>NC_135332.1:134071663-134385592 GCF_023851605.1 Tamandua tetradactyla
GTATCTTCTGCAATGAGTGATGTTTAATATAATCCCCTGAAGGCTTTTAAGGAGAATTCAGAAGAGAGAATCTCTTTTTCCAATTCAGCCAGCCAGCCAGCCAGCCTCTCCAGTGGAGCTCATTGAGGACCTTCATTGCAGCTGCCAGCTTGTGGCCTGCCCTACAAATTTTGGACTCTTATGCCCCCACGGTTGCGTGAGACACTTTTATAAATCTCGTATTTACTGATAATTCCTGTTGGTTCTGTTTCTCTAGAGGACCCTGACTAATACACTTAACTACACCATTCAAGTGAAAATCATCATCACCTCTTATTTCAATGACTGGCCTCCCAGCTTCCAGTCTAGTTCCCCTACACTCCATTTTCTCTTTGGTCGGTAGAGAGATCATCTAAATACGTTTCAGATCATATTGCTTGAAACCCTCCAGTGGCTTTCCTTTGCACTGAGCATGAGCACCAAGCTCGATCCTTTGGCTCTTAGAGGTCTTGTCTTTGATTGTCTCTTGACTTCAGCTCATGCCCCTGTTCTACTCAGTCCTCCATCCTACTGACCTCCTGTCATTTGATCCAACACACCCAGCACCTTCCCTCCCGAGGCCTCTGCACTTACTGTTCCCTCTGCCCAGAATGCTTTTCCCTCAGCACTTTGCTGATCATCTAGATTTCAGCAGAAAAGTCACCTCCCTGCAGAGTCCTTCCCTGACCACCTCACCTAAATCAGCCACCCAGTCGTTACCTAAGATGCCACCTTACTTAAATTCTCTGCACCACACTCATCAGAATCTTATATTTTCCTTGCTTAATTATTTTGAAATTCTTTAATAGCTTTATCCATTTCCCAATAATATAAGCTTTTGGCAAGAAAGGTCTTGACTGCCTTGTGCCAAGAACAGTACCTGATGGAAGTAGGTGCTTGCATAAATATGCATTGACTGAATTAATAAATCCTAACAAAGAACTATATTGTTTTCTGAACAGTAAGCCAGAACAAAGGGAAAAGAAGCAAAAATGAAATACATAATAGAAGACTTCTTTTAAGCTAAAATAATGATCTGAGGCTACAAATTGAAAGCGATCATTATGTTCCAAGAAAAAAATTAAGAAAAGCTCCACTTGCAGGTCCATCTAGTAGTATATTATATATTATGAGGAGAAAAAAAAATCTTATGTAAAGGTTATATATAAAGGATCAAAAAACAGACTAGTTTTAGATTCCTTATAAACTCATTACATTCCTAAAAGAACAATATCTATGAGATTTTGTGAGGGGGAGATTTCTCATGTGCAAAACTAACGTAAAGGGTCTGGAAATACAGGCACCTATATTCAGTGTGGGGGAAATGCTAATCGAATCATGGTTCTATCGATATGATAAAATTTCAAGATATCATTCAATTTATTTTTAAACTACTGATTCAAATGAAATGCTCATAGATGATCTAAGGGAAAACTGATATATAAAACTCTGAATTCATTATGATACCCCTTACAGGAAAAGATTATGTAATTTAGAAAAGAGACCTAGAGAAATAGTGAAATATCAGCCATGATTATGTCATGATGGAGAGTGTACAAGTAATTTTAACTTTCATTATACTTCTCGGCATTTTCTACAATGAGACTGTATTATTGTTCATCCCCTAACTCATTTTTTCAGATAAAACTTCCATCTTGACCACTATGAAGCTGTGTGAAGCTGAACAAGTCATCTAACCTCACAGAGCCTCAGATGACCCATTTTTAAATGAGCAGAGTAGTACCTACCTATCCTTACATGAAGATCAAATGAGAAAATAAAAGTCAGAATACTGGATGAAAGCCCTGTGAGAGAGGGACTCTATCTATCTTGGTTTATGTTATAGCCCTAGGGCCCAGCATGATGCCAGGAATGTAGTAGTAGCTCAATAAAATATTTGAGGAACAAAGGAAAGGAGGAAAGAATGGAGAGAGGAAGGAGAGGAGGGCATAAGGGAGGGAGGTGCCCACACTATGGCTGGCTCTTGGTGAGTGATCTTCTTTCTGTCTCATTGCACTTTAAAGATGCAGGTGTCATCCACACAAGAATATGGGCATTGCGGTGATTGCATTCCGGGGTGGCCCACATGTATTGTTGTGGTACTGCCAAAGGTACAAGGATGTCCACAGAGACTGTCTGCAGGTCACCCTCTACCTACTAACCCCACACACTGGTGCTCTAACACCAGCTAATATTCTTTCAAAGACCGTCATGTTGCATTTCTTTCCTCCATCATAAACGCTTCCAAGTTTCTGTGCCTCTCTACCTGGTGCTTCGTTTTTCTCTGCCCCCTGTTTGCAGCCATCTCTATTCTTCCCTGTTAGTGCTTAGTGATGTCATTCCTCTTCAATGCCTTTCGATTTCAGTTCTTGTCTCTTTGGTTCATGACTTTCTTCCCTATTCTTTTCTCAGTCCCTCCACCCCCGCTCCACCCCTTTTCCCCTTTGCCCTATATTTTTTGCTTTTCTCCCTAAAGCTCTTAAGATATGTTGGAGGTTGGGGTTCATCTGGCTAGATAGTGGCTGGATCCCCAGTGACTGGGGAGAGGGCTGTGCAGAGTGGGGACTAGGATGAGGCTAGTGAGGCAACATTTAAGGGTGGCATAGCAAAACTCAATAATCTCAATAAGTATTACTTTAATACAATATTTAGAAAATAAAAGTTAATGCAAAGAGACCCATGATGAACAAAATATCAGAATTTTAAATAAAGACAGGGCCAGACTGGTTTGCAAAGAGAGGGTGGAGTGTTATCATCCAAGGCACTGGGGAGTGTTGCCAGCAAGGGGTGAGCCACACCGCAGTGCACAGGAGACTGCAGAGGTGTGCTTGAGAGCAGGGAGTTGATTCAGCTTACTTAAGAGTTTCTGAGCAGGTATTCTAAGCTTCTCTTTCTCAACTAGTCAGAGCAGAGTGGTCAGTTTTCACATATACAGGGGTTGGCTTTGAAAACCATTACTGGAAAATGCAAGTGTCTTTGATTCTGATTAGTGAACCCAAATATCCATTTTATATCTTCTGGGGTCTTCACACATCTTTTCCTATCAATTTCGACCCTCAGATTTTTATTCCTTCTGGTCTGTGATTACTCATTGTATGAGCTGGGCAGGAGGGCATTATTTTACCAACAGTCACTCCTTTGTCTCTCAGTACATGTTACGTAGTAGCATAAATTTTTAGAAATTCTAGAATACTAACTCTAGAATATAAAATAACGTGTAGAAACTATTTTCCAGTCCTGGAAAGATATTGGTTTATTATTTTCTAAAACTTAAATCCCTTAGTATATTATAATGCATTCCTTTCATTAGTGTGTAGCCAGCAATATATACTGATGTACAGGAATTTAGAGGTTAAAAAATTAGGAAAGAGTAAGGTGAGAGGTAGTTAAGAAAGGTAGAATTATTATCTTCATTTAATAAGGAAAAATATGGTAAATGAGAAGTTAAGTGAGTTTCTAAAATTTATATAAGTTAGTGATGGGAATGTATTCAAACCTAGGTTTATTTACTCCTGATCCTATGGTTTTCTATACTGTTTCTAAATCAGTATTTAGAGATACATTAATATTGTATTTTAGGTTTATGTAGATTTACATTAGAGTATGTTTTAGTCTTTCTCTGGTTATATTTTGATGGTGTTTTCCAGTGTTCTCTTCCTTCTACACTAAAACTTGTTTTAACTGATCATAACTTTTTAAATTGCCAACTTAAATTTATATACCTGGTATGCAAATAAACAGATACTTGAATCATAATCATAGTGACTAAAGTTTCTGAAATTGCATTAAGATACTAACCACTGGCATTAGATATCCTCAAATAGTTGAATTATATTTACACCAGAAGATGGCATAAGAGGTATAATAATGGAAAACTACACTCAACAGACAGTGGATTTCCTTACAAGATTTTATTATAACCCAGTTTCTACATTACATAATTCTTTTTCCCTAAAAAAAGGAAGTGTACTTTTCCCTATATTAATTTCTCCTCTTTTTAATTCAGTCATTGTAGAATAAAATATATTACTGAAAAAAACAAAATTAAAATTTTATTAAAACTCTTACAATCAAAAAAACAACTTTTATCAATATCTTAGTGCTTGTGTGTCCATACTTCTTCCCATGGGATCAATTATATAAACTGTCAAACCAATAGCCACAACCCAGCAATATGTCATGAGAATATTTCTTAGGTTAATCAGTTTAGTGGCGGCATAGTGTCCAATTGTAATATGCACCACAATTTATGTTACCGCTCCCTTGCTTTTGGCTATGTAAGCTTGCTTGCAGTGTTTTGCTATGATGCACAATTCTGTAATGAGAATCCTTCTACATATATCTTTGCTCAACTATTTGACTATTTTCTTAGCAAATTCACTAGATTTTATCTTAGAGGAAGAATTACTGGTCAGAACATAAGCTATTTTGAAGACTTTCTCACCTATCATCAAAACGCCCTCTACAAAAACTATATTAAATTTAATTCCTTAGCAGTGTGGGAGAGCCCCCACACCTTCACCAGCTTAGTCTATTATCATGATGCCAATTTCTAAAAATAATTTATCATGAAGTTTTTCACATAAGCCACATCTAATGTTATACATAAAAATGGAAAGAAATATACACTCATTAAATCTCATTAAAAACTTCATTCACCATTAACATAAGTGAAAGAAGGATTTTTGTTGTTTCATAAAAAATGACAAATATGTGCTGAATCCTTAAGTATGTTAAATTGAACTTTTCTGAATGAAGAAACTGATATGAATAAGAGGTGATAGTTGTAACAATAACAGTACCACCCAGCACTTTTCAAGCACCCATTTGGGACCAGGTGTTGTTCTTAAAAGCATTATAAGAATTAACCTATTTAGTTCTCACAGTAATACACATAACAGCAGAAGAAAAAAAACCACACACACACACACACACAAAATTTCACCTATTTGTTTTTAACTATGTGTTTATCTCTGTATATACGTATCTATCTAGAAATAGACTCTCCATACGTGGAGGGCTGCTTTCAAGGCCACAATCTAACTCGTAAGACCACATTTCATTCCTGAAGGATGGGCAAGTCCACGAGTGAAAGGCTAGTTCCCAGGCGTAGCATGCCAGTTTCTGTGTGATTGAGACCAGTTCCCATGTGTTAGAGAGTCAATTTCTATAATGATGAAAACATCAGGTTCTATGGCTGGAGGGCCAGGCTCCATATTTGTCAGGTCATGTTTGATGCTTATAGATGTATATTCCACACATGTGGTACCATGTTTGATGATTTTAGTACCAGGTTTCCTGCTTGGGGATTGAGAATCCATACATTCAGATTCAGGATTGATACCTGACAGATTATGTTCTGTGTTTTGGCAAGACAGTATCTATGACTGAAATGCAAGGAGTATCATGTTTCCCACTTGAGAGGTCATTTTCTATGCTTCCAAATTGATATCCCATAAATAGAATGTCAGTTTCCACATTTGTAGGAGTGCATTTATACTTGGAATTTGGGATGCCACACATGGTATGTAAACTTCTATTTTGGAAGGGCTAGTTTCCATGCTTGGAAATTGAGATAACATGTGTGAAGTGCAAATTTCCATACCTTGGAGACATGGTACTGTTTTAGCAAGCCAACTCCTATGATTCAAATGCCAGGTTCTACAACTAAAGGACCAGGTTCAACACATTTAAGGCCATGTGTCATGCATAAAGATGGAAATTCCTTATAAAGAATGCCAAATTCCTGGTTCCATTCTTGGAAAGTGAATTTGACACCGGAGTGCCAGATTCCATACTGTCAGATTTAGATTCTTCACAAGAAGCGTGAGATTCCTAGTTTGTAGGTGCCATGTTCCAAGTGATTCAGATTCCACAATGGAATGCCAGGTTCCATGCTATGTAATAGCTTCCATATTTGGAGATTAGGGTTCCTTACATTATGTGCCAAATATGATTCCTTGGAGAGACGTTTCCATAATTTAAAGAGTCAATGTCTATGACTGAAAGGCCAGTTTCTATACCTAAAATGCCAGCTTCAACACTTATCCTGCCGAGTTCCTTCCTTGTGGACTGAGAATCCACACTTAGAGTTTCAGGTTTCATATTTATATGGCCAGGTTCCTGCTTGATGATTGATATTTCATACATGGTATTCCATATTCCATGGGGGAGGGACAGATTTCATGACTTAAAAAGCCAAATTCATTGAGAAAAAAGGAAGTCTTCCAGCCCAAGATGTCAAGATTTACATTTGAGAGGCCAAGTTTTATGTTTAGAGATTGAGATTTGTTCTCCTTTGCTAGTTGCCGGAATGCAACACACCAGAGATGGATTGGCTTTTAATAAAAGGGGATTTATTTCATTAGCTCTTCAGAGGAAAGGCAGCTAAATTTCATCTGAAATTATTTCTTACATGGGAAGGCTCAGGGTAATCTCTGCTAGCCTTCTCTCCAGGCCTCTGGGTTCCAACAACTTTCCCTGGGGTGATTCCTTTCTGCATCTCCAAAGGCCTGGGCTGAGCTGCGAGTGCTGAGAGGAGGTATGCCAAGCTGCTTGGGCTGGGCTGTGTTAACCGCTCATTTAAGCTTCCAGCCAATTAAGTCAAACATCATTCATTGCAGCAGGCACGCCTTCTAGTTGACTGCAGATGTAATCAGCAACAGATGAGGTTCACGTACCATTGACTCATGTCCATAGCAACAGAACTAGGTGCTTTCACCTGGCCAAGTTGACAACTGAATCTAAATACCACATGTCCACCCCTTGTCAACTTGGTAACTACACGCCATCACCTTAAACAGTATAAGGTGCAAAAAATTCTCTTCTGGCTGTGGACCTGTGAATCTCAAAACAAGTCATCTGTTACCAATGTGCAAAGGAGGGATAGTCACAACATCCACAGGGAGAAATTGGAAAGAAAACCTGCAGGGCAAACACCATTGGATTTCAAAGTCTGAAAGTCATTTATCCTTCAGCTTTAGAAAGTGGTAGTCCCACCCTTTCCAAGGGCCTATGCAGTGGCCTGCCTCTTTCCAAGTCAACCTCCAGGAACATTGAGGAGACCACCTTTTTCTCAGCTCCACTCTCTCCAGGCATCGGGGCCACCCCTGGGCTCTCTGCCATTTCTGGGGCACACACTCAACCCCTCCATGTGGTGGCTGCCAGGCTTTCCCCAGTCCCCCAAGGAGTGTGCTGTACCTTGTCCAAGGCTTGAGGTAAACTCACCCTCTCCATATATATGGGTGGTTCCACTCTCCTGGCTGAGGTTTCTTGGCATCAGACCCGAGCTTCCATGGTTCTCATTCTGAAAACTCTAGTCTCTCCCTTTTGTGTCCACCTGTGTCCAGGTTGGTAGTGGTTCTGTTTACACCAACAGTCTCTTCAAGCACTCCAGGACTTCTCCATCATTCTCTTCACCCTTCCTCCGAAATCTTCCCCTTAGCCATCCAAAAAACCATTCCAACATATCTGGTATTTGCAAACCGTTGCAGCACTCCACTCTTTGGCACCAAATCTGTTCTAGTTTGCTAGCTGCCAGAATGCATCACACCAGAGATGGATTGGTTTTTAATAAAAGGGGATTTATTTATTTCATTAGTTCTTCAGAGGAAAGGCAGCTAACATTCAACTGAGGTTCTTTCTTAAGTGGGAAGGCTCAGGGTAATCTCTGCTGGCCTTCTCTCCAGGCCTCTGGGTTCCAACAACTTTCCCTGGGGTGATTCTTTTCTGCATCTCCAAAGACCTGGGCTGAGCTGTGAGTGTTGAAATGAGGTATGCCAAGCTGCTTGGGCTGGGTTAAGTTGACCTCTCATTAAGCTTCCAGCCAATTAACACAAACGTCATTCATTGCAGCGGGTACGCCTCCTAGCTGACTGCAGATGTAATCAGCAACAAATGAGGTTCACATACTATTGGCTCATGTCCACAGCCACAGACTAGGTACCTTCACCTGGCCAAGTTGACAACTGAATCTAACTACCACAAGATTACACATGAATTTCCAAGTTGCGTGCTTCCGTGGAATGTGGGGTTCCATTCTTGTAGAGCAATGATCTATGCTTGAAGATTAAAATTCTGTACATGGAATTAAATGTTCCATTCCTGGAAAACCAAATTTCATGTTGTACAAAGTCAAAATCTGTGGTAAAAATAGATTTCTATAGCTGCAGTGCCAAGAAACACAACTTTTAAATACATGTTCCATGCCTGGAGATTTATGTTTTGCATATGGCATACCAAAGCCCATGTTTGTAGAGCCATGTTGCATGCACAGAATTTGGAATTATTGAAAATAAATGTCCAATTGCATAGCTGTAGATTTTATGTTCTATGCTAAAGTAGATTTATATTTCACACATATACTGTCAGTTTCTCTGCTTGGAGATTAAGATTCCATAGAGGTTGTTCCAGGATCCATTCCAGGTAGCACACAGTGTCCATGTTTTGGGAAGCCAAAGTACAAAACTGAAATGCAAGTTACATTCTGGTGACTTATATTCTATACTTTTGAAGCCATTTTCCAAGCTTTGATAAAGACATTCTACACATGGTATACCAGGCTCCATACTTTTAAAGCCTATTATTACTCAGTGAATTTGAGATTTAACATCTGGCATGTGAGGTCCAATGCTTATAGTGCAAGTTTCCATGTTTGGAAATTGTGAATGCATAATTGTAGTGCAGATTTCCATGCTGGTGAGACATGGTTATATGCTTTGTGACACCAAATATTATGAATAAACTCCAGATTCAGTGTCTGCAGTGCCAGGGTCAATACATTTAAGGCCATTTCCCATGTGGGGCGATGAGATAAGATCCTTGACATGGAATGCCAGGTTGCATGCTTATAGGGCTAGAGGGTCCATGCTTAGTGGCAGAGATTCCACACTTGAGGTACCAGATTAATCATTTTAGGGCCAGCATCTGTGCTTTCAGATAGAGATTCAACACATAACATACCTGGTTCCACGCTTATAGAGCAGGATTCCTCCTTGTCCAGAGCTTGAAATTTCACATGTGAAGTTAGTCCCAGGTTCCATGCTTAGGTTCATCTTCCATGATTAGAGATTAAAATTCTATATATAGTTTGCCAGGTATGATGCCTGGAAGACCAGATTCCATGTCTTGGGGATCAAAAATCTATAAAAGAAATGAAAGTTTCCATATTTGTAGTGGCTGGTTCCACACACTTTAGATTATATTCCATACTTGTGAATTGAGTTTCTGCACATTGAATAGCAGACTCATTGCTTGTCTGTAGGGTAATGTTCCATATGGAGACTAATATTGTACACATAGATTGCCAGGTCGCATACTTCTAGAGCCTGATTCCAGACTTCAAAATTAATATTTCATATATAATGTTTCAGGCTTCATGCTTGGAGTCTATGACCCAGAAAACCAAAGTCCATGAGTGAAAAGCCAGTTTCCATGGATGGAGCTCCATGATCAACATTTGTAAGGCCAGATTCTATCCTTGAAGATTTAGATTTCACACATCAAGTGTCCCAGAGTCCATGCTTGTTGGTCCATGTTCTCTATATGCACTTATATATTCCACACATGGAAAGGCAGGTATGGTAGTTTGATTCAGTTGTGAACTTGGCCAGGTGAAGGTACCTAGTTCTGTGGCTGTGGACATGAGCCAATGGTATGTGAACCTCATCTGTTGCTCATTACATCTGCAGTTGGCTAGGAGGCGTGCCTGCTGCTATGAATGATGTTTGACTTAATTGGCTGGTGCTTAAATGAGAGAGCGCAATGTAGTACAGCCTAAGCAGCTCAGCATACCTCATCTCAGCACTCACAGCTCAGCCCAGGCGTTTGGAGATGCAGAAAGGAATTACCCCAGGGAAAGTTGTTGGAACCCAGAGGCCTGGAGAGAAGGCCAGCAGAGATCACCCTGTGCCTTCCCATGTAAGAAAGAACCTCAGTTGAAAGTTAGCTGCCCTTCCTCTGAAGAACTAATGAAATAAATCCCCTTTTATTAAAAGTCAATCCATCTCTGGTGTGTTGCAATCCAGCATCTAGCAAACTAGAACAGCAGGTCCCATGCTTATAGGTCTATATTCCATTCTAACAGATTTAGAATCCATATGTCCACAGCCACAGAACTAGGTACCTTCACCTGGCCAATGCTGAGTTACATGTCTGGGAAATGAGACCAAATCATGAAAGAGCCAAATCCTAGGACTCATACACCAAATTCCATTCCTCATTGTTAGGTTCAACAAATGCAAAGCCAGGTTCTATGATGGATTAAGAGTCTAAATATAGAATAAGTTTTTCATGCTTTTTGGCCCATGTTTCATGCTTGCAGATTGACATTCCACAAATGGAATTCCAGGTCTGTATTTTTAAGGCCAGCCTATATGGTTCAAGATTGATCTCTCATGATGAATGACTGGCTCCATGCTTGTATGATCAGGTTTCTTGCGTGGAGATTTATACTCTACACATGAATTTCCAGGTACCCATCTGGTAGAACAGATCCATTTTTTGAGACAAAATTCTACTAGAGAAACAATCATTTTTTGTCTTAAGTGCCAGATCTCACATTTTTAAGTCCATGTTCCAAACTTTGGATTTTTTCTACATATGGAGTGCCAGTTTCCTGCTTGTAGATTTCCAGGTTTGAGGATGAGATTTCACACTTGGAGTACCAGTTTCCATACTTGCATGGCCAGGCTACATGATTATAGATTGAGATTTAAGATATGGAGTGACAGTTTCCATATATGAGGTCATGTCCCATGCTTGGAGATCCCATACAGGAAATGTCAGGTTCTATACTTCTAGCACGAAAATCAGGCTTGAAGATTGAAAGTCAACATATTGAGTACAAGGTTCCATGAATTTAGAGGCAGGGTTTATGGTTGGAGATCAGATTTCTACAGTTGGAGATCCAGGTTCCATACATGTGGACCCAGGTCCTTGCTTGGAAATTGAAGTTCTCATCTTCAGATGCCAAGATAACATTATTGTAGCAGAGGTCCCTTTCTTGGAAGTTGAGATTCTGTACATGCCAGATACCATCCATACAGCCAGGTTCCAGGCTTGTAAATTGAGATTCAATACTGAGTTATACTTTCACACATTGAATTCCAGGATCTAAGCATGTATCTAAGTTCTATGCTTTGAGTTTCAGATGCCACACATAGATTGCTTGTTTCTATTCCTATAAGACCATGTTCCTTATCTTAGATAGCCAAATTATATGACTGAAAAGTCAAGTTCCATTTTGGAGTGTTAGGTTTCATATTTTTCTGGCCATTTTCTATGCTTGGATATTGGTATTCTAAACTAGAATGTCAGAGTCTGTGTTTTTTCCCCAGTTTCCATGCTATAAGAGTGAATCTAGATGTGGAGTGCAGTGATCCATACTTGTGCAGGATCCTTACTTGAAGGTTTAATTCCATACATAGAATGCCAATTTCCAGCCTTAGAAACCAGACACATGAATTGGAAAGCAAAATTGTATAAGAGAAACAAAAAGTTCTATGTCAGGATTGCTAACTTCTACACTTTTAAGGCCATGTTCCATACTTTGATAATGATTTCACACATGGATTTCCAGGTTCATGTTTGTAAGATGTTATAGGTTGAATTATGTCCCCCCCAAAAAGATATGTTGAAGACCTAATCCACAGTGCCTCAGAATGTGATCTTTTTCAGAAATGGGGTCATTACAGAAGGAAGTAGGTAAATTAATATGAGGTCTATTGGAGAAGGGTAAACTCTTAATCCCCTTTGAATTGTGTCCTTATAGGGAGGGGAAAGAAGACACAGACACAGAGAAAAAAGGGCCCATGAGATGATGAAAGAAGAGATTGAGATATTCTACAAGCCAGAGAACATGAAAGATTGATGACCACTGCCAGAAGCGAGGAGAGAGGCATGGAATGGATTCTTCCCTCTAGTCCTTAGAGGGAGCATGGCATTTCCAACACCATGATTTCAAAACTCTAGCCTCCAGAATTATGAGACAATAAAGCTATTCAGTTTATGCTACTTCAATATAGAACTCTAGGGTGGGGTTCAATGCTTGGAGACTGGTTGCACTCATTCAGTGCCACATTCCATGCTAGCAGTGCCAGTTTCTATGCTTTCAGATGGAGATTGCAGATGGTAAGTATCAGTTACCATATATGTAGAGACAGGTTCCATTCTTGGAAATAATGATTCCACATATGGAGTGCTGAGCTCCATGCCTGGGAAACCAAGGTCCATATTTTGGAGGGACAATGTCTGAAAGGCCAGGTTGCAAGTCTAAAATTAAGGTTTCAAACCTTTAAAAGTCATTATCTATGCCTTGAGGTTGAGATTCTACACATGGAGTTACAGTTTCCATGTTCATAGGGCCAGGTTCCCTGATAGGAGATTGAGATTCCAAATACCGAATACCATGTTCCATGTATGTAGTCCCAGTTTCCAAGTTTCACATGGATTGCTAGTTTCCAAGCCTGGAGGCACAGTCTACCAAAGGATAGCCAAATTCAATGCATGAAAGGCTACCTTTCCATACTTAGAAAACCAGAGTTAACCTAAGATTCTCAATTTTCAAATATGGTAAGCCAATTTCCTGTTTAGAGATCAGGTTTCATAACTGCAAGATCTGATTTCATGTCCATATGTTCAAATTCCATTCTCAGAAGCCTACATTCCAGGCCTAGATGGCAGGTTTCACACTTGTGAACTGGAAGTCATGTATGGAGATTCAGGTTCAAACCACCAAGGCAAGTTTCCAAACTAGGAGAAAGTGAATAGCTCATGGAATTTCCAGAATACTCAATTCCATAACTAAAAATGTTTCCTTATATGAAAGCTGAGATTCCATACTAAATGGCTAGATTTGGTACCCACAGAGACAAGATTCACATGCAGAGAAATTTTCCAAGCCTGGAAAGTCAGATTCCATAACTGACAGACCAGTTGCCATGGATAAGAGCTATATTCTAAGTCTGGAGAGACAAGCTTCATGCTTAGAGTCTAGGTTCTACATGTATTTGTTAAAGTTCCATGCCAGTAGGGTTGTATGTCATGGGGAGGACAAGATTTTATGCTAGGAAAGACACAGTCATAACTAGAAGATATAAATCAATACCTAAAGCAACAGGTTTAAACATGCTGTACAGATTCCATGCGTGTAGGATCAGGTTCAGGGCTCAGAGATTGACTTTCAATACATGGAGTTCAGTTCAGCTGGTAGGTAAAAAAAAATGTTCCCATTAAATAAATTTGTATGAGACAGCAGGAGGAAAAAAAATGTTTTGATTACATCCTTCCTTGGTGACTATTCCTCTCAGGAGCTACACTGGCAATTACCTAGTATGAACACAGAGGCAGGTGCTGTGCTAAGTCTATACCTGCATCGTATCATTTAGTTCCATGGCATATGCCCTACTATTTGACAAATAGGAAAACTATGACACAGAGAGTTTTACTGATTTTCCCAAAGCCCTCTACCTAGTATACAGTAAAGTATGACATGCATTTAATGTGTTTTCAATGATAATAGTCTATGTCCTGCAGTCTTGAATGAGCCCAAAATGAGTATTTAGGATTAATTTCCTGGTTGCTCAACCATATTAGATACTTCTGTGATATGATACACATAACCTACATTCCTGAACTGCAAAATAATCTTAAATACTCTAACAAGGAAATGGTATTCAACTTCAATAAATATTCCTTGTAGCAATAAAAAACAAATTCCATTCAGCTTCAGATGTATGAATTTATGGCATGCACATTGTGATATTCATAATTAGTTCTCATAAAGCAATTTTCATCCCTGAAGCATTTTATGAAATTAACTGATTAATCTTCACCATATCTTTCGGAGTGAGATAACTGTAGCCTGACTGCAAAGAGCTTCTGTCATGGGGTTCAAAATGCTCTCTGAATATCATATATAGTAATAAGCAAGCATCAGGCACTTCAGATACACACAAACTGACATTCAGAACATTAGGATTCATTCATCAATTAAGAAAATGTTTACTTTAGAGTCATTACTGAAAATCTATAACTGGGGGTGACAGCCTTTGGAGGTAAAATGTTGTGGATAGTGTGAGGGTGGTTACTGTCTTAAAACAAAACTATAACAAATCCCTCTTGACATTTTAGGGCCAAATATAGAGTTAGTCTCTTAAGATCAATTCCCCCAAATGCAGAGGTTTTCTATTCCTTCTTCTCACATTGTCCAACCTGCAGAGTTTGTTTCTGGTCTGGCTAGAAAATACTTATCAACCTGAACTCATACTGCTACCCCCATGCCACCTGTGTTTGCATTCCTCATCTCATCATGGCTAGTGGCACTTCCCACTGCCACGTCACCCCATTCACTTTCAGCCTTGTCCCAGCCCTAGCATCAAACTCAACTATAATCTGTAAAGAAATAAACATCCTTATCGTAGATCTCTGAGATTCAGTTTCAATATGTCTAATGTTAGTCTAGCAGTGAAACAGTAAAATTAGGCTTGTGTCTTGTCCTTGGTGGAATTCCCTAGATGCAGAGTAGAAAGGGGACACTTTTGCAAATGATCGATGGAGAAACTGCTCTCAGGAAAAACATGCAAGGGAGAGAGAAGACTCCAGATACAGCAGGGGTTGAGACTGTGGTTTAAGGAGATGTCTAGGACCAGCCTGATCCCCCTACCACAGGAGTACAATTCTCATTCCAGAGGTAAGGGAACTAAATTATGCCCACAAGACTCAGTCTTTGTCTATGAGCCACCTTCAAAGACAGACCAGGTCCAAGTGAGGTTCTTCCATCTGGCCTTGCCGCAGCTAACCCTTGCAGTAGCTGGGGGTAACAAGTCCACCCACTGACTGGTAAAGAGGGTCAGGGCAGATTGCCAACAATATCTGCTACAGCCCACCCTTGCACCACTCAGATCCACATCTTTCCTGTATTAAGTTTTCCTAATCCACTCAGTCCAGTCAATTTTTCTGGCTTCTGTTTAGTCACAACTTCTGGGTAAACTTAAAGAAGATTAGCGAGACAAACTACATATAGCCCTTCTTTTGTTGTTGGTCCTGAAGAGGCAGCCAAAACTATCATATGACTCTACCACTATTCTAGATTTCTCTCACCCTTGGCTTGTACTCATGATGGTCTAGTTGCCTCCAGGTGAGTAACTAAAACCCACATCCCTGAGGCTCTGAATCCAATTCCAGGTATCCCTTCACTTTATGAAAGATGGCTGCAGGATCAGTTAATGTCCCATGATCAGAAGCTCTGTGTCCACTTGGGCCCACTTAGCATGCCAGGAGATGCTTTTCAGTGATTCATGTAGTTCTGTGCTACAGATGGCCAGGCCTTCCTCCAGAACTCTAGGTGCCTGTGTTGTGATGCTCTTAATAGTGCTTGCAAGAAGCACCACACCTGATAGCTAAAGTACTGTGGGACCTGCTGGGTCATATGGCTCAATTGGCAGAGCTGCTTTTACTGGTAGACCTGCTGCAGAACTCTTTTTTCCTCTCAACCCACTCAGAACTGATAGTCTTCCACAAAACCTAATTAATGGGTTGAAGAAGCATCCCCAAAAGCAATGTATACTGCTTCTGAAACCCACAGAGGCCTACCTACTGTTGTGCTTCTCTCTTAGTGGTAGAAGGGGCAAGGTGTAATAACTGGTACTTCAGCTTGAAGGAGATGATTGGCAAACCTTGGCCCCTGAAAGTTTTCCTAGTGTAACAGACATCTGAAATATTTTAGGGTTTATCTCTTGCCCTCTGAAGCACATGTTCTTATAAGGGAATTTAGAGTACTTGCCCTTTTCCTTCTCATTAGATTTAATTAAAATGATATCAGCAATATAATGGAGTTCTTAACACTATATCATATTGCCTCTTTAAAGAGTAGGACTTCAGGTTACACACTGGGTTTCAATGGGACTCTAGTATCTGGAAAGAGCAAGGTAGTCTTCTAATTTTTCTAGACAGGGTTCTGAATCAGGGATTCAGTATGGAAATCATACACTGGTCAATGTAATAAATCCAGGAAAAGTCCTCTGGCACATGCCCTTGTTACCCTACCCCCTCATTAGGCTGGTGCACCCATCCCATCTGCTTTGGGTATTGGTAGCTGTGCAGTAAACAATTAATCCTAACCAAAGAAAGGACTATCCTTTGCCATTGGCTTCTGAAAGGCCCTAAGCCCTTGGAATGTCTTTTCTGATGAGAGTATTTTTGTTTACCTGGGGGCCTTGGGTCATGCTAATATTCTGTGCTAACAAGGCAATTTATGCTGGGGTGCCTCTTACCTTACAATATCAGCTTGGCCTCTGAAGGGGTTGGTGACTGAGATTAGCCACATGAATGGTCAGCCATGTCTGTGTGACAGAGTCCAATAAAATCTCTGGGCTACAAGGCTTGGGTACATGTCGCTGGTTGGCAATACTCCATGCATATTGTCACAGATTTTGCTGGGAGAAATCAATGCTGTCCACTGGGAGAAGACAACTGGAAGCTCAATGCCTTGGTGTCTCTTGGATCCTGCCCTATGCACCTCTTCCCTCTGCCGATTTTAATCTGCATCCTTTAATTGTAATAAACCATAACCATAATAACTTTCCTGATGTCTGTGAATCCTTCTTGTGAATTATTGAGTCTGAGGGTGGGCTGACTGATTGCTGAGGCAGTTAAATCTCAGTAGAGCCTGCATGGGGAGGTGGCACAATTACCAACAGGAAGAGTAAGAATATGCCTGAGAATAATTTCTGAGGGTGTTCGACTGAGCTGGGGAATATGAAGCTGGATATGGGAAAATTTGTCAATATGGGGAAATTCACCCACTAGTCAGGACTTGATATCCTGGCAACAGTCCCTGGAGGCAATCCTAATACACAGCTGTGATGGCTTTTGGAGGCTTGGACAAAGCAGTGGCCCACATTAAATCAAATACAGATGGCAGAATCATTGTAGTTCCAGTTAGCTATCTGGGATCAGGCTCCTTGCAAATTGTACAGCTTTAGGCATATTTGACTTTCTGAGGCTCACTTTCTTTGTAACAAAATGATAATAATAATAGCAATAATGAAACCTACATTTCCTACATGGATATTAAATGAGATAAGAGATATAAATTTGCTTAGAATAGGGCCTGGCACAGTACCTCTTTCAAAATATAAATTATGGCTTTCATCACTACTTGAAAGAGTTCTCTCATGCATGCTGATTGTGTGGGCTTCTGAATATTACCCCTTCCTAGATTTCCCACTGCTTTGCTCAACTTGCATGTTTGGTAACCAAAGGTCTCCCATCCCAGCCCTACTTCATATTGAACGTATATGGCATGGGCTGCTTGTAATACATCCTGCATCGTAGGTTCTGTCTGCTGGCCTGGACCCACAGTGGGCAGGAGTAGTGTGAAATCCCAACCACTCTCATCTGCTTCTCATTTCTACTTCCATTGCATTGGCAGGAAATGGCCCTGCCCTTAGGAAGAGAAGAATGGAGTGTATCGTGCTCCCTGAGCTTTGAAACTGATAACATTATGAAGCCAGGGCCAGCCTCAGATTATAAGACTCTCCAAAACCACTGCCATCTCATTTATTCCATTTCAGAACTTTAGAATATATTTTTATTGCATCACTGTCTCACTTTGCAACTGAGCATCTTTTCAAGCATGCTTTGTTCCTGTCATATGAAATGATAAATTTGTGCATTTGAAACTGCAAATCTAGTTATCATGCTTTATGTAAGCAAGATAATTTTTTTCCTCTGGGGTTATTGAAAATATTTAATATTATGAATACTACCAAGATCTGAATTTTAAAAAGTTTAGTAAGTTGCAAAATGGATTCACTGATCTGGAGATCTGGAGAGGTTTTACAAAAGAGGTGACACATCAGCTGGTACTTGAACTATGACTTCAAGTTGCGCAGGTGGAGAAATGGGGTGGGAGAGAGAAGATGGATGACTATCCTGAAAAAGGGATAGCACTGGTGAAGGCATGGAAATGGGAGAGGACGGGGTTAGATTAGAGTGAGAGAAATGAAGTGTCAAATTTGACTGGAACAGAAGCAAAAAAATTGGTTATAAAGATATTGGGGGGCACATCCATAGCTGTCCTTGAATAGTGGACTTTCGTTGTGCCTATGCTTCAGCTCTGTTGCTTCAGAGTTGAATTTTCATTAAATAAATTCATTCATGATAATCATACCGTAAGTAATCTTTTGGGACATACATGTTAAAACCTCTAACCTTTTGAGGTGAAAGTCACAGGGGACTATCAGAGCATGGCAGATCTAGAATGGAAATTTTTCTGCTCTTATAATCAGTACCAAAACATCTATAATAACAATATTTTATATATAACAATATAACCTTAAACAAGGTATCATTATTTAAACATCTTTCAGTGAAAATTATTTACAAAATATAAATAACTTTATAATATTTTGGATTATAAAAATAATACACGGTCATAATATTTGAATACAAGAAAATATTAAGACAAGTCATTTGAAATATCACAGTACAGATGAAACGGCCACTAATATTTTGGTAAACTTTCTTCCCAATATCTTTGAAGGCTTACACACACACACACACACACACACATTACATAATTGCACACATTATGCCATGCTTTAAATGTTGTTTTTAACCTGATTTTGATGCAATTTTGAATAAATAAAAATATATTGAACCAACGTTCTCTTTGTGAATATTTGGCTTATGTAAAAATTTGGGGCCTATAAACGAAGTTATGATAAATATACTGTGTGTACGACCCTATTGGACCTAATTTATATTTTTTTCCTCAAATTTATCTGGGTCCACCTGCCTATCAGGACCTCTGGTGCTTGCTCAGTGGAGACCAGTGGCAGCCTCCATACTTGTCCCACCTTCAGCCCCTTCTCCTTGCACTGGGACCTGTCTCCATCTCCCCCAAGGTGAGAGTCATTTGAGGGAGCTGCAGAGGCCAGGCCAGGCTGACAGGGACTCCAGGAGATTCTGAGTCCTCCCACGGCTTCCAACTCTGAAGAGGCAGGGTGCTGGAAGGAAGGAGGAAGCAGCCTGGGGATCTCAGGTCTCCAGGCAGCCTGACTGCACCAAGTGACCCACCTGGAAGGGTAGGAGGAGCCAATGCCCCCTGTGGGAAAGGGAGGGGAAGGGAAGAAGGTGACAAATACATCCTTCCCTTCCTTCTCCCACCCCAGGAGCATTCCCAGGAGAGGGAGTCCCACACAGCCTGATCAGAGACTGTCTGGCATGACCTAATGACCCACTATATTTTCTTGTGGAACTGGTCACATGAGTAAGTACCACGTTTTTATTTGTCCTCCTTCCTTTCCTCTCTGGTTTTTGTGTTTCATTGCTTTTGCTGCCCTCGGATGGTACCGCCTAATGAAGCTTCACCATGTAAACTTTGCCTCAGACTGTACTTTCTAGGGAATCCCAGTTAAGACATTATCTTCCTGATATTGTCTGTTTACCCCCCTAGAAAGCAGAGCGTAGAAGACAAACTACTGAGCCAAAGGCATGAACATTTTAACTTTTACACATTAGCCACACTACTTTCCACAGAGAAAAAGTCAATTTCTTTTCAGTTGAGTTAGTTTCTCCCCTATCAACCTAATGCTAATTTCCTTTTGAGGCAGAAAATGATGGGCTGTAAAATGAATTGTTCTTACTCACCTTTAATCTTTTTGTCTTTTGCTAAAATTAACATTAAACTTACACTGTTTCTGAAAAAAAAAGTTCAGTAGCTTGCCAAAGTTCAGCCTAAGGAAAAGTATTTAATGATACCTTATAACATTTTATTTTTACAAGATTGTCCTCATGAGTGTTCCCATTAAAGAAACTAGTATGTAACTCATCTAATTTAAATATTCTTTTTTTATATGAGGTATTGACTTGCCAAATTTTAAGTTTCAAGAGAACAGACTGAGCTCATGGATTTATTGTGCAACAGATTTTTATTTGCAATGTTTGCTGAACCACCACTATCTTTCTGTGGTCTGTTAGGTGCTTAGCACACAGCAGAGAGAAAGCAAGGCAGTCCGGCCTCCACCTTTTTTAAGTTTACATGTACAGACATGACAACAGGCAATTATTGCAGAGTTTTAGTTTTAGAGGAAAAAGTGTACAATCATGCAAGGACTGCGTAAGGCTTCTTAGAAATGAGCTGCAAACTGAGGCCTGAAGAATGAATAGGAATCGGGGATATGGAAGTGAGGAACTGAAAGAAATTCAGTGTGTCTGGAGTCCACAGCAGGTGTGGTTGTGCATTTGGATGTGTCCATGTGCATGCGTGCACGTGAAGGTAAGGAAGTGTGCATATGTGAAAACATGCATGTATATGTGTGTGTGTGTTTGGAATTCTTGCTTTTGGGAAAAGACACTGCTGGAATTGGCAGGATTTTGAGAACAAAACCAAGGACATTTGGACCAAACCCCAAGCCCTGTAGGGGCACTGAATACTTACAAGCACAGGACAAAACTGATGGGTCTATGCTTTCAGAATGATTGTCTGTGAAGTGGAGCCCTAATAGGAGAAGGAAAGATGAGAGGTAGGCAGTCCCAGGAAAAGGCTTTAGCAGTGTTCCAGGGCGATATGGGGCAAGAATGAAAACAAATGGATGGCTGTGTTTTCCAGAGCTATTTATGTGTTAGAATTCATGAGACCTGGTCAATGATGGGATTTGTGAGAGGTAAACAGATTCAGGGATGATCCCTAATCTTCCTAAATAGAGATTCAAATGTTCCATCAAAGCCTGTCCTATTGAAAGCAATCACTTTTAGCTAGAGTACGGAATATATTTTTTTAATCCTCACAGCACTCCTTAAGGTAAGTAGTATTATTATTTCCATTTTCAGTTCACATAATTCAAACCTAGGAGGTTTGACTCCAGAACTCATCCTCCTAATTTATAAAAAATCAGACTCTCCCTGTCCCTCTATCTTTCCCAATATCTCATACTACTGTGATGCCTTCTATCAGTACAAGTGAAAGAAACTCAGTGATATTAGGAAATACTTTCGAACCCAAAGCATTTTTGCTCATTCGAAGAAGTGCAGTTTTTTAAAAATATATGCATTTTTTAACCCACTTCTTAGGAATTAGGTGTTGATTAAAGCTAGTAGGGTAAAGCTTAGTAACTATTTCATTATTAGTTTTCTTTTTGAAATATGCGTTTTAACCAATCCCCCCCCCCACACACACACACTTTTTCTAACAGACAAATTTGTGACTGGGAAGAAAATTGGAAAGAGGAAGCCATTACTATTGTTATCTTGTTGAGAATTCTCCCAAGTTCAATTTGTTCCTCTGTCAATTGCTTTAGTGAATTAGACTCTTTTGAAAACTTTCCCTAAGCTGTAAATAAAATGATGTATTTTACATTGCACTTAGAATAGAATCAAATCTACGTATCTCAAGGGTGCTATGGTCCAAAAGGACTAGATTTTTTCATAAAAAGTAATATCAGAGATTTACATTAGTGTTTTTAAAATATATGTTAGAAGAATAGTCTTGTGATTAGAATATGGTTTCTAACTCTTCTACAATAAAATGTAGCTTATTAATTCTGGTATAGGAATCACTTGGTTAATTTGCACTGTTAAAGGGAAATGTCAAATGCATTATTGAAGCCCCTTGGCATGTATGAAAGAGTGACCAAGAGAAGAAAATACTAAACAGGATGATATTGGGCACTTTTTGCCCTGAACATAATTGCAGGTATATTTTAAAAGTCTTTATATCATAGTGTTTGCCAGGGAAGAGTAGGTACCTTCTCAGAGTTCACATTATCTTGTGTCTGCCTCTCTTTTCCTTACAATTCTTTCAAGTCAGTGAAGTTCAATGATTCACACATAATTATGGTCCTCCTGTTACTGATTGATCCAACCAGTATCCATTGAGTGCTCACTCTGCATCAAGAGCAGTGCCAAGTCCTGGGGACTTGAGAATGAACAAAGTAGACAGGGTCTGCTCACGTTGGGCTCACAAGCCATTTATATCTATTCTCATTCATCCCACAGAAACTTTATCAAGTGGGTTCTATTATCTCAACTTTAACAATGAGAACATTGAGTTTCAGATTAAGCGACATGCTCACAACTCCATGGCTGGTAATAGGCAAAGCTGGGCTTGGCACCTCAGTCCTGCCCCTGCTCCGTTCCCTCATATTGACTTCCCAGGGTTTAGTGACACTTCCCCAGGAATTTATTGTGAGATCTCTAAATTTCCTATTTGTAGGAAGAGGCCAACCAAGGAAGGAATGAGGTCTGTTTTTAGGGCCTCATTAAAACTCTTGGGGGTTCTGCATATAGTACCAGGTCCTGTCTACCACCTCCCTGCAATTTTGAATTTTTAAAAGCTGTAGATGCATGTTGAAATTATAATAGCTATTTTCTACATTTTCTGAAATGGTAGCTAAGTTCATCAAACTTGAGCTTTCCTCTTTTGGGGATGTGGAGGTGCTCCTACTGTTTCCCCAACCAGAGGCTTAGTTTGCTGTTTGGTAACCTGGCACCTAGCTCTCTCCATGTGTAGCAGTTTATACTTACAAATCTTACTTCGAATCCTGAGACCTTTGCTTTGTCTCTGTATCCCTGGATCATCAATTCACGTGACTGGACCTTATGACAAAGATGCAGTTAACATAAATCACTCTCTTATTCTGATTCCTAATTCAGTATAAAATTTATTTAATATTCGTTCATTTCTTTGACATTTATTGAGCGCTACCAAGTGCCCAGTAATTTACAAGGTCTAAGACAGATGAAAAAGCATTTCCTATGTTGCATCTCAGAGTTCAGGAGGGTAAGCAGAGACGATACTAAAAAATATTATTTTTTGATGAATGTGATAAGGTACATAAAAGGGGAATTCTGGTTACCAATCCAGCGCTGGAGATTGGTGCGAGTAGGAGGGAGGCTCTCCCTAGTGAAAAGGACATCTTGGCTGATTCTTAAAACCCAAGGAAGGAAAGGGTGGGTTGATTAAGGAAAACCATGTATTCTGGGCAGAGAAGACTGAGGGCAACAGCCCAGGAGCGTGGGAAAGCAATGTCTATCCAGGGATCTGCAAGTAATGATCAATAGCTCACATTTTTATGCTATTATTTTTGTGCAAGGTATCATGCTAAGTGCTTTACATGGATTATTTAACTGAATCCTCATTTAAACCCTATGCAGTAGGTAGCATGATTATTTCTGTTTTAAAGTTGAGAAAAATAGGGGCTAGTTAACATACCCAAAGTCTAATAGATAGTAAGAAGCCAAGCTAGGCTGTGAGCCCATGCCTTTTGAATATGAGAATTTGTTTCTTAACCATCTCTTTCCGTTCCAGTAACTCTGTGTGGCTGGAACCTACCATGGGAAAGTTGAGGCTGTGAGGAGGCTGGGGGACTGTGGCAAGAGATGGCTCAGTAAAAGCGATTTTATTTCAAAGGCTCCCAGTGAGTCTCCGAAGGATTTTAAATTGGTGTGTGATATGCTTAGATGATGTGTACTTTAGGATTCTTACTCTGTCAAAATGTAAAACATGCATTGAAGGGAGGCCAGACAGGAGGCAGGGATATCGGGCAGGTGACTGTGCCTCTGTAGTACCTAGGAGATACAGTGTTCTGGTCTCATGTGGTAGCATTGGGGATGCAGGGGCGGGGCAGAGTCCAAGGATCACACTTGGCAACTGCTTGACTGTGGATGGAAGTGAAATAGGGGGCAGTGAAGGGAGCCTAAGCCTATTCCCAGGTTTCTGTTTCAGATCGCTTAACAGATGGTGACATTATTCACCAAGATATGGAATATTGGATCATTTGTAGAAAGTGATATGAATGTATTTTCAGACATGTTCAATTTGATAATATCTAGGAAATAGATACAAATTGATGTGCACCAGCCAGATTGAACTATGAAGCTACAGGTGAGAGGAGAGCTCTGCTGGTTATCTAGCCATCAGCCATAGGATAGTGGGAACCATGGGATTGGATAGTGTGAGCATGTGGATGAAGGAAAGAGAGAGAGGGGAGAAGGAACAAGAGAAAGAGAGAGAGAAAGAGAGAGAGAGAGAGAGAATGCTAAACCAGAGATAAAACTTAGGAAATATTAGCATTTAAAAGCTAGAAGAATTAGAAGATCCTATGGAGAAGAAAGACGAAAGGCAGAGAAACACCAACAAAACTGTGGTCTGTTAAAAGCCAGGGGATAAGAATTTTGAGAAGGAGGAAGCCATCAGAATTCTCACAGTTACTGTGGCTGCCTGCTTACTGCACCCTTGAGTCCAGACATTGTGCAATGCTCTTCACATGCCATCTCTCCAGTCCTCACAAGGCATGCTGGTGGGGGTAAAAAAGCTTCATCTTTGTTGAGTTCTCCCTGTGCCTAGCCCTTGCTAAACACTTTTACAAAATACCTTTTCCTTATTGCCCCTAAGGAAGAGGAATATAGGGCACAGCAATTCTAGCAAAGCATAGAGTTAAGAAAGCATAAGCTTGGGATTTGCTTGCTTTTTCAATGAAAGAGCTGTAAGTTGAACCATGCCATTGGACAGTTTTATTTTACCGTAATTTTATTATTATTTTTTTATTCTCAGGGTAAAATAACTCATAGGAAAGTTAATAAATTTGACCCATGGCACGTACTATTCCGGCTTCCTAATTTTGCTGTCTGTGGTTACATAAAGGTCGTGAAGGACAGCACCGATGTGGGGAGCTGCTGCTGTCCTCTCCCAGCTCTCTCTGCAAACCAAACTCTTTCTGGTGTTGCTCTTGTCTCATTGTATTACGATTATCTTAAAATAATATCTCCTTAAGTTGCATTTGCTCCACAAGGGCAAGGACAAGACTTTTTTGTCATTTCTCTAGCGATAGCCTCAAGTTAAGTTACTGGCATGAAGCAGATACTCATGTGCTTGAACAGAATTCTTTTTGTTTTTTAACCAGCTTTTTCCGGTGACCTAACGAATGGCCCTCTTTTAATAGGAGATATTTAGGCTGAATTTATCAGTCAGACTTCTTGGTTCAAACAACAGAAACAACTTGCACTAATGTAAAATAGAAAAGAAATTTTGGAAGGATGCTCAGTCGCTCAGGAAGTTAATAGGAAGGCAGGAGATTAAGTTTGGAAGATGGGGCTACAGAAATCACAAAGTCCACTTAGGCTGGTTAAGTTGTTTCCAGGGGCTCTGCTGGCATTGTGGCCACTGGACACCAAATTACCTTTGTGCACCGTCATTAATCAACTTTGTGTCCCCTTCCCTTTGTGTTCCGTGATTCAGATTTAAAGTCCCAGGTAGAGAGTCCCACTGGCTGGGACTCTCACAGTCTACTCTAGCTGCCAGGCAATAGGGAGAGGTCTGTCTTCCCTGCCTTCAGGAGAGGGGGTCCCGCCCCTGGTAAGGATGCACACCCTGGAGACGTGCCCCTAAGTCAGGAAAAGGGTCTGGACCCTGGGTAGCCAAAGCAATGAAAAAGTCCACTACACTGAAGAAAAGGATTCTGAGTTACTGATCCAAAGAATGACCTTTCTAGAATTTTTAAAGTAGAAATAAGATAGATTCGTGGCTGCCTGAATGATTTAGATAATAGTTCCAGTATGAGGCAGGAGTGAAATACAATACATTCCCACACGGATGGCTATCTTCTACCGGAATGCTACAAATGCCTTCGTGTCAAAGTCCTATCATCGTAAAGCCTGATAGATGGAATCTAGAATTACATTTCTATTTTTTTTAGGCTCTTTATACAAAGAAATTGGTGAGAGATGTACTACTTCCCTCAAGTCTGCTGTCTCATGTTTGTGACAGAAACGAGGTAGAGCAGTGCAGCATCTGTGTTTCAGGAAAATAATGTGTGAAAACTGTTTTCAAAAATCCTCGCTGTCTGCATAAAAAAAAAAAACCACTAAAAATATGTTTGGTTATCACTTTGTAGAGTCTATTGAGTTTGGCTGTGAATTAGACTCTAATTGCCATCCATTTCTGCTGGAGCTCTCCATGAACGTTACATTTTCATTAAAAGGAGAAGTCAGCTATGGCATCGTGGTTTTCATGCACAAGTCAAAAAAAATGAACGGTTGCTTGTTTCATAATTTTTATTTCTTCTTAATAGATCAGTTGAGAGAATAAGCAAAGCCACATGTATAGAAAACATTATTTGTAGTCAGCAAAGGTAAAAGGAATGTTTTCTACTGAAGTGTTACAACAGCTCCCCGGTTTTGAGTGATGACTGCTGATTATTCTGTTCTTCATTAACAATCAGTAAAAGTCTTCTTCCTCATCAGCTCCTGCTACCATCAACTGCATAACAATATTGCTACACCAAGAAGCACTCAATTTAAGGGCTAATGGACCAGCAAAGCTTGGCTTAGCGGGGCCGGACTTAAACTGCACTGTGGCAGAAAAACTTAGTCAATCCTCCATTCAATGACAAGAAAAATAATATTTTATGTTTTGTAAATTTCATAGCTCTGATGTGAATGGTTACCAGCCCTCCATCTCCTTTTCCTTGTGACTTTTCTTCAGTGATTTGAGTAGTCCGCATCCAATTGACGGATTGCTAGTTTGTTTTTAATGACTTTCTATTTTCTTCTGATGAATTGTTGTCAAGTAGAAGGGGGCTATTCTAGTAGTTTAGATAGCATTATTTGTAGTTAATAAGGTAAAAGGGCACAAGGCTACCAGATTAATTTTTCTGAAGTTCAGTTCTAATCAATAACTCTCCTGATTAAGTCTAATGTCTTTTTAAGTCCCTGCCTAATTAAGTCCAGAATTCTACTTCTAAAATTCAAGGTTCTTCACCCTACGGCCTCTGCCTAGCAACTGATATTTTATTCGTGTTTCCCTCTATGTGCTACTAGTACCGTCCAGCATCGTGGTTCTCAATCCTGGCTGCACATCAAAATCACCTGGGAAGCTTTTAAACACGCAGCAATGCCCAGGGCCCATGGTAATTGAATATGAATCTCTGGGGGTGAAGCACAGATATTGGTTTTATTTTATACTTTAAAAATATAAATATTTTGATTATCCATGACTAGAAAACAAACCAATCCAAGACTTATTTGAGTAAGTGGGAACCATATTATAAATAAAAATATTTATTCTCATATTTTGTGAGTCAAGAATTCAGACAGGGCATAGGTGTTTCTGCTGTCCGATGTCTGGGAGTCACGGCTGGGACAACTCAAATAGCTAGAGATGTTTCAAATGGCTGGGGTTAAGAATCATCTGGAGGCTCCTTTAGTCACATGCCCACTGCTTAGACTGGGATGACACAAAGGCTGGGCTCAGCTGGAACTGTCAGCCAGGGTGCCTACATGCCTTTCCATATAGCTTCGATTTCCTCCAGGCATGGTTACTCAAGGTAGTCAGACATCCTATATGGAGGCTCAGGACTCAAAGAGCTAATAATCTACTAGGAAAGGTAGAACTGCAAGGCACATAGCCTCAGAAGGCAGAGAGCCTCACTTCTGCTCTATTTTGATTGACAACCCTGTTGATTCAAGGGGAGATAATCCATCTCTCTGCAGGAAGAGTGGCAGAGAGTTTGTGGCCACATTTTCACCAAGAGATTCCAATATACAGTCACGGTTGAGAATGACTGGACTCATTTATCCCCAAAACTGATCTAATGAGAAGGGCTAGGATTTGGGTGAGGCAAGTGAGACATTTTAAGGTGCAAAATTGAAGGAAGCACTCACTCTCTGGGTTGTGTAAGTGCTCCAGGTACCTCACTTGCCTCACCCTAATCCTGGCCCTGCAAGAGAGCATCAGAGATGACGAGATGATGCCATCCGGGGAGTTGAGGCTCTTGGGTCACATACTTGATATTCTAAGTCAGTAAGCCTGGAGTGCTTACTGAAAGGATACTGCATGTTTACAGAGTCCTCGAGAACTACTTACACAGTCCCTGTGCTTTCCTCCTGCCATGCCTTTCTCATGCTGTGCCCATTGTCCAGAATTTTTCCTTCTATTTCTCTAAACTATTGAATATCCACCTCTCCTTATGATTCATTTCAAATACTGCCTCTTTCATCAAGACTTACTTGGTCCCCACACCCAGATTAGACGCAGTCTCCTGGAAGAAACCCATAGAATGTTTCAGATGCCATAAGACACTCATGTTTTCCCTGTATTATGGTTGTTTGTGGACTGGTCTAAGAGAAAGAACATGCTCTGTTTCCTTGGGAAGCTGTAAAAAGGACGCCTGGATCTACATCATCATTGTTTCACCTTGCCACACACTATTCAAGGTAGTAACCCACACAGTAACTGCCAAGTGTCTTACACATTTTTCATGCCCAACAAACAGTGGACATCAGTCCTGATGAAATGTGGCCAAATGATCATTTTACAGCATCACTGAAGCCCTCGAGCATTGAATAATCATCCTCCTTCAATCCTTAAACATAGATAAGGACTGCATCTTTGTCGTGACTTCGACTTTGGGAATCTTCCTGCTTGAACGTTACCTGACAGTCCTTTCTTTCCCCATAGCATAACCAAACGTCTTTTGAGACTTACTCTGTGGTGGCCCTTTGCCGGGGCATTATCTCTTTTAAGTCACAGAACTCTGAGGTGAGTGTCAACATTATGATCATTTTACCGATGAGGAAGATCCAGTAAGTTACTAGACCATAGGATCCAAAATAATAAAGCAGCACCCGAACTCTGAATGGCTTACGCCCAAAGCTAAGCTGTCTCCTGGTTGCTTGGCAGCATCCGATATCCAGGACCCCACCCACCTTCGGGGAAGGCCCTGTTTGTGTGAAAAACACAATAGACAACCCCCACCCCCCGAACCCCTCTCGGCTACTATTAGGGTCGCACCTTGGGGTGAGCGAGGGAGTCCTTACTTAGGGCTTTGGTTGTCAGGACAAATGCACCTCCCTCTGTTTATCTGTTTCCTCCCTCTCTCTTGGGGGTGCCTTCCCCTTCCCCCGCACTTGGGTGGTCGTGGGTGGGAAGGAGCCCCCAGGTCATCTCTGCCCGTGACCCACTGCGGTGCCCGCGAGCAGAGCCGGCCCTCCCGCGTGGGGGGCAGCGCGTTGCTAAGTGCCGGGAGGAGACCGATCCGAGCGCCGTCAGCGCAGGGAGGGGGACGCCAGCGAGAGCGTGTGGGAGCGCCGAGGCCAAAGGGAGGGAGGGGAGCCGGAGCCGGCGAGTGGAGGGAGGCGCGCGAGGGAGCGAACACCCACTCCGGCTCCGCGCGCAAGGCAGCAGCTGCGGCCGCGCCCTTGCCGGAGAGGGTGCGTCCTGCATGCCCGGCTCCAGAGGATGGAAGATTCCCAGGAGACCTCGCCGTCCTCCAACAACTCCTCGGAAGAGCTCAGCTCTGCCTTGCAGCTCTCCAAGGGCATGTCGATCTTCCTCGACGTAAGTAGAGGTGGAAGGAATTAGGTTGGTGGTTCCCCGCGTCCTTCTTTTCCCGACGAGGAGGGGCTCGTGTGTCCGTTTGGCTCAGGTGCTGATCCTCCGGGGTTTCTCCCCCGAGCCTGGGCGAGAACTACCTCCTGCGGCTGCACTCCGCCTCTCTTCCACTCCCCCCAAGAGGCTACCGCCCAGGCAAACGACAGAGAAACCACTGCCGTTCAACTTGTGAAAAAGGCTTGTCCCAGACCTCCAGCTTGGGACTTGGCAACCCTGAAGGAAATTCCAAAAGTTACAATTCCCAACAGCCTGGGCTTTCATGGGACGCGGTGGTAAATACAACAGTCTCCATTTGGCAGAATAGGACGTTTAAAAGGGGCTAAGGGAGAGTGGGAGCCTTGTCCCAACTCTTCTCTAATGGGCTCTTTTGCAGCCGCCAACCTCGCTTAGGCTCTCAGGCAACCAGGGGAAGCAGTGGAGAGTGCCCTGCCCAGCCATCCTCCCCAGCCCATTGGGAAACAAATGAACACGTTTGTTTCTCTCTTTACAGCTATAGCCAAGATCTCTTTCGTGATGCTCCTTCTTTTCAGTGCCACCTCCTAATTTTTTCCCCTTTTGTCTTCCCTGCGAGTTCTCCTCTCGTGTACCTCCCCAAGTTGTAATTGCTATTATTATCTTCACCAGTTCTAGATTTGACTGTCTTCTCTTCGCTCCTGTCCCTTGCTTTCGGGATATTTGACTCCCTCCACATTATTGATATGATGGTCATTCCTTTCCTTTCCCTGCTATTTTTCTGCCAGCATGTTGTGATTTCTATCTTTATAGCCATTTTCTTTCTTATTTATTTCTGTTTTGCTTTTCTCTCCCTCCTGTTCCTGCTTTCTGTATCTTTTTACCCTATCGCCCAGCTCTTTTCTCTGCCTTTAGGTTTTCAGGGCTTCCTGGCCTCAGTGACCTGCCAGGCTCCTGTCCCCGCCAGCTCCTCGGTGGTCATGTCCTGCTGCCCACCCCCATCATCCTCGCCACCATCTCTGGCTCACTGGGGACAATTCTGAAAGCATCTTGTTTCGGCATGATAGGAAATGGGTAAAGAGCAGCAGGAGTGCTGCGTGCTATTTCCTCTACTCTTCTCTGAGCTAATCTTTCTTATTAAAATTGAGGTGAGCCAGAGACCAAACCTGTTTCCTTTGTAGAGGGATGAAAATATGAGGAAAACAAGTTAGGAGGATCGTAATAGTGAGACACAGATAATGAAAATGGGGGGGGGGGGCACAGAGTTCTTGCCAGTTTATTCAATGAACTTAATGATTTTTTTTTTAATTGAGAAAGAAACTCCTATCAATATTTAAAACTGGTCTAAGGCACAAGATACAGAGAAGGTTCAAATATGTGTCCTGGCAACCTTCTTAGTCTTATCACTATGCTTTTCCTATTGAGGATTCAGGCATTCTTAGCCAGCCACCTTCTTCCCACCAAAATGTAAGTCACTCCATTGGATTGTTTCTGTAGCTTGTTCTCCATAAGAACTCAGCTCTGCTTAGCTTGGGTCAATAAAATGATGCTATAGTGCTAATTTTATTATTAAATAAAATTAGGTTGATATTATTCCTGCAAGTTCTGCCATCCTATTCAGGACCATAATGTCCTGGAGGAACTGAGCTGGGAGAAGGGGAAGGCACACCTGGAAGGAGATCTTCAGGGGCAGGAGAAAGTTAGGGCACCTGAAAATCATGTTATAGGGCTGGTGGACAAGCAGTGAAATTGATTCAAAGAGAGCAAAAGGGGCCTCCATTTTTTCTAACCTGCCTATACTCTGTCCCTCAAAGATATCTAGTGCATCCCCTGTCACTTTTTTAACCAGCTGTCAAATAATGTTGGTAGAGTGGACATGAAAGGATTGAAGCTTTATGAGTAGAAAGCCATCCTCCGTGACACACACACCCCAAACTTGGCCCAACTGTTCAAGCTGCTGCTTTAATAATTATAATAAAAAAGAAAAATCACATTTGTTTTTTGTAGATGCACCACTGTTCCCAAGTAAATTAACAGTGTTTGGTTCCTGCTCTGAAGGAATCTGTAGGCTATGAATAAAGCCTTCTTTTATCTGTTACTTGTAGACATTTATGAATCTATATAAAACAGATTTCATGAGAGGTGTTGACATGCTTGTTTTCCAGGAAAATGCTAGAGTCTTCAAAAAAACTCTGCCATTGGATATTATCTCAAATAGAAAAGATTTTATTTACTCTTTTCTCAGACATTTTGTGAAAAATTTAGCACGCTGATGAAATATGTTGCATGAAAAAGGATTTGCTACTTGAGAATTTTTGAATTACTCATTTCTTGATCATATTGTTTTTAACAAAATATAATGTGAAATACGAATATCACTTTATTTGATTAGCTTTAGTGTATTCTACTAGTACTGTTAAGAAGGGATGCTTTTTTGATTCATAATAAATAGATGATAAACCTTACCAATTTCAAAGTGGAACAGAAATGAAATTCATTGGAGGTTTCTGCACCACAAAGACTAATTTCCAAATTTAAGTAAAATTTTGATGGCCAGTGTTTACATTCCAGTGCCACTGAAACAGTCGGTCCTCTAGGAAATAATTTAAACTGCCTGTGAGAATACTGGTAATGAAATGACTACATATATCCAGCTGGTTAGAAACTAGTGCTAGATGTTTAACAAGAAAATCAGAGAAAGATTTATCACAACTGTTGTGGTTTTGCTCCATTTTCCTTATCTTCAAATTGGAAATAATAATGAGCATGGTACTGAACTTCTCTAGGTTGTTTTGAGTATAAATGAGTATCCACAGGATAAAAAACTGAGGGAAAAAATGTGCTACATCAATTTAGAGTATTAACCACATTCAGTGTTCCACATTGAATGAATAAATAACAACAGCTAAAATCTACAAACTTTAGTGACTTTCTTTAAAAATCTAATTGATATTGTTTTCTTTCTTAAAAAAAGAGAGACAGAATTACGCATCGGTTCATCATAAATACCCTTGAACTAACCTACTGGGGGCTTAGGAAACCTGGCACTGGACCGATGCATGCGCTGAGGTGGGTTCTGTCCCTCCAGGGACATGGTCAAGGAAAGGGCGCTGAGCTGGGTCCCGTGGGCAGCTCCATGGAAGGACGAGGGACCAGCCATTGTTCTGCTCTTACACCAGTGTACTATCTTTTCCCAGGTTGCTGTATTCCAGATAACAGAATAACCTCTAATTTAGAATGCCAGTTTGTGTATCTTGTGGATCCTCTTTTGAATCATTACATTAATCAACACTGCTGCTGTGCGAAGGGAGAATAATAAACCTTCAACTCGTCTCTGAAAGCAGGTTGAATACCAGATGCAATTGGTTGCAGCTCCACCCATCTGATGTCCTCTTCCTTTCCACTGAGTTTTCCTTTTACTCTTTTTTTTTTTTTTTTTTTGCTTTTTACTGTTTATTCCATCTTTAAAAAAAAGCTTTTAACTAGGAGTGACAGAGTCCTTCCCTACTTCACTGGGGAGGTGGGGACAGTAGGTTGAGAAGGAGAGAGATGACTTTGTCTACACTTCCTTCCCTTACGTGGGCATGAACAAACCATCTCCTCCTATGAAGCACAGTGGCTGAACAGTCAGGGACTTTGTGAAAATGAGTAATAGTTTCTCATCACTAAGATACTTAACCCTGAAGCCCTGCATATACTCATCAGTACTGAAAAAAAGTTAAGATGGGTAGAGGACAGTCAAAACAAAAACAACTTTTCAGGTACACTGGTTCTGTGACTGAATTCTGTTACAGCCGCACACTTCCTATCTGTCTAGTGACACATGCATAGTTGATGATTTGAGTGAGGTTAGTCCAGTTGGGAGAATGGCAATTAGCCCCATCATTGTCTACCCTAGGCAGTTGACAAGGCAAATGCCAATGTACTAGTTTCAGGAACCAGCAGAAATAGGGAAAACCGGGTTTTACTCTTCTCATCATATGTGATCAATTATTTTCACATGTAGGACCTACCCTAAGCAAAATTGAGAAGATGAAAACATATATACCAATTACCTATTCTCCGTCTATCTTTCAATGCTACTGCTATGCGTACTATCTCATGGTGCCTGGGGACCTGGCAGCAAAACCACCTGCTGGATGCCCAGGCCTATACACCATGACCCACCAACTAGGACTTCTCCTTTGGAGGTTTCTCCATATTCTACACAGGTCTCAATTCCCTGACCTATATCCTAAATTCTCAGGAATATTCTAAGTGACTGCCTTGCTCATCTCATCTCATTATCTAATTTTAGCCTGGTACATGGTAGGAGGCACTTAGCAAATATTAGTACAGTGAGTGGTGGCTATTGTGTTCATTTGTTAAACTTCCAAGATAACATTTGCATTTTAACACCTGCTTTCAATAATTTAAAGTGAGGCATGAGAAATTTCTATTGATAATCCTTAATTTATGGCAAAAATTTAGTATTACCTGCATTTAAGATTTGGTCTGAGCATCTATCTTGTGATAGCAATCAGTAAAATAAACCAATCCAGATTACTGTGTTAACATAACCTAAGAAATTCAATTCTCATCTTTTATTAGTCTGTACATTTAGAGGCAAAATTTGCAATGGGAACAGTTCCGTTCATATTTAATTACAAAGAACTGTGTTAATATAAAAAGCCACTATCATAATTTCATCTCCAAGAGGCTGAATGCTACCTTTGATTGTTCTTTATGAAATAAAATGAGAGAAGTCCTAGGCCCCGCGCTCGGGTATGTGGTTATTCTTTTCCAGAAGCCATCCAAGTAACTTCAAACTTTTGAAAATACAGATAGAGCTTGAAATATAATCTTAAAGTAAATCAGAGAAAAGAAATAGGATGCATTTCACTGATGGTGCCAGAGGAGGGGAATGAGGTTGTGGTGGTGAGATGGATTCCCCCAAATCACCACTAAAAATTGTCTCTGTGGAGTAAAAAGAATTTGCATCTCATTCAGTTCTAACCATGGAAGCTCCTACTATGGAAGGCCAGTCTTGATGCAAAAATTAAATACATGTAAAAGGGGACAAAGTTCTTACACACGTTGGTGTTGCCTATTGCTGGAAAAGTTCCATGAGTGGGATTATATTAGGAATATTATCAATATTTTAACTAAAGTACTTTTGAGTAAATATTAGATTTATCTATACTTCATCTCCATGAAGTTAACAGTAAAAACAAAAGGATGCTGTTTCTTAGAGTAGAAAACAGTGAAACAAACACCTTTGGGAATAAGTACTATTGCTCATGTTTTAAGCAGACTACCAAGAAGAGGCAAACTAGATATGAGAGTAGTTCTGGTTATTTAACCATAACTTCAGGTTGCTCAGAAAAAATAATTCTCAAGTTCCTCTTCCAAGTGATTGAAGTTTGTCCTTGCATTATGGTAGAGGGAAATATTTCTTTGATTGTATATAACATAGCTATGTTTTATGTTATCCAAATTTTTTTTTACTGTGAGAATACATATCAGTTGATTGCAGGTAACAGAAAAGGTAACTCAGACTGTCTTAAGGTCAAAGAAATACTCCTGTATTGGCACCTGTACTGAAAATCATCTAGTTGGAATGACTAGAGCAGGACTCAGTGAGTGACGTCGATACTGGTCCTTTTCAGTCTCTGGACTCTGTTTTCCTAAGAGTTGGCTATTTCTAGCTTATATGTGATAATAAATATAATTCTGCATAGGTCTGAATAATATAATCAATGCATATATAAGAAAAGTAAACTATTAAGTAGCCATCTGAGTTCCTGTTTATCACGCAATTTCTTTTTCCCCCAGTTTTATTGCAGTATGATTGACTTACATAAAACTACACATCTAAAGCTTAAATTTGAAGCGTTTTGACATACATACACATTTACAAATAATTACCAAAATCAAAATAATAATATATGTATTATCCTCAAAAGTTTCCTCCTGCCCTCTTGTAGACCATTTACTCCCTGCTCTGTCCAGTCGCAGGCAACCCTTAGTCTGTTTTCTGCTCTTGTAGATTAGTTTGCATTTCCTAGGATCTTATCAAAATGGAAGTATATACTAGGTACTCTTATGTGCTTAGGTTTTTCACTCAACAAAATTATGCTGAGATCCATCCAAGCCATTACATATATCAATAGTTCATTTCCTTTTATTGCTCAGTAGTATTCCATGTGGACTACACTGTATCACAGTTTCTTTATTCATTCACCTGTCGATAAATATTTTGGTTGTTTTCAGTGGCTATTACAAAAAGATCTTAAATGATAAACTTTTAGCTAAAATTGGAATTTTTTTGTTTAATAATAGTTAAATTACATGTGAATAAAATGTTCACTGCAATACTTACAAAAAAAAAGTAATCCATTTTTTCCTTTTTCTTTTCTAGATACTGAGGAGAGCAGATAAAAATGGTAAGACCCTAAATTTACAGTTTATTTTTTTAATCTCATGCCTTTTAGAACACCTCAAAGAATAGTGCAAAGGGCAAAACCCCAAGAAATTGACAAAGTATCAGTCTCTTGTACTAGTTACAGCTTCAGGTAAGTTTATGCCTCCACATAGTCATGAGAAGTTGGCAGAGGGATTTATATTTGACTGGAAAATGGAATTTATGCGCTTCACTGAGGAACTCTGCATACCTGAGCTCTGGTTATTTCCTTTTATGCTTTAAATTAATGTTAAAGTAATAACAGCTTTATTTGTCAAATGTCTACTGCATGTCAGGCATTGCGTCAAGTGTTTTGCATGTGTTGTGTCTTAGAGTAATTAAGACACTGAGCTAGGGCTTGAATCTAGGTCTGTGTGACACCAACATCTAGGCTGTCACATTGTATGTCATGGTTGCCGTTGGGGCTGCTACTGCACTCCTAGATGGTTTCCAGGAGTTTCTCTCTTATCTCTACTCCACAGTTCTTGGCCATAGCTTCAATTCAAAGTATATGCACTGAGTTTGATAATCTATAAAGATGGAGAAGAGGAATTCAGCAAATAGGAAGGAAAAACTTACTATGTCAAAGGTATTACAGTTTAATGTATGCCTGCACAAAGTTCAGTTATAAGCCATATCTTTTGATTCCTTTATTCCACCAGATATTTTACACCATAGAATACCAAGTCGGATCTTATTGAGTTTATCCTGCTGGTATTGTGTACATGCTGAAACAGAGATACATTATTGATGTGAGTTTCTGTCTTGAAGTCCCATTTCTTAGTGATGGGGAGAGAGTCTAGTCAAAGTCCAGATCGGACAGTTTAGAGATGTACATTGCAGTCTACTTAGCCATTAAGCAGCCCTTTCCCATTAAACAGCATTTTCCCACATAACAGAAAAATATTCCTTGGAGGAACAATAAATCAGGACCCAAGTCCTGATAATATTTAACTGTGCCTTCCATCTAATTGTTTCCTCAGTGTATGGTTTTTTTTCCTCTGGTTATTGATATATTATTCATTCAAGGGGCTTTTATCCAATGGAAGCACCTTTTTTTTCACTTTTTTAAAAACTTGGAAGTTAGAGGTAATGATGCTATCATCCTGTCTTCTCATCTTCACCTTTTGTCTTTTTCTGATATCCAACATCAGGGATGTCTAATGCACAACTGAATAGCCATTAGTCTCCACGACACCTGCCTCTCATTTCAGCAACCATCTCCAGTTCAGAAATCTTTATCTCCCTCTCAGCACAAGGTCCTTGTTATCTCAGGCTTTATCTTCATTTCCTTGGACTCCAAAGTTCTGATTCACAGCCACTGTTATCTTTATATCTTTCACTTTCTTTCCATCAAAACTTACCTCCTTGGTGGCCCGTTATAATCTACATTGTATTAAAGAACAACACCCAACAAACCAATTTAGATTATTTAACAGCTGTTGATAACCTTGTGTGTTATACTACATAGTAGTATACATAGTGTGGTCCTTTTCAGTCCCATGTTTCCCCAGCTGACTCCACCCCTCATGTAATATCTCCCCTCTTTGCTCCCTTCCCTTTGCCCGATCATACTGTGCTGTCAAAGCTACCTGCCCCTGCATCCTCATCTCCCACAGTCTTTACCACGTGTGCTTCCCTGCAGCCCACTGAAGCTCTGGGGGTTCCCTGAGCTTTCCTTCATCTTGCAGGCCCCTGTGATGTTGTCCTTGCTTTTACCTCTGCCTTTCCACCTTTAGATAGTTGAAGAATGCTTTTGTATTGCTTACCTTCCTGCTCAAAAGGTGTTTTATCTAGGAAGCCTTCCCCAGCTCACCCTGGTAGGGTCACTGCCCTCTCTCCCCTAGAATAGAATAGAGGGCTGCAGCCGTTTGCTGCAGAGTCTCTTCCAAACCAAACATTCCTCTCTAGATCAGGGACATTTCTTATGAGCAGACACAGAGCATGTCAAGTACACAGTGCTCAATGAGAGGTTCATTTAATGAACTAATAATGATTGGGGATGTTCTGTTCAATTCGCCACCCCTCTTTCTATCCACTCTTCCTTATGCTTCTTGTCCCTCCTTATTCTTCTCCTTATTTTCAGGGTAAGGTGTGTGTGTGTGGGGGGGGGGGGACTCAGGATAGGGGTTGCTGGGGAAGCCAAGGACACACTCAAGGACCATCGCCCAGCCCTCACCTGCCCTTCTTCTCTTCCCTTCTTGTTTGTATCCAGGTGTTTGGTATGTTTCCCTTTGTGCTTGTTTGCATGTAGGTATTTGGTATGTTTCTATTTAGCAGGAGACTATAGGCAGCTGGGGGAGACATTAAATCTTAACCAGCTCCAGTGGCTTGCTAGAAAGCAAGGGTTGCTCATTGTCAGGCCTCGCCCCTCCCCCTGGATTGTGTAAAAGCTCAGCGCAGGTGTCCTTCATCTTCAACGTGAAGAGAAGCTTAGGGAGCTCAGAGCTGCCGAGCAGTTGGCCTCACTGGGTGACTGGCCAGGTAGGGCCTTCTCTTTTTTTCCCTACTGTTTTGGACCATTTGTGCTGTGCAAGCAATAAAGTGGTCATTTGCTAGCCTCTGTTTTGCCTGAGGCTGTGTGCCCATGATGGACTGTACAGAAACTTGGAGAGTATCAGAGTTAGCTAGACCTGGGTTTAAATCACAGCTCTGCTTTGGGTAAGTAGCCTAAACACTGCACCCTCGGCTTTCTCTTCAATATACTGGAGATAATGATATTTATTATGACATGGGCTTTTATGAATAATAAATTATATAATGCTGAGTCCCCAGTGCAGTGCTTGGCATATAGTAAGAATTAAATTCATGCCCATTTTGCTGTTGCTATTATGATTATGATGATCATCAGTGCTCCTGAAAGCTTGAGCTGTTTTCTATGCTGTAGTTCTTTGGCTTGCTGAGACACTTGGTGATCATCCAGTCATTTTTATCCCAGTGGAGATTAGTGGGAAAAAATTAGAATTGAAAGGGGAAAAAGGATAGTGAGTAATCGAATGTAAATGAGAAGATACTAGCATTAAAAAGTAACAATATTTTTTGTATCATGTGTTCATTTCTGTATTTGCAAATAAACAGCTGTTACATATACTTGATATCTTGGTAACCCACCCTCCCATACTAGAAAGCCTTGTGGAAGGCATAATTGGTGATGGAATAATTGAAGCAGTGAGAGGTGGTAAGCGGAATGATAGTTATCTAGCTAGAGCTCAGATTTGACTTTTGGAATCAATGACATGGAGCAGAAGCTGCTGGAGAAATGGGGGGAAATGCATGATTAAGTATTAGCTGTAACAATGGTATCTTGTAGGGGTTTTTTGCTTTTGTTTTTTGTTTGGTTTTTAAATCATAGGCTGGATTTAAAGATAGGCATCAAAATAGGGTTGTTTATATGAACATCAGAGCTTTGGTGTGGAAAGTTCAGAATTAAACCTAGAAATGCAAAACTCCTGAGAAAGCTTACGTATATGCAGACTGACCAGAAATGGCAATGAAACATGGGCATCTGTAAACTTTGCAAAAAGGTATTTGTAACTTCACAAAAAGACTTATAATGATAACAGCATTGGCTCCTCCTGTTGACTTTCACTTTCTAAGAGCTGCTCCCATTTTTGATCAGGAAAAGGTAGATGTGTAGGACCGAGGCGCTTTTGTTCCAAATTTAATGGCTGATCTCTGTAAGAGATCCTTATACTTCTCCTCAAAGATCTTTAGTTCACTCCATCAGCCTGTACGTTGTAAATCTCTGAAGGCAGAGATCATTCTGTTTTCCATATACCAGGTCCACGGTGGTAAGCAAAATGCTTGCCTTATCATAGGTGCTCCATAAATATTTGTGAATTAAATCATGTGGAGTGCTTAACCAACAATTTGACCTTTGCAAACTGAAGAAGAAACACAGTTTACATCATTTAATAAGACTCAACACTTTGTGCTTATCTGTTTATCCATTAATAGTTTTAGCTATAACTTATTGAGGGCATATTATGGGCGAGGCGCTCTTCTAGGTGCTTTATATGCATTATTTTCGACTGTCATGAAAAGTCTTCCAGAATAGATAGTTTAGAGTGGAGGTAAGAGCACAGGCTCTGAGGTCAGACAAAGCCCAGTGTCCTGGCTCAGCCTCTTCCTAGCTTTATGACCATGGCAACTTATTCAGCTTCCCTGTGCCTAAACAGGGTGATAATGATATTTCTTCTCTCATAAGGTTGTCTTGAGAATTAATGAGATTATGCCTGTAAAACAGTTCCAATATCACACACAGTAATTATGCTATATTTTTAGCTATTTTTAATTTATCCTCACTTTTTAAATGAAACAAATCAAGTGCAGAGAGATGAAATACCATTCTCCAGGTTAGATAGTTCTTAAAGAGCAGAATCAGGATTCTTGAACCCAGTCTACCCAACTCCAAATTTGATGATGTTTTCACTTGTTCCATCTACACAGACATACATAATTATGGTTATAACCTGAGTTTGCAGAGATTCTGAATATGATATCGTGTTTCCCCAATACACAGTAGTTTCATTAAATCCACTAATTGCTTCATTAGTAATCCAAAAGAATTATGATTCTGTGAATGACTAATCCACTTTAAGAGAATAATTATGGTAATGAAAAAGCCTAGTCGAAGAACAGGTGATATAGTACTTGTGTATTTGGGTATATTTTGAAGATTTCATGGCATCCTTATATAGCCAATATAAATAGATTATATGGGAATTGGTTTAAATTTGGTTTATTCAACTAGCATGTAAACATATAACCTTAAAACCCCAACCAAAATCATCTATCTGAGATTCTATAAAGTTCCATGCACTATGATTACTTAAAACCCTAAACCTCCACATGGTTCCTAGGCTAGACAAGTCCTGAAACCTAGAGGGCCCAGCCTCTCCAGAACATCAGCAAGTTCCATCTGCCTGCTCCATATTATTGACAGCCCCTTCTAACACAAAAAACTTAGAATGGCCTTAGCCCAAGTACCCCTAAAGGTTGAGAGAAAGATCAAAGGAGAAGGTGGAGTTATAACAGAAAGAAGATAGGATTTAACAAGTAAGTATGACTGATGAATCATTATGTTGATTTTAGTCTCCAGTGTCTTAAAGCCGCTAGAAGGAAAAACCTAAAATTGTGGAACTGTAATCCATGCCAAACTCTGAAATCTGTTCTACAACGGAGTTGTGGTATGCTTTGAATGTATTGCTTTTTTGTATATATGTTATCTTTCACAATTAAAGATATTTAAAATATATATATAAAACCTAAGATAGAAGAATGAAACAAAGACTAAGTGGGAGTGTTTTCCCTGAAGGTGGGGTCATGGGCTAGCAAGGTTTTTAAGTACTTTAGAAACTCTCTCTACAGAAGTCTGATTGTGTCTCCTGCAACTTGATAACAAGGTGGTCCTTCCATGTGAACTGAATTAAAGCATCACTTGTCCACCCCCACCCACCCCCACTGTAACTTCAGCTCCTCTCATCTTAGGTCAGATCTCCAAGCCCCAAATAAGATGGGAAGTTTAAGAGTTAGACCCTAGAACTAAGGATTATTGGCTGAAGGCCGATCTTTTATATCACAATTCCTTACTCTTTCCTTGAACTGTTTGGGGAAAGTTAGTGAAACTGAGAATCAAATAACTTGTTGCAGACCAAATTGCCAGCTGAGTTCTCAGCCTGATACTCACGTTTACTGTCAGGGAAATGCAAACTCTTCATCTGCACACTGCCCAGTTTAAACATTAAAGCAAAGTCTGATTAAAAATGATTCATTAGAAAACAAACACCTCTTCTGCCCTAACAGCTATGCTTTTGGAATAAGCATCTCATTGAGCAGTGGAAGATGTGGGGAAAACCCAGGAGTACAATTTTGGCCTGCAACTTTTTTTTTTCCAAAATAAGGAAAGACAAATTTTCTTTACATAATATGATTTTATCCAAAATGCAAAGCAATTTTACACTTATAAACGTGTTGTTTTTCTGCCAAAAGCAGAAAACTGAGAATTCTTATCTTTACATAGCTGGGCTTATCAGCTGTCACAGAAACAAACAGAAAATTTGGATCCAAATGACTGAACCCTTGGTGGTGTTTATGGGCTGCCAACGGCTCAGTAATCAGGCCCTGCTCTGATGCTAGATCCTGGAGCATATAGAGCAATATTCCAACCGCAAGATGTGGCCTCTCTCTTTAATATCTCCTGCAGTCAAGACCTATGGCTTGACAGCCTGGCATTCTTTTCCCTTTGTTCCTGCAACGTAATTCTCTTCTCCTTCTATATCCAGGAGACATGTAGCATTAGGGTGAAGTTTATAACTCTACAGTCAGATGGGTTCAAATCCCTGTCCCACTTTCTGTGTGACCTGGCAAGCTACTTAACTTCCTCATCTATAAAAGGGAGGCAATAGTGATTTTCTCACAGGCTTGCTGAAATATTAAAGGAGCTGATACAGGCAAATGTCTAACCTTGGCCATGGGAGGTTCTCAGTAAATGTTGTCTATTTTCATTTGATCCTAATTCTTACTTGATGGGACTGTCGGTCACAATGCCCTACTCACCTTCCCCGTGGGGCATCCACATGACACACACTAGACCTTCAGGCTCTGGCATGTGAAGGTGAATTTTTGGTTATGGTCAATGGTGAGAGGAAGGGGATTGTTGCTGAAATGTCCATGTGGCACTGCCCGTAGAGTCTGTCCATGATGACCTTTCAAAGACCCCAGAGCTGCCCTGGTGCTCTTCATAAGTGTTATTATATTGCTGTGGAGACACAGAGGAAGGAAAATTGAATCCTACTAGGGTGTTGGCATAATTCAGCAGGGTAAGTATGAATTGTATGGGGAATAGATAATTCCAGGCAAAAGGAAAGAAAGTACAAAGGCACAGAACTGGAAAAGCTCAGGGGAAAAACTTAACCACTAAGCACAATTTCTCAGTTTGTAAAAATATATATTGAGGAGCACCATGTTTATGTCTGGCACAAAACTCTTGATCCCAGCTGTCTGACTTGCTCCTCCTGCAGAGTCCTTAACCTCAGGAAAAGGCACCACCATTTAGTAATTGCACTGCCCAAAGCTTCAGAGGTGTCCGGGATTCTTTTCTTTCTCTAACTTCACATTCAATCCATTAGCAGATTCTGGTGGCTCTACGAACATCTTCAAAGGCTAATCATGGCTCACCACCTCCCTACATAAAACCTTCATGATCTTGCACCTCAACTACTACAAAAACCTCCAGGATAGATACATTGAAAGCTTCGATAAGTCAGTTGCCAAGATGATATAGAGAAAAACTAATGTATTTGATATTTTTGGATGTATAATTGGTAAAGCCATGGTAATTAACTGGAAAAGTTAAGTGAGAGACAAGAAGCTGTTTTGTGCTGACATGCGCTTATGCACAGAAGGGTCAGTTTTCTAGTTTCTGTCTTGGGAACCTAGGTGGGTAATGAGACTAACTTTTTAAGTCGATGAGAGTATCTTGTCTATTAAAAGCTTGTGTTGGTTGTAATACTGGGATCTCTTAGTTATGAGAGAGAGTGCTTTCCTGTTATCTGTAGATCTATTAATGAGGTTTCTAACTGAATTTTTTCCTTAATACTCTAAACCACACCTAAATTGTTCAAAATATCGAACAATTTAATAGTTTGTATGTCACAAGACTTATATAGCCATGAGAAAATATCTCAGAAGAAAATAGTTATAGTAATAATGGTAAATAACCTTACTAAAGGATATGCCAGATACTGTGATAGCATAATTTCATTTAATCCTCATAACAGTCTTATAATGAGGATACTATTATTCCAATTTTATCAGTTAATAATCTAAGACATAGGTAATTTGTCCAAGGACATGCAGTTAGTAAGTAGGATTTATATTCAGAGTCCCTTCTAACCCGAATTCCTATTTGCAGTAGCTCATAATTGTAGCAGATTGAATTGTGTGCTGTTGAAATATAGAAATACCAATGTAAGTCGATAAGGCTAAGTGATTCAATGTAATTTATAACTAAAAATAATATGTGGAATTGTTTGGGCTATGATCCTGTTTGAAGATGGCATGCCATAACTGAGGTTTATAAACAAAATACAACAACCTGGAATCTTGACTGCCATTCATTCATTCATTTGCCTAGTATTTTATGAATGTCCTTTATATGCCATATGTCATGCTAGCTGGTGGAAATAGAAGACAAAAGAATACATGAACTCTAGTACATATTTACCATGATATAACCTGGGACAAATTAAGCCATCTCTCTGCGCTTGCGTCCTCCTCTGTTATAAAGGAATAAGATTTAATTTGAGGGTTAGTGTGAGAAATAAGCAAGGAAGATCGATGTAAAGCTTCAACAGTTTTGTTTAGCATATAGTAAATACACAAATGTATCAGTTGCCTTCTTCCTTCACTAATTCCCTAATATCCTAAAAATTGATTTCCTCAGTTGTGAGGAAGGGTATGGAAGGAAGTCTGAAAACTGCCTTCACAAAGCAGTAGCTTTGTTACTAGGCAAGTCATATATTTATGTAATTAACGTTAACTCCCCTTTGATTTCTTTTTAGAGTAATAATAGGTTTACAGAAAAATCAAGAAGAAAATGCAGAGTTTCCATTTACCTCCCCCTGATGCAGTTTACCCTATTATTAACACTTTGCATTAATGTGTTACATTTGTTATGATTGATGAAACAATATTAGTGTAATTTTGCTATGAACTGTAGTCCATAGTTAAAATTTAGGGTTCACTGTTGGCATTGTACAGTTCTATGGTTTTTTCCTATGTTTTTAAAGCATTTTTATTATAACATGTACAACTTCCCCTTTTAACCAAGTTCAAACATATATTTCAGTGGTGTTAATTCGCAATATTGTGTTACCATTCCCACTATCCATTACCAGATTTTTCCATCACCTCAAACAAACTCTGTGCCAATTAAACATTAACTCTCTGCTCTCTATCCCCACCCCAGGTACTGGTACACTGTATTCTAGTCTTTTACTCTATGAAGCTGCATATTCTAATTATTTCTTATAAGTGAGAGCATACATTATTTGTCTTGTGCTGGCTTATTTCTCTCAACATGAGCTTCACGGTTCATCCATGTTGTCACATGTATCAGAATTCCCTTATTTTTATGACTGAATAATATTCCATGGTAAATAGAAACCACATTTGTTTATCCATTCATCTGTTGATGCACACTTAGTGACTTCCATTTTTTTGCCATTGCAAATTATGCTTCTATGAATATTATTGTGAAAATATATGTTCAAGTCCTTCCTTTCAATTCTTTGGGATGTATACCTAGAAGTGGAATTGCCAGAACATATGGTAATTCTATATTTAATATTCTGAGGAATTCCAAACTGTCTTCCATGGTAGCTGAACCATTTTTACATTGCCACCAACTAAGGATGACTGTTCTGATTTCTCCATACTCTGACAGTTGTTCTCCATTTTTAAAATAGTAGTCATTCTAATGCAAATGAAATGGTGTGATATTGTGGTATTGATTTGCATTTCCCTAAGGGCTAATGATGTTTACTGTCTTTTCATGTGCCTTTTGCCATTTGTATATCTTCTTTGGAGAAATGCCTATTCAAATCTTTTGCCCATTTTTAAATTGGGTTCATGGTCTTTTTGTTGCGTTTTAGGATTTTTTTATACATTCTGCATATTAAACCATTATCAGATTTCTGGTTTACAAATATTTTCTCCCATTGAGTAGGTTTTCTTTTCACTTTCATGACAAAGTCTTTTGGAGGCCATCCATTTATCTATTTTTCTTTTGTTCCTTGTGCTTTGGATGTAAAGTCTAAGAAACCATTGCCTAAGACAAGATCCTGAAGATTATTCTCTGTGTTTCCTTGTAGGATTTCTGTAGTTTTAATTCTTATAATAGATTTTTGATCCATTTTGAGTTGATTTTTGTATATGGTGTGAAGTAAGGGTCTACCTTCATTCTCTTATATATGGATATCCAGTTTTCCCAGCACCATTTGTTAAGACTAGTCTTTCCCCATTGAGTGGACTTGTGTGGCCCCTTATTAACAATCAACTGGCCATAGATACGAGGGGATTTATTTCAGAGGTCTCCATTTGATTCCGTTGGTTTATATGTCTGTCCTTGTATCAGTTCCATGCTTTTTTTTTATTACTGTAGTTTGTAATAAGTTTTTTATTTATTAATTTTTTTTTTGCCTGGGCAGGCTCTGGGAATCAAACCTGGGTCTCTGGTGTGGCAGGCAAGAATTCTGCCACTGAGTCACTGTCACACAGCCTGTAATAAGTTTAATTTGGAAGTATAAGTCCTCCTACTTATTTTTCTTTTACGAGATGGTTTGACTTTTCAGGGCCCCTTATCCTTCCATGATGATTGGCTTTTCCAATTCTGCAAAGAAGGCTATTGGAGTTTTCATTGAGATTGTGTTGAGTGTGTCAATCTCTTTGGGTAGAATTGATTTTTAATAATATTTAGTCTTCAAATCCATGAATGCAGAATATCCTTCCATTTACTTAAGTATTGATTTATGTTAGTAATATTTGGTAGTTTTCCATGTATAAATCCTCTAGATAAACTTATTCCTAGATATCTAATTATTGTAGTTGTTTTTCCCTTGATTTCCTCTTCAGATTGCTCATTGCTAGCATATGGGAACACTTACTGGATTTTTCAGGATTTTCTATGTATAAGATTGTCATCTGCAAATAGAAAAAAATTTTACTTACTCGTTTCCAATTTGGATAGCTTTTCTTTCTTTTTTCTTTTTACCTAATTGCTCTGACTAGACTTTCTAGTACAATGATGAATAACAGTGATGACAGTGAATATTCTTGTGTTGTTGAATGTGATGTCAGTGGATGGATTTTCATATGTGCCCTTTATTGTGTTGAGGAAGTTTCCCTATTCTTAGTTTTCTAAGTATTTGTATCAAGAAGGGATGCTGGATTCTGTCAAATGCCTTGTATTTATAGAGATAAGAGTATTTTTTCTTCTACATTCTGTTAGTGTGGGTAATACAATAATTGATTTTCTTAAGTTGAGCACCCTTGCATACCTGGAATAAATACCACTTGACCGTCATATATAATTTGTAAAATGTGCTATATGATTTGTTTGCTGGTACTTTGTTGAGGATATTTGCATCACATTTATAAGGGATATTGATCTGCAATTTTCTTGTGATATTTTTATTTGGTTTTGGTATGATGGTAATGTTCACTTCAGAGAATGAGTTAGGGAGTGTTCCCTTGATTTTTTTTTTTTTTAGAAGAGTTTGAATGGATTGGTGTTAATTCTTTTTGTTATGTTTGGTACAATTAGTTGTCATTGATCTGTTGATCTGTTTCTTCTTGAATTAGTATAAGTGGTTTGTGTGTTTCTAGGAATTTTTTTATTTCATCTAGGTTATCTAATTTGGCATAAAGTTGATGATAATGAGTAATTATCATTAGTAATGCCCACCCTTTAATTTCTTATTTTAGCTATTTGAATTCTCCTTTTGTTCTTTATCAGTTTAGCTAAAGGCTTGTTGATTTTATTAATTTTTTCAGAGAACCAACTTTTGGATTCATTGATTGTTTTTTCTTTATTTCATTGATCTCTGTTATAACCTTTATTTCCTTTCTTCTCACTTTGGGTTTAGTTTGCTTTCTTTGATCTTCTTTTTTAGATCCTCCAAAGAACCAACTTTTGGATTCAAATTAGGTCTCTAATTTGAATCTTTGTTTTTAATGTAAGCATTAAAAGCTGTAAATTTCCTTCTTTGCTCATCCCATAAATCTTGGTATGTTGTGTTTCATTTTCGTCTTTCTCGAAGTAGATCCTGAATTTCCCTTGTGAGATCTCCTTTGACCCATTGGTTGTTTGACTGTGTTGCTTAATTTTCACATTTATGAATTTACCAGTTCTCCCTATGCTATTAATTTCTAGTTTCATTTCGTTGTGTTCAGAGAAAATATACTCTATTATTTCAGTATTTCTGAATTTGAGACTTATTTTGTGACCTAACATATGATATATCCTGGAAAATAATCCCTGTGCACTACAGAAGAATGTGTATTCTGCTGCTGCTGAGTGAAATGTTCTATATATGTCTCTTAGATCTAATTGGCTTATAGTACCATTCAAGTCTTCTGTTTTCTTATTGATCTTTTGTCTAGATGTTCTATCCATTGTTGAAAATGATATTATTGAAGTCCCCTACAATTAATGTAGAACTGTATTTCTCCTGACAAAGCTGTCAATGTTTGCTTCATATATTTTGGGGCTCTGCCACTAGGGATGTGTATGTGTATGTATATGTATATATGTATATATACGTGTGTGTATAGATATGTCCTTGTTAACTGATCCTTCCATAAGTACACAGAAACATGTTCTTCTCTTATAACTGTTTTTGAATTAGTCTATTTTACCTGGTATTAGGATAGCTACCGCAGCTTTCTTTTGATTAGTATTTGCATGGTTCATTTTTCTATGCTTTCAACCTACTTGTGTCTTTGCATTTAAGGTAAGTTTCTTGTAAATTGCTTGTTATTGGTTCTTGCTCTTCTTTTTAATGCATTTTGTCAATCTCTGGCTATTGATTGGAGAGTTCAAGCCCCATCTACATCCCAAGTAACTACTAGTTATGCAGGATCTTCTATTGCCATTTGCTATTTGGCCTTTGTAAGTCTTAAATCTTTTGTGTTCCTATCATTAATGCTTACTTTCATATTTAATTGATTTTTTTTGTAGTTTGCTATTTTGAGTCTCTTTTTATTTCTCTTTGTATATATTTTTCTTACAGTTTCTTTGTGGTTACCAAGGGAATTAACTTTAGAATCCTAAATCTAAAACAATCATGTTTGATTTGATAGCAACTCAATTTCAATAGCATACACATTCACTGTTCCTATACTATTCTTTACCCAGCTTTGTTGTACTTCTTACCTGTTATATCTTTATATATTGCATTTCTAAAATCATTGATTTTTAAATTACTTTATGCATTTGTATGTTAAAACCTGTAAGAAGTAAAAAGTAGCATTACATACTAAAAAAAAACAAACAGTACAGTGGTATTGGCATTTATAATTATCCATATGGTTACCTTTACCAGAGGTCTTTATTTCTTTATGCCACTTTGATCCACTGTCTAGTGTCCTTTCCTTTCAGTCTGAAGAACTCTTTAGCATTGTTTATAGGGAAGGTCTAGTAGTAATGAAACACCCAGATCCTTTTTTTTTAAATCAGGAAATGTCTTAATCTCTCCCTCATTTTTGAAAGACAAAAAAAATTAATATCACTGGATATTAATTTCTTGGTTGACAGTTGATTTCTTTCAGTGCTTCAAATATTTCATCCCACCTCCTCCTTGCCTCAGTGATTTCTGGTGAGCAATTGGCATTTCATCTTATTGGGGTTCTCTTGTATGTGACACATTGCTTTTCTCTCATGACTTGCAGAACTCTCTTTGGCTTGTCCTTTTTTTTTTTTTTTTTTTAGCTTAACTACTATATGTTTTTGCATTATTCTTTTCAAGTTTATCATACTGGGGTTTGTTGGGCATGTTGAAATTAAACTTGGGAAGTTTTCAACCAATATTTCTTTGAGTATTCCTTCCTCCCCTTCCTTTCTTCTTCTGGAATTCCCATAATTCATATTATTATGCTTGATGGTGCTCCACATGTCTCTCAGGTTCTGTTTGTTTTTTTAAATTGCTTTTCTCTGTTTTCAAACGGAATCATTTCAACTGTCTTGTCTTCAAGTTCCCTGAGTCTGTCTTATGTCATTTCCAATCTGCTCTAGAAACCCTTCTGGGAATTTTTCATTTCCATCATGTACTTCCATTGCAGTATTTCTTTGAGCTCTTTTAAAATCTTCTCTCTATTGAAATTCTCATATTGTACATTTGTTGATTTCCTGATAACCTGCAGGTCTTGCTTTTTGTCTTCTTTATCTTCTTGAACACTGTGCTGGTTTGAAAGTGTTGTGCACCCCAGAAAAGCCATGGGCTTTAATCTTGATTCAATAATATAGGGTGGGAACCTTTGATTAGATTATTTCCATGGAAACATAATCCACTCAGCTGTGTGTTTGACCTTTTGACCAGATGGAGCTGTGACTCCAGCCATTTTAGGTATGTCTTGATTGGTTTGCTGAAGTCCTTTAAAATGGGAAATGTTTTAGAGAGAGCTGAGAGCCAATAAAGCCATCAAAGATAGAGCCGACGTGAGACCCAGACATTTGGAGATGCAGAAAGAAAATGCCCTGGGAAAGCCATCTGAAACCAGAGGCCAAAAGACCAGCATACACCAGCCATAAGCCTTCCCAGCTGACAGAGATGTTCTGGACCCATCAGACTTTCTTGAGTCTGGGTATCTTTACCTGGGATGCCTTAGTTTGGATATATTTGTGATCTGAGAACTGTAAACTTGTAACCTAATAAATTCCCTTTTCAAAAGCCATTCCATTTCTGGTATATGTGTTCCAGGAGCTTTAACAAACTGAGATAAACATATTGAGGATTATCTTTTTAAAGTCTTTGTCTGGTATGTCTAATATGTTTTCTTCATGGGTGGTTTGTGGATTCTTATTTTATTCCTTGGATGGTAGGCATTTCATGTTTCTTTCACTTGTAATCTTTTGCACATTGTACATCTTAATATCTTAAAGTATTAACACTGGGATTTAGTCTCCGAGCTGTCAAGTTGGCATTCAGCTGGTGATATCACAGAGATATCCTTGAGTACTAGGAGCTAGCAAAAACAAAGGCAAAGGTCACCTTTCGCAGCCTTTGCAATTTGGTTTTTTGTGGGCTGCTGCTATCCTTCAGAATTTAGCCCACCTATGAATAAGGTCAACTTGAGGAAACTGTAAGGTGCAGGTTACTGTCCATCTTTTCTGAGTCTGAATCTTGTCCTGGGCTTATGCTTGCTTGTAGCCTTAGGAATTCCCTGGTGTGCATGAATTCATATGCCTCCTCTATGTCCTGTAAAAAAAAAACTTTCTCCCCTTCCCAGGATTTTATGAATTAGAGCAGATAATCTTTTGCCCTCCTCTGCTTTGACTTAATTATTTCTTACACTGCTTTTTCTGCAAGGTTTTTTTTTTTTTTTTTTTTTTTCCTGCAGGGCAAGTTCTGAGACAGCAAGCCAAAGAAGAGTTCTCTGGTTCAGTCTTTCAGGATGCCCCTCACTTGATTGGTACTGTTATACGGGCACCCTGTGTGCATGTCAGTTCTTCCTGGGCCTCTAGAATAGTCCCAGGAAACCACAGTCAGCACAAGCTGGCTCTACACTGTGACTGGGGGGGACTAGGGGGTAGATTGCAAGTTTTTCCTATCATTTTTATAACTTTGCTTTCTTGATTAAGTATTCACCCAGTTATTGCAACCCTTTAGCTGTTTTCCAGAATTTAGGGGAAGATGCTCTGCCAGTTTTTTCTAGTTGTTCAACGATTTTGTGGGGGAACATCACCTGGAGCAAATTCAGCAATTCTGTCAGGAAATGTCACCATCTTGTTTGGTGATGTTTTATATTTTTATTTTTGAATATAGATCTGCAGTGAATGTATTCTGCCATTCAAGTCTAAACCCTCAGGGACTTTAGGTAGGAAATGGAGTGTTGACAATATTGCCCCCTGACAGCTTAGAGCATAATTGATGAATGTGTGATAAATGCAGAGAAAGATGAGTAATAGTGTAAGCAACAGTGCAAGAGATATCACAAAGCTAATGAATGGTAAATATTTCATGTTTAAAGTTCAGGGGAGGAGGAGTTCTCTCACCAAGGGGCAGCCTAGGAAGGCTTGTGAAAATAATTATCCTCAACTGAATCTCTAAAGATGAGTGAAACTTCAGATAGCTAGGAAAGTGTTTATCAGTCAGGATCAATTCCTTCCAAAGTGACCACCACAACTCATCAGCCAAAGTAAAATTGATAATTTGTTGACTCTTGTCATTGAAATAACCAGATAATTGTACAGCTTCAGATACAGCTGGTTCTAGGTGTTTGGGAATCAATCTCATCTCTAGTCCTGGTCAATTTTACTTTTGGATGAACTCTTCTATCAGGAATGGCAAAATAGCACCTGTCATGCATCCTACTAATTCAGCAAGTCAAAATTTTGAGAGATTCATTTCTCAATAATTTTAGCAAAAATATCAAGATTTCCTCTTATTTACCAACAACCTATATGCCCCTTTTGAAGCAATAAAAAGAGATGGATTTAACCAATTTTCTGGACTTGGATTAGATATCCACACCTGGATATCTAATCCAAGTTTTAGTGCCTGAGAAACTTCACTGAAAATACTTGAAGTGAAAGGGCAGGTGAACTTTGAAGTGAAAATCTAAGTATCATTACCAAAAAAAGGGAGAATAAAAATTATGCAGGAGAATATAAAAAATAACAGATATTCCTCTTTGGGAGGTGTGTTTGTTAGATTCAGTTGTCAACTTGGCCAGGTGAGTATACCTAGTCTTGTTGCTGTGGACATAAGCCAATGATATGTGAACCTCATTTGTTGCTAATTACATCTGCAGTCGGTTAGGAGGCGTGTCTGCTGCAATGAGTGACGTTTGACTTCATTGGCTGGTGCTTAAAGGAGAAAACTCAATGTAGCACAGCTAAGCAGCTCGGCATTCCTCATCTCAGCACTTGCAGCTCAGCCCAGGCCTTTGGAGATGCAGAAAGAAGTCACCCCGGGGAAAGTTGTTGGAACCCAGGGGCCTGGAGAGAAGACTAGCAGAGACCATCCTTCCACATAAAAAAGAACCTCAGTGGAAAGTTAGCTGCCTTTCCTCTGAAGAATTAACAAAATAAATCCCCTTTTATTAAAAGCCAATCTGTCTCTGGTGTGTTGTATTCCAGCAGCTAGAAAACTAGGACAGGAGGTGTTCTAGTTTGCTAGTTGCCAGAAAGCAATATATCAGAAGCTGAATGGCTTTTAAAATGGGAATTTAATAAGTTGCAGTTCTAAGGCTGTGAAATTGTCCAAATTAAAACAAGTCTATAGGAATGTCCAATCAAAGGCATACAGGGTAAGATACCTTGGTTCAAGAAGGCTGATGATGTTCAGGGTTTCTCTCTTAGCTGGGAAGGCATGGCGAACCTGGCGGCATCTGCTAGCTTTCTCTTGCTTCAGGTCTCTTGCTTCATGAAGCTCCCTGGGAGACGTTTTCCTTCTTCATCTCCTAAGGTCACTGGCTGGTGGGCTCTGTGATTCTCTCATCCTTCTGCCATGGTTCTGCAGCTTTCTTTCCAGTCTCAAAAGGGGCAGTCTCTCCAAATTGTCTCCTCTTGTATAGGACCTCAGTAAACGAATCAAGACCCATGCAGAATGGGTGGATGGTCTCCATCTAATCAAGTTTAATACCCCCAATTGATTGAGTCACATCTCCATGGGGATATGCTAATCAACTGTCCAACCTTTAGTACTGAATAGACATTAGAAGAAATGGTTGCTCCCATAAGACTGATTAGGATTAAAACATGGCTTTTCTAGGATACATAACTCCTTTCAAACTGGCACAGGAGGGTAGATTAGTGGGGAAAGCAGTTATCCAGGGGGAAAGAAGACATGGAGGTGGGGAAAGGAAGGCAAGTCAATTATGTATTTTACTCCTTTCTTTATATCGAATGCCTGTATTAAAATATTTACAATTTCATTTAGCAATAAAATTTGCCTGAAAATGGAATGTTCTTTATGTTGCTAATTTTGATTCTACATTCTTGACAAATGACTAAATATTCCTCCAGCAAATGTTTCATCTGTCATTCTAGAGGAAAGCCTGACTAATTGGGGGTGTGGTTTTTATTGCCTTTCTCCTAGTCGCAGGTAAAATGTTATTATTAATCTCCTTATGAAGTTGACAATAAATGAATTTTTTCACTAAATAAATTCATACATTCTATCCATGAAAACAATATACACTAATTCCTACAAGATGAAAACTTCTTTTCATATGCCCCAATACACCTCCACTTGACAAATATTTTGATATAAGAAGTAAACTGTCTCCTGAAGTATCTAAATATTTGGTGTCAAGTTAGTAAAGAACCAAACACTTGATTGAATTATTCAGTGTTCTTCCTGATGTTTGGGTACTTGGTAGATTTTTTTCTCTTTTTGGCATGGGAATGTACCGGGAATCAAACCCTGGTCTCAGGCATGGCAGGCCAGAACTCTGCCACTGTGCCATCATTGCCCGCCCGCTTGGTAGATTTTTAAATCAAAGACAGCTTTAATAATCTGCTTCTAGGACATGTTCTCAGATCGGCTGTCCTAGGATCTCCATGCTATCAGGGACCTTATCTGAATCATTTAACCTTATATTTCATTTTTACTTCCCCTCTTGAGGAAAAAAAAGTAGGAATACAGTGTTACTTCATGAAATTAATATGAGGAGGATAGTCAAAAGTTAGAGGAAAAATGCTTTTCAAAATAATAGGTAAACATAATTTTACTTATTAGGAGCATTGATATTAGGAGTTAGACACATTTAATTCCCCCAAATAGTCTATAGAACACATGAGTCAGGACAGAAAGTCTGGATTTATGGAAGTGAATCTATTTTATATGCTGATATGGCAACCATGTTCCTTTTCAAGTTCTGATATATGATAGCATAACAGATCTCACCACCTTGATAATATGGCAAGGTAGTTTCTCTGTTATTAAAGTATTTTATTTAATCCTTTATAATTCATATTCCATGCATTTTTGGTAAACTTTATATTTTAGAACAGTTTTAGATTTATAAAGAAGATTCCATAAAAAGTTCCCACACACTCTGTATCCAGTTTACACTATTTGTTGACCTTATGTGAGTATGGGACACTTATTACAGTTAATGAACCAATATTAACACATTGTTATTAACTTAATTCCATGCTTTATTAAGATTTCTTTAGTTTTTTACTTAATGTCCTCTTTCTATTCCAGGATACCACATTGCATTTATTTGTCATGTTTTTTTTTAGATTCTTTGTATCTGAGAGTTCCTCAGAGTTCCTTTGCTTTTGATCTTGACAGTTTTGAGGGGTACTGATTAGATGGACTTTTCTGATGTTTTTCTTTTTCATGATTATGCTGGGTTTATGGTTTAGGGAGAAAGACCATAGAGGTATATGAAAGTAATAAATATGTAAGTCATTGTTGACTTATCACTGTTGATTTTAACCTTGAATACCAGAAAGAGGTTTCTCCTGGAAAATTACTCTCTTCCCCTATTTCCATACCATATTCTTTGGAAGAAAGTCACTATGCATGACCCACATTAAAGGAGGGCAATATGTTCCACCTTCTTGAAGGCTGTTACATGAATTATTTAGAATTCTTCATGGCAGATTTGTCTGCTTGCTCTCATTTATTCATTTATTAAATCATTTTTTATATTAGCATGCAAGTAGGATATTTATGTTTACTTTGGATTATAATCCATCGTACTACCTTATCGTTGTGCTTAGATGATTCTAGCTTTGGTCATGAGAAGCAGCTGGCTCCTGAGTCTTTTTGACATACACCCATCATTGTGGGATTTTTTTGGTTTTGTTTCTGAGTATTTCCTTACCTTCTGGCACTACAAAAGTCTTTAGGCTCATCTTCTGTATTTCCTGTCCTGGTCTTAGAATCAGCCATTTCTCCAACGTGCCCAAATTCTTTTTCTTGGGGAATGATATTAAGTAAGATCTGGGTGCAGGTATGCTCATTGCTAATGAGGTGATCTCTTGCTTGTTGGCCTTGTCAGCTGACAAAGCAAGGAAATAAATGTGTGTACACTAACCAGGGTACACACAGACATCTATAAATATTTTGATCTGCATTCATCTGTATCTATAGTAAGCTAAGCATGAGTTCATAGTGCTGTCTGAGACTCTAATCCATTACCACTTTTATCATTCTAGCCTCCTCCTGGCAGCTTCTCTGTAACCTCCCACTCTAACAGTGAAAACCTGGCTCCCATCCTCTACTATCCAGTTATTTAACTGTTTAATTCCAGTAAACATATATGGCAGCACTGGAGTTGTTAAATTGTGCTCCCATGGGAAACAACTAGAGTACAGGTCTCACATCCATTTTGATTCTTTAGTCTCCACTCATTTCCAAAGTAACTTAGGTTGGCATAATCCCTGCCTCTGGGTTCCTACCCTCCCCCACCCCACCTGCCACCACGTACTTCAGTGCGGTTGTTTGATTTGTTTGTAATAGTTAACTTGTTTTATCATTCTCCATCCTGGGATACCATTACCTCCTAAATGATTTTTTTTTTTTTTAAAGAATTTGCCCACAGTAATGTTCACCCTTTGTGAAAAATCTGTGGATTTCCCATTATCATCTCATACAGAATAGATCCATTGCTCTGAAAATGCCATTGAGCTTGGCCTTTCTCCTTACTTTTTTTTTTTTTTTTTTGCATGGGCAAGCACTGGGAATCAAACCCGGGTCTCCAGCATGGCGGGTGAGAACTCTGCCTGCTGAGCTGCTGTAGCCTACCCTGAGCTTGGCCTTTTTAACCCTCCCCTCTTCTCTAGAGCTTGAAGCAACCTTGATTTTTTTTTTTACCATATTATATTGATATTTATCTTTTCAGAATGTCATAACTGGAATCATACAATATACAGGCTTTTCAGACTGGCTTCTTTCAGTTAGTAATATGCATTTAAGTTTTCTCTATATCTTTTTATAATTTAATAGCTTACTTCTTTTTATTGCTGACTAATATTACATTCCATGGAATACCAATCCTTTTACGTATTCACTTCCAGAAAAAATCTTAGTTGCTTCCAGTTATTGTCGATCATGAATAAAGCTGCTATGAATATTCACGTGCAGATTTTTGTGTACTCATAAGTTTTCAGATCAGTTGGGTAATACCCTGGAGCATAATTGTTGATGATGTATCAGTTTGCTAAAGCTGTTAGAATACAATATACCAGAAACAAAATGGCTTTTGTAAAGGATAATTTACTATGTTACAAGTTTACAGTTCTAAGGCTGCGAAGATGTCCAAATTAATGTACCAGTAAGAGGTTACCTTCACTCAAGAAAGGCTGATGCCATTCAGAACAGCTCTGTCAGCTAAGTAGTCATGTGGCTGGCTTCTGCTGGTCCCTTGCTCCTGGGCTCTGTTGCTTTCATCTCTGTTCCTGAGGGGTTCCTCCCTTAGCTTCTGCAAGGCTGGGTTTCATCTCCTGGCTTCCTTTGGCTCTCTCCAGGATCTGGCTTGCCTAGCATCACACAAGAAGGCACATGGTGAGAGGCATCTGCTAACTCTGTCAGCACCCCAAGCATCTCCAAGCATTCATGTCTCTGTTGACTTGGAAGCAACTGTTCTCCAATCGTCTATATCTAAGGTTTCTCCAAAATGATTCCCCTTTTAAAGGACTGTAGTAAACTAATCAAGACCCATTTTGAATGTGCAGTTACATCTCCATTTAATCAAAAGGCAACACCCACAATTGTGTGTGTCACTTCTCCTTGGAAGTAGTCCAATCAAAATTTCCCACCCTAAACAATAGATCGGGCCCTATAAGATTGGATCAGGATTACAACATGGTTTTTCTAGGTGCATAATAGTTTCAAATGGACACAGATGGTATGGTAAGACTATGTTTAGTCTTTAGCAAACTGCCCGACTAACTTCCAAAGTGTCTGTACTGTTTCATTTTCTCAACAGCAATGAATTAGTGTTACTTTATTCTACATGTTAACCAGCCATTGGTATTGTCAATTTTTAGGATTTCACCTGTTCTAATATGTGGTATTTTATTGATGTTTAAATTTGTAATTCCCTAATATCAAATTATATTGAACATATTTTCATATGCTTATTCACTATATGCATATCTTGAGTGCAATTATCTGTTCAGATCTGTGGCTCATTTTAAAAGTGGGATTGTTTTCTTGAGTTTTAAGAAACTTTTCATATTTTTGGATATAAGTCCTTATTCAAATGTTTTGCAAATATTTTCTCACACCCTGACTTTTTAGTTTTATTCTCATAACAGTTTCTTTCATAGAGTAAAAATTTCTAGTTTAATAAAGTCCAACTTTTTTTTTTCATAGTTCATGCTTTTGGTATTATATCTAAAAACTCATTGCCAAATCCAAGTTCACCCAAATTTTCTCCTAACTTTGTGTTTTACATTTAGGTCTATAATCAATTTTGAGAGTATTTTTTGCAAACAATATAAAGTCTTTGTCCAGATTCATTGTTTTAATCTTCTACCATTTGCTGAAAAGATTATCTTTTTCCTTTGCATTGCTTTTGCTCTTTTGCCAAAAATCATTTGGCCATCTTGTTCGGTATTATTTCCTGACTTTGCTCCATTCTGTTGTGTATACTTCTGTTCTTTTGCCAAAACCATGTTGACTTGATTATTATAGTTTTGTGTAGTGAGTCCTCCAACCTTGTTCTCCTTCTGTCATATTGTGTTGGTTATCTTAGATCTTTCCTTTCTATATAAATTGTGGAATTAGTTTGTCAGTATTTCAAAGTAACTTACTGAAGTTTTGATTGGGATTGCATGGAATCCATAGGACAAGTTGGTAATAATTAATACCTTAAAAATATTTTCTTCCAACCCATAAACACAGAATATCTCTCCATTTGTTTAGATATTCTTTGGTTTCTTTCATCAGTTTCATAGTTTTATGCACTTACATCCTGTATATACTTTGTTAAATTCGTAACCAAAGTAGTTCATTATTTTGGTTCTATTGCAGATTTTTTTTTTAATTGCAGATTCCAGTTGCTCATTGCTAGTATATAGTAGAGCAATTGACTTTTATATATTAATCTTGTATCCTGCCACCTTGCTGTACTCACTTATTAATCCCAGGGCATTTGGTGGTGGTGATTGTTTAGAATTTCTACATATATAATTATGTCATTTGCTAACAATACAGTTCTGCTTCTTTTCAGCCTGTGTTTTATTTCTTGTCTTAACACACTGGCTAGGACTTTCAGTGTGATATTAAATAGGGGGTGTCCTTTCTCATCAATCCTAAGATCTTGTCCTGATCTTAGGGGGAAGTATATTAGGGTAGGTTTTTGTAATGTTCTTTATCAAGTTGAGGAAGTTTCCCTCATGAAACTTTATCATGAATGAGTGTTGGCTTTTGTCAAATGCTTTTTCTGCAACAATTAATATGATCAATTGATCAATATGTATCTTTTTTTCTTTCGTAGCCCTGTTAATCTGGTAGATTTCATTGATTTTTTTTTTAAATGTAGACCCAGTATTTTATACTTGGACTAAACACTACTTGGTGCATAATTCTTTCTATATATTATGGTTTTGATTCACTAATATTTTGTAGAGAATTTTTGCGTCTATATGTTCATGAAAAATTTGGCTCTGATTTTCCTTTGTTGTAGTGTCTGTATCTATTTTTGATATTAGGGTAATGCTGGCTTTGTAGAATGACTTAAGAAGTGCTCTTTCTGTTATTTTTTGGAAGAGATTGTGGGAAATTGGTGCCATTTCTTCCTTAAATGTTTGGTAGAATTCACTATTGTAAACATCTGGGCATGTTACTTTCTTTTGTGGAAGGCTATTAATTGTTGATTAAATGTCTTTAGTAATTATAAACCTATTAAGAGTATCTATTTTACTTTGAGTTTTGAATCTTTAAAAATAGAGTTTTTAACTTTATATGAGTTTGGGTTTTGAGGAATTGATTACTTAGTAATCAATTTGTGAAAAAAGTTGTTCATAATGCCCCTTTATTATACTTTTAATTCCCATGGGAACAGTAATGACGACTCCTCTTTCATTTCAAATATTAAAACTCTTTCCTGCTTAGCTGGTTAAGGGTTTATCAATTTTATTGGCCTCTTCAAATCTTTTAGTTTTTTCATTTTCTCTTATGTTTGTTTTAAATTTCTTTGATTTCTATTCTAATTTTTATTTCCTCTGCTTGCTTTAGGCTTAAATTGTTCTTATTGCTCTAGTTTCCCAAGATGGAATCTTAGGTATCTAACGTTAGATCTGTCTTCTTTCTAATATATTCGTTCAATGTTGTAAATTTCCTTCTAACACTGCTGTCACTGCATCCCACACATTTTGATATGTTGTATTGTCATATTAAGTTCAAATATTTTTTATTTTCCTTTGCTATTTCTTGTTTGGCTCATGTGTTTAGAATTTGGTTGTTTGATTTCCAAATATTTCAGGATTTCCAGCTATCTTTCTATTATTGATCTCTAGTTTATTTCCATTGTGGTATAAGAAAATACTTGGTATGATTTCTTTGCTTCTAAATTTGTTGAGGTGCATTTTATGGCCCAGAACATCGTTTATCTAAGTGAATATTCCTTGCAAACATGAGAAAAATGTATATTCTGTTTTTGACTGGAGTATTCTATAAATGTCGATTAGATTGAATTGATGGATAATTGTTTATTTAGCATTCAACAAATGTTGAGTAAATGAGTGAATGAATAAATGAAGTCATGTATAGGGCAAGAACTGTAGTTTAGTGACTCTGGAACTATATTCTGAAAAAAATTCTTAGACAAATTTTTTGTTTCCTATTGTTATGGCTTGAAAGGATATGTATACCCTAGAAAAACCACATTTTAATCCTAATCTCATTTTATAAATCCAGCCATTTCTATAATCCCTATTCAGTACTATATGTTTCAGTCTGTAATTAGATCATTCCCTGGAGATGTGACTCAATCAAGATTGGTTGTTAAACTGGATTAGGTGGAGGCATGTCTCTACCCATTTTGGTGGGTCTTGATTAGTTTACTGGGATCCTATAAAAGAGGAAATATTTTGGAGAAAGTGAGAGATTCTGAGAGAGCAGAACAACACAGCCATGAGAAGCAGAGTCTACCAGCCAGAGACCTTTGGAGATGAAGAAGGAAAATTCCTCCCAGGGAGCTTCATGAAACAGGAAGCCAGGAGAGAAAGCTAGCTGATGATGCCGTGTTCGCCATGTGCCCTTCCAGCTGAGAGAGAAACCCTGACTGTGTTTGCCATGGGCTGTCTCACTTGAGAGAGAAATCCTGAACTTCATTGGCCTTCTTGAACCAAGGTATCTTTCCCTGGGTGCCTTAGATTGGACATTTCTATAGACCTGTTTTAATTGGGACACTTTCTTAGCCTTAGAACTGTAAACTAGCAACTTATTAAATTCTCCATTCTAAAAGCCATTCTGTTTCTGATATATTGCATTCTGGCAGCTAACAAACTAGAAGACCTATCTTAGAAATTGTAACCTTACTAATTTTCTGCCTGCTTGATCCATCAGTTACTATAAAATAGTGGATTTGTCTATTTCTCCTTTCAGTTCTATGTTTTGGCCTCATGTATTTTGATGCTCTTTTGCTAGGTACACATAGGCTCAGGAGAATTCTCCTTGGAAAATTGACCCTTTTATCATTAGATAATGCTTTCTTTATCTTTGATAAATTTCCTTGTTCTGAGGTCTACTATTTCTGAAATTTGATATAGCTACTTCTGCTGTCTTTTTTTTTTTTTTTTAACAAGCGGGCACTGGGGATCAAACCCAGGTCTCCAGCATGGCAGGTGAGAATTCTGCCACTGAGCCACCATGGCCCATCCTCTGCTGTCTTTTTATTAACATTATCCTGGTATCTTTTCTCCATTCCTTTAGTTTTAATTATCTGAATTGTCATAAAGTGGGCTATTCATGGATTACATTAGTTGAGTCTTTTTTTTTTTTTCTTTTATCCATTATGGAAAGTTTATTTAATTGGTGCCTTTAAACCATTCACTAAAGTGATTATTGAGATAGTTAATATTACCATGCTTATAGATTTGTTTTTTGTTTTTTGTTTTTTTTTTTACATGGGCAGCCACCGGGAATCAAACCCAGGTCCTCTGGCATGGCAGGCAAGCATTCTTACCTGCTGAACCACCGTGGCCCACCCTATAGATTTGTTTTTAATTTCTTCGCTTTTCCTCCCTCTTTTCTGCCTTTTGTCATTTACATTGTGCATTTTATTTCCTCTCCTAGTTTATCACTTATACTGCTTTCCAAAAATATTTTAGTGGTTGTCTTAGCATTTGCAATATATATATTTTATTTATATATATATATTATATATATATATATATTTTAATTGATCTTTCCAAAATATTTTTAGCGGTTGCCTTAGAGTTTCCTATATATTTTGTAATTAGTCTTTGTCTGCCTTCAAATAATACTAAACTTCTCCACAGGTAGTATGGCTCCCCTAAAACAGATTATTCCCATTTCTTCTTTCCTGTTCCTTATGACATAATTGTAATTCACTTTATTTATTTATATTCTAGGGTCACCCCAAGCACTATTAGTATTTGTTTAACCAGTTATAAAATTGTGTTTTACCTTCCCTTATTCTTTCTGTAATGCTCTTATTTTCTTTGTGGTCTTGAGTTTCTGATTAATACCAATTTCCTTCTCCCTGAAGAATACTTTTTTCATTTTTTATTAGAGCACTTGTAGGTTTACAGACAAATCATGCTGTAAGTGCAAAGTGCCCATATATACCTCCCTCGCACACAGTTGTCTTTATTAACACTTTGAGTGGGTAGAGTTTTCCTTACTAGCAGTTAGGAAACCATCACCCTCTTAGGAAAACCAATGGAGACCCCTCTAAGTTAGAAGAACCGCAGTGCAAGTGGGTGATTCAAAGAGTTGGACTGCGTCTGCAGAAGCAAGGATCCAGTGCTCATCCAGAAGTCAGAACCCCTAGGTTTTCCTATCCTTGGCTTATAAAAGTTTCATGTAGTTTAGGGCCAGATGTTTTACATAAGATAGTGTTATTTGCACCTATAATTATCTGTTGACTACTAATTAATGAGCATGTTCCTAGGGTTATATAATCCTTTGTTAACTTTGCACTATTTCATACATTGCATGTTCAAAAATGGCAGACATTCTCCACCTCTGGGTGTGGTTTAATAAGACAGGGTCACCTTGACAATTTGGAGGCTTCTGTGCCTGTGTTTGCAACCTGTTGAATCCACTTTCTCTGGTCAAGCAGCAGGCAGTTTACTGCCAAGTGCAGGATGTTGGCCTAAGTAAATGTTCTAAATTTGTATAATTTATGTACATCTCATTCATTTTGAATGCTGAGTTCTAGGTTCCCTTTGTTCTGTAGTTCTTGCCTGCTACTAACTTCCCCTATGTAACTGAAATGGTTTCTTTGTAACTCTAGTAACTCCACTGCCATCCTCCACCACTTCTCCAGCAACATTGGTGGGCGAATACCTGACTGAAAAGCTTCTTTGAGTATTTCTTGCAGGGCAGTTCTAGTAATGAATCTCCTCTGTTTCTGTTTGTCTGAGAAGACTTTACTTCTCCTTCACTTTTGAATAATAATTATACTAGGGATGGAATTGTGGTATTTTTCTCTCAATACTTTATTTCATTCTAGTTCCTTATTGCTCTCATGTTTTTTGACAAGACTACTGTACTTGTAATTCTTATCCTTGGTCTTCTATAGGTAAAATAGTGGGTTTTTTTGTTGTTTTTTTTCCTGTGCTTTCTTGATTTTTCTCTTTGTCTTTGATTTTCTGCCATTTGAATACGATATGCCTAGGTGTACTAGGGTCTATGGATGACCCCATTAAGAGCCTTATTCATTTCTATTACTGTGGTTTGACGTATAGAATTTTCTTTTGATTCTTCCATAGCATTTCCTTCTCTGCTTAAATTACCCATCTGGTTTTGCATGTTGTCTATTTTTTTCATTAGAGCCGTTAAAATATTTCTTATTTTAAACCCCTGTGATAATTCCAACATCTGTGTCATATCAGAGTCTTGTACTGATTGATGCTTGCTTTGCCTCTTCAACTTGTGTGTCCTCTGATGTTTGAGCATGGCTTGTAACTTTTTTGGTGAAAGTTGGACGGGATATACCAGGTATAGGAAATAGAGACCTATACCAGGTAATAGGAAACACCATCAAAGTTTTCAGAGCCGCTTTGACTTCTTTGGCTAGATAAAGTACTGGCCATTTCTTACTAAGACAGTGTTTCCTTACTTCATAGTTGTGGCCATTCACATATGATATTTCTGAATGACAATCATATCCACAGAGTTATGGTCATCAAGGGTTAGAAAAGAAAAGCCTCTCTTCTTGATAATGTCTTAGTCATTCATTATTTCAGTCACTTCATTTTTTCTAAACTCCTTGTGGTGGCCTGGAATTCTGTACTGTAGAAAAACATGTTCTTAAACTCAGCCCAGTCCTGTGGGTGTGAACCTTGTGAATATGACCTTTTGATGAAATTACCTCAGTTAACGTATGGCCCAACTGAATCAGGATGGGTCTTAATCCCATTATTGGATTATTGAGAAGGCCTCACAGAGAAAGCCATGGGAAAAAGCTGGAAGGCAATGGAACCCACAGGAGTTCTAGAAGAAGCCACCATGAGCCCAGCCGTGCAATGGAAAAGCCAAAAACCAAGGATTTCTGGTAGCCTTCCCCAGAATGCCACGGTGTTCTGGGAGAAAGCATTGTTTTTATGATGTCATGATTTTGGACTTCTCCTAGTATGAAAACTGAGCCAATAAATTCCCATTGTTTAAGCCAATCCATTGCTTGGTATTTACTTTAGCAGCTGAGAAACTAAAATACTGTTCAAAACAATCTCTTAGGTGATGTTCTTCAGTGCCAACTTTAATGCCACCAAATAAAACCTCTTTCATGTTAAATGGGACCTGGTCTTTAAGAGTCTTCTCTTGAGACAGCCTTGTTTGTTTCCACATTTCTTCCATCCATCTTGTTTGGCCTTGCATTCATAGCTGCATACACCTCCACATTGGCATCTGTGACAAACCCAAAGCCTTTGGATTGCCTTATGTTTGGATCTCTCATTATCATACAATCCATGAGCATAGCCCACTGCTCAAAATAACTCCTGAGATTCTCATTGGTTGTTTCAAAGCTCACCTTTCCACTGAAGGCAAATCTCTTTAGAAGATTCTGATTTAGACATATTTGCAGAGAACAGACCTTGAAGATGTTTCCTCAGTGGTGGCCACATGCAGAAAGCTGTAATCTACTTTTTTCATACTTGAATCCTGTTAGTGTGATGGTAAGGTATAGGGGAGGGTGTGTGTTCTATTATCATATGATTAAATCTCAGTCTTTAGGTGGACTGGTGCCATGTACAAGTATTTGTTGTCTGGAGTGGGAGAAATCCCCTTCCCCCAGGGAGGATAAGGCACTGGTAAAGTCTTTCCCCTGGGGAGCAGATCTTTGTTATAGAGAATGCTCTGGGCATATTTCACAATGATTACTCTTCCTACTCTCCTCCTCTGGTAAAGTCACAAGGGAATCGCTTGCCTTTTCACTGTGAGTCTTGGTGGAGTTCCACAAAAATGTGAAGATAACTTCAGTGTTTCCCATTCTCACGTTAATTCAGACTCAGCCAACAGCAATTCATAAAACTTACATTTAAGTGTTGCTAACAATTGAAGGCTCCAGTGATTTCAGTCCAGGTAAGATCTTGGCTGTAGCTTTCAGGATTTGTATAGCTCTGTACCTTGAGACTCCAGTCATCTGCTGGGTTCAAGAAAAGTCATTGATTTTCAGTTTATTCAGCTTTCAGTTCGTGTGAGGCCATGAGTGATGACTTCCAAGCTTGGAGCTAAAGCCTGAAGAGCTTCTGCTATATTTTTACTTAAATTGCTTTAAAATAAAAATGTAACAGTAGAGGCTAGAAACGAAGGGACTTTCACTTAGAAATAAGGAAATTAATGCATAGTGATGTTAAATTATTTGTAAAAGGTAATATTTACATTTGATAGAAAGTTTTATCAATCTTAATGTTACTAATTATTATTTTTTAACTTTATATTTTAATACTTTCATTTTAGAAACATGGTTGCTCTATTTATCTCTACATCTGGGAAGTGCATACAAATGCAAAATGTAGGTTGTCTTTTTGTGTATTAAACTCAGTTATGCTTTCCAGGTGTTTATTTTATACCAAGATGCTGCTGTTGTTATTGAAGATGATGATGATGTTTTGCTGTTTTGGTATTCGTAAACTACAATATTTATGAAGTTGAAAAATATATGAAAAAAAAAAGCCAGTCTTTCGAGTGGATAATCATTTTAAATGCTTACAAAATTAGATTAAAATTTCCCTTGATGAGGCCGGGAAACACTGAACTTAGAGCTCTCATTTATAGTATAATTGTGGAAATGCAACCTAAAGGAGAAATTAAATTTTTATTAGAGGACTTTTATTTAAAAAGCAACACGAGCGCGCACGCGCGCGCGCACACACACACACACACACACACACACACACCAGTTTGGGGGATATACATACCCTGAGTACCTAGGAAAATACATTAACATTTCTATTAACAAATGAACATATTAAAAACCCATTTTCCATTATATCCAATAAAATATTTATCAAGGAAGAATATAAGATGGTAAGAAAATTCAAATGATCAACTAACAAGAATGATTAGTAGTGGACTTCTGGGAAGATGGTGGTGCAGGAAAGGCAGAGAAAAGGCAGAAAAATGGCCAGGACAGCAGCTTGGGGTATGAATGGCCAGAGAGGGACTTGTATATGGATGAACCTGGATGAAAAAGCGGAGAAATTATGACTGAGGCTGGGGCAAGCAAGTTTAGTTAATTGCGACTGCCTCAGGGGATGGCTGCTGTGTGCTGGCTGGAGCAAGTGAGGGAAGATCTGCACCCTCCTACTTTCCCATCACAACCAGCTGGTGAGGCATCCCTCAGTCCCACAGCTGGGAACTCCTGTGTGGGAATTCGGTAATCAACAGATTTGTTTTAGCCACACTCAGAGAACTTGCTGTGGGCGCCTGATTTAGGGAAAGGTTGGAGAACCCTCCCTCTGGGTGAAGAGGAGAAGAGACGAGATGCCGAGCAGATCTGATCCAACAGTTAGCAGGCAAAAGAGACACTTTGTGTTCCGCTGCCTATATTCTTTCTCCACAGAGGTGGGCAAGAGTCAGGGTGTGCTTGGATGGAGAGGCTGGGAAAAGGGAGAGAGCCACATAAAAGCACCAAGAGTTCCTCCAGAGCTCCCCACTACCCCATCACCCCCTAACACCCCATCACCCACCATCACCCACCACCACCCCATCCCTTCCCACCCCGTGCATGGAGAGCAGGGATCTTACAGGCTGATCAGTAGCAGGGCACTTCCAAGCTGGCTGAGGGCTGGGGAACCTGACACTCCCAGTCCCATAGTCCGGGGTTTTTCCGCTCAGAAGTGGGGAGTCACCAGAGCTGTCATGCCCTAGAATGCATTCTCTGTGGAAGAATACAGTACTCACTCCCCATCCCTGGGCTGGTGGCCCCCAGCATGCATGGAGATCTGTGGCATTGACTGGATTTTCACTAGGTTTGGACCCCACCCAGCTGGCTGCCAAAGTCAGTGAAAAGCAGGCCTGAGGGGCATAGGTGACCCAAGAGCACCATCCACTGAGAACACAGGGAAAATACACTGTGGCAAATTGCTGTTCTGCCAAATCTTCTATAGAAGTCCAAATAGACTTGTATCTTATGTGGGAGCCCTTGGCTATGGTCTGACTGGGGGTTTCTGATAAACAAGGACCAAAGGAGACCTTCAAGCAAACCCAAACAACTATAAAAATTGTAGGCAAGTAAGGGAAATCAACTTTCAAAATGACCTTATGAACATAATTAAGTATCAAAAAATCAGAAAAATCACAAACTACATGAAGGTACAAGAAGATGTGGCCAAGCCAAATGACTAAGTTAAAAACCAGAGGAGACAGACTTCAGAATAACTGATCAAGGAAGTATATACAAATATCCAAAATAACTTCAGTGTGTTGGCTAATGACATAAAGGATATCAAGAAGAAACAAGAAGAGCATAAAAAGAATTTGAAAGAGCAAAGAAAAAAAATAGCAAGTCTTATGGAAATAAAAGTTGCTGTAGATTAAATTAAAAATATGCTAGAGACACACAACAGCAGATTTGAAGAGGGAAAAGAAAAGTGAGTTAGAGGACAGGGCAGTTGAATACGAGTGCACGAAAGGACAGATGGTGAAAAAGATGGAAAAATTTGAATTGCATCTGAGGGAAATGATGAACAGCATGAAATACATAAATGTAAGAATCATTGGTGTTCCAAAAGGAGAAGAGAAGGATAAAGGACCAGAAAAAGTGTTTGAAGAGATAACTGGGTAAAACTTCTCAAGCTTTATGAAAGTCATAAATATGCAAATCAAAGAACTCCCATGAACTCCAGATAGAATTAATCCAAGTAGACCCACTCCGAGACTCACACTAATCAGATTATCAAATGCTGAACAGAAGAAAGCCCTGAAAGCAGTGAGAGTAAAGCAATTCACCACAAGCAAAGGTGATCATATAAGACTAATACTGACTACTCAGTGGACATCGTGAAGGCTAGAAGGCAGTGGTATGACATATTTAAAATTATGAAAAAGAAAAATTGTCAGGCAAGAATTCTTTATCCAGCAAAGTCATCCTTCAAAAGTGAGGAAGAGTTTAAAATTTTCACAAACAAATGCTGAAAGTTTAATAAGAGACCTGCCCTGCAAAAAATACCGAAGAGAGTTCTGTCAGCTGAAAAAAAAAAAAGACAGGAGAACAAGGTCTGGAGAAGGGCACAGTATTAGAAAGGGTAACTTAAAGGATAAAGAGAAGGGGGGAAAATAGATTTAACAAATAAAAACCAAAGGATAAGATGGATGGCCTTTACAGTAATAACTTGGAATGTGAATGGACTAAACTCCCCAATTAAAAGACACAGATTGGCAGGATAGATTAAAAAGTGTGACCCATGTATATGCTATTTAAAAGAGACTCATCTTAGACCCAAGGATGCAAATAAATTGAAAATGAAAGGAAAAAATATTCCATGTAATCTGGAATTGAAAGAAAACAAGGTACCAATACTAATATCAACAAAATTAACTTCAGATGCAAAGATGTCAGAGACAAAGAAGGACACTCTAAGTTAAAGGGACAGCTTATCAAGAAGAAATGACAATCATAAATATTTATGTTCCTAATCAAGGAGCTCCAAAGTACCTGAGGCAAGCATTGGCAAAATTGAAGGGAGCCATTGACATTTCTACAATAATAGTGGGAGACTTCAATACACCACTCTATTCTATAAATAGAACAACCAGATGGGGAATCAATAAGGAAATAGAGAACATAAACAAAGTGAAAAATGAAACTACAGACCAATAGCCCTAATGAATATGGATGCAAAAATTCTCAACAAAATACTTGCAAATAGAATCCAAAAGCAAATTAAAAGAATTATGCACCTTGACCAAGCGGAGTTCATTGCATACAAGTATAGTTCAGCATAAGAAAATCAATCAATGTAATATAACACATTAACAAATTGAAAGAGAAAAATCACATGGTCATCTTGATTGATGCAGAAAAAGCATTCAGTAAGATTTGGCATCCTTTTCTGATAAAACACTAATAAATGTTGGAATTGAAGGAAACTTCCTCAACTTGATAAAGGACAGATATGAAAAAAACCACAGCCAGTATCATACTCAATGGTGAGAGACTGAATGCCTTCCCACTAAGACTGGGAATGAGACAGGGATACTCATTGTTAACATTGTCATTCAACATTGTGCTAGAAGTTCTAGCCTGAGCAATTAGGCAAGAAAAAGAAATGAAAGACATCCAGATTGGAAGGGAAAATAAACTTTATTTGCAGATGACATGATTCTTTATTTGGAAGATTGTGAGAAATTCATGACAAAGCTACTTGAGCTAATAAATTTAGCAATGTAGTGGGATATAAGATTAATGTGCAAAAATAGTGTTTTTATATAAAACTAATGACTGAGGAGACAATTTAGAAAGTTCATTAACAGTAGCAACTAAAAGAATCAAGTATCTATGAATAAACTTAATGTAAAGAGGCCTTGAATTGCCAAGTACATCCTAAAAAAGAATAAAGTGGGATGACTTCCTGACTTGAAAGCCTATTATAAAGCCACAGTGATCATATAGCATGATATTGACACAAAAATCATATAGCATGGTATTGACATATTGATCAATGGAGTCAAATTGAAATTTCAGAATAGAAATAGATTCCCAGATCTAGGGTCAATTGATCTTTGACAAAGCCCCCAAATCCACTGAACTGGGACTGAATAGTCTTTTCAATAAATGGGGCTGAGAGAACTGGATATCCGTATCCAAAGGAATGAAAAAGCTCTCCTACCTCATACCCAACACAAAAATGGACTGAAAATGGGTCAAAGACCTAAATACAAGAGTCAGTACCATAGAACTCCTAGAAGAAAATTTAGGGAAATATCTTTGAGACCTAGTAAGAAGAGGTAGCTTCCTAAACTTTACGTCTAATGTATAAGCAGTGGGGGGTAAAAAAAGTAAATGAGAACTCCTTGAAATCAAATGCTTCTGCACCTAAAAGAACTTTGTCAAAAAGGTGAGGAGGCAGCCAACTCAATGGGAGAAAATATTTGGAAGCCATATATCTGATAAAAGTTTGTTATCTAGCATATATAAAGAAATCCTACAGTTTTTTTGTTGAAAAAGAACAAACAAATTGTGAAATGGAAATAATATATGAGTAGACTTTTTTCTGAAGAAGAAATGCAAATGGCTGAAAAAGTACATGAGAAGATGTTTATCTTCATTACCTATTAGGAAAATAGGTAATGCAAATCAAAACCACAATGAGATATCATCTCACACCTGTAAGAATGGCTGTCATTAAACAGGAAACTACAAATATTGGAGAGGATGTGGAGGAATTGGAACACTTATTCACTGCTGCTGGGAATGTATAATGGTACAGCTGCTTCGGGGACAGTTCAGCAGATCCTCAGAAAGCTAAATATCAAGTTGCCTTACAACCCGGCAATACTACTACTCGATATATAGCCATAAGAGCCAAAACCAGTGACAGGAACAGATATTTGCACACCCGTGTTCATAGAGTATATTCACAGTTGCCAAAAGATGGAAACAGTCCAAGCATCCATCAACAGATGGGTGGGTAAAAAAAAATGTGGTATATATGTACGTTGGAATATTATGTAGCAGGAAGAAGAAATGAGATCCTGAAGTGTGTGAAAACAAGATGAACCTTCAGGACACTAAACTGAGTGAAATAAGCCAGGCACAATAGGATAGACATTGTATGATTTCACCAGTATAAACCCCCCAGAAAAGATAAACTCAGTCTTAAAATATATAGGGGCCTAGAGATAGTCAGAAGCTAAGAAGGGGGAGCAGTTACCTAATACATACAGACTTATTAATGAGGTATGGAAATGGATAGAGGTGATAGTAGTTTGTTAGTGGAATTATAAGTAATAGTGTTATATTGAAGTTGAATATAATTAGAAGGGGTTGTTTAAAGCCATGTATCCCATTGATTAGCACCACAAATACAATTTCTTGCATGAACTACTTCAGAACTATGATGCTGTACAAATTATTAATAACAGAAAGGTATATGGGAAAAACTACTATTGCATACTGTATTAATTAGGGTTCTCTAGAGAAACAGAATCAACAGGGAACACTTGCAAATATACTATTTATAAAAGTGTCTCACATGACCACATGAACGCAGAGTCCAAAATCCACAGGTTAGGCTGTGAAGCTGATGACTCTGATGGATGATCTGGATGAACTCCACAGGAGATGCTCACCAGCTGAAGCAGGAATGGAACCTCTCTCCTCTGAGTCCTCCTTAAAAGACTTCCCTTGATTAGATTAAGCATCACTTATTGCAGAAGACACTCCCCTTTGGCTGATTACAACTGGAATCAGCTGTAGATGCAGCTGACGTGATCATGATCTAATTCTATGAAATGTCCTCATTGCAACAGGCCAGTACTTGCCCAAGAAGATAAACAGGTACCACAACTTGGCCAAGTTGACACATGTCCCTGATCATGACACATACTATGGACTATATTTAACAGGGATACCTCATAATACTGCAACAATTCTGGGGATATGTAATTGGGGTGGGGGAAATAAGAGTTAAGGGATATTTTATGCTTTCTCTTTGGCGTGAATGTGCCTATCATTTTTCTCTTTGGAGCAATGAAAATTTTCTAAAATCAAGAGTGATTGTACAACTAAGTGAGATACTCTGAGACATTGTTTATTTTGGATAGAATATATCTACATGAATATATCAAAAAAAATCTGTAGATTCAAAATAAAAATTCAAACACTAGAGATAATATAGACAGAAAGGTATACCTATTCATTGTTGGTAGCAGAATTGTGCAGCCCCTCTGTAGAGTAATGTAGTAGATCCATAGGAGGCTACATAAAGGATCGTGTGATTAGGCAGTACCATTAGTAGGAATGTACTGGAAGGATGAAAAGCACCAAGTTGAATAGACATTTGCACGCTGATGTTTATGGCAGCATTATTCACAATAGATAATGGGTAGAGAAGGCCAAAGCATACACTGAGGAGCAGAAGGGTGAAATGTGGTATGTAAATATGATGAAACATTGTGCAGCTACAGAAAGGAATGAAGTTGTGAGGCATGTAATGAGGTGAATGTACCCTGAAGTTATTATTTTGAGCAAAATAAGCCAGAAACAAAAGGACAAATATTATGTGGTCTCATTTAGAAAATATTTAGAAGAAAATCAGGGCCTAGATTGTAAAATCTTACAGTTGTCAGATTTATTCAGGATTTTTAACTTATTTCTTAATTCTGAGATGCTGTGCTGAATGTGTATAATTTAGTATTTCCCTGGAACTTTGGGTACCTGTGTGACAACTAAGAATGAGAGAGTTGTGCAACTCTGAAAGTCAGCATTCCTCCCTATAACATCTGTTAAACACCCCCCCCCCCCAAAAAAAAAAAAAGAGAGATTAGACTTTAGCAATGTAAGCGAAGCAGATCTCCTTGGGACTAAGATAGATCAGAATATAGGGTAAAGGATGAGATTGTCTGTATTCTGAAATAGACAATATCTGGGTGAGACCAAAGGAAGAGATGTTTCATTTGTTCAAAATTAAAATTTTCTGTAGCACACGTCTAACTTAACCAGTCTGACCCGTTCATTTAAACAACCTGAACACATGGAACCTAGAATAGGGAATGAGATCTTATAATTCTATATAGCTTAATGTAATACCCTATTACATTCCAGAGTATGCTGGGCAGATAATAAAAATGTATTTGCAAAATAATGAACTAGTAAACCCATCTGTTTTAGTTTCCCAGCCTCTCAAACAAATACCATGCAGTGGCTTGACTCTAAACAGCGTGTAGGCTTAACAATGATTTTGAGGGTAGTAGAAATAAAAAATCAAGGCATCAGCAGGACAATGCTTTCTCCCTCAAAGACTGGTATTCTGGGGCTGTCTGCCGGTGATCCTTGGGTGTTTGGTTTTTCTGTCACAAAACATTTTCTTCTCCTTTCTCTTGTGTGTTCCATTGACTTCCATTATTTGGTCTTCCCATGGCTTTCTCTCTTTCTGGCCTTTTCTAGAGTGGCCAATAGTAATAGGATTAAGAGCCCTCCTGACTCAGTTGGTCCAACCTTAACTGAAATAACCTCATCAAAAAGTCTTATTTACAATATGTTCACACCCACAGGAATGGATTATAATTAAGAACATATTTTTCTCAAGTTCATATTTCCAATCTACCATTTCATCTGAAAATCATTCCTATCATTTGTTGAAGTCTTACTATGTGCTAGGAACTGTGGTGATGTTTTTTTTTTTTTTTAATTATGTAGCTACTTCCTTAATCCTTGCAACAGTCCAGCATTTATAGAATCTGAAACTTAAAGAATAAATTGGCATTTCCAAAGTCTGTTCTGGACCCTTTTCTTTCTCATTGTAGGCATTTTTGTTGGGAGAACTGTTCTATTTCTAAGACTTCAATTACTATGTGCATCTGATAACTCCCAAATTTATATTTCATGTCCATATCTCTTTTGAGCTTTCTAGGCCCTTATGTCCCCCCCCCCCCCCATTCAGATGCCTCTATTTATCCCACAAACACCTTAATTTCAGTATATCCAAAACAGCACTGTTGACTGCACGCATGCTTTCCATCCCGTGTTGTCTGTCACAATGAATGGCGATACGATCCCTCTAATTATCCAGTCCTGGAAACCAGGGATTGTTCCTAACTTCTTCTCACACACCGCTTCTAACCAGTCACCAGTTCCTGTTCATTGTATTTCCTAAACAGATGACAAATTCCCTTCTCCCTGTTCTCTGTTTCCATGAAATTTCACCCCACCATTGGTTCTTGATCATTGCAGTGTCCTCTTATACGGATCTCCTTTTTCAGCACTGTACTCTTCCACTCCGTTCTACTTATTGAAGCCACAGAAAGTTATCTAGTTGTAAATCTGATTTCACTGCCTTATGAAAACTACTGGGGTTCTCTTAGTCAACACTCGTTACTGTTATTTTAAAGGTTCTTTGTGATATTACCTCTCTAAATCTCTCTGGCCTCTCCACTGTCCATCCCAATATATAATCTTGGAATGTATTGATTTCTGTTTCCAGTTTCCCAACCCATATTCTCATTTGGCTCCTAGCTTTGTAGTTAGTTCCATCTGCTTTAATAGTGTTCTTCTTTACAAATCTTCCCCCTACGAACCCCTACTTTTCATTTGTATCTCAGAAGTGTGTCACTATTGGTAAGTCTCCCTTATGCCCTGAAACTTGGATTAGTTTTCATTCTTGTGCGGTCCCATATCATCATAGATAGGTTAATATAGATAGATCTAGAATTTTCTTTATCATGCTGTATTTAGCTTGTTCATTCACTGTATCTTCCATCATAATTGTACGGCTTGTCTACTTGTATTCCTAGCACAAAAGTGCTTGGTACCAGTAGACCCTTGATAAATATTTGATGAAAAAGCAAAAGAATGAAAGTGTCGTAATAGCAAATAGAAATGTCATGTTTAATACTCAAGTTAATTGCTTTTTTGTTCTGAGACTGTGCTATAGGCAATTGCACTCTGCCTCTTCCATCTCAAAAATGGATAGAGTTTAGAATATTTGAAAAGCAGAATAATTTAAAAGCAGGGTAGAGAGGGCCAACTATGCTCAGGACAAGGCATGCAATTCTGATAGAAAAAACTAGAAAATTTGTGTCCTTTTGTGATAGAGTTAAGATTTATTAACATATTAAGGCAGACTTCGCAACACTTGCTATTTTTTTTCTTGAGCCAAGCCAGTAAACATTGAGGTTTAATGTGTTCCATTTCTAAAGGAAATGATCAACCAGAAAACTGAAGTTGAAATAAAATATTTTGAACAACAACAACAAAAAAATGAAATTGCTTTATTATTAGCTACACTAGAAGGGAACGCTTTTTTCCTCCCTTTCCTTTAAAAAAAAATGTAATGCTCTGGTTTAATATTAAGATACCAGTCTAGAAATATTCGAAGATAACTCTTAGCAACTGCTTGTTTAAAAGTGCAGCAGCCTGGAGCACAGATTTTCAGGAGTCCTGCGTGTAGTAAGGCAGGCTTTCAAAATTTGCTTTCCGTCCTTCAAGCCAGCAGGATGGTACTTCAAAGCCTTTTCCTGTTTGTTTATTTTTTTTTTAGTGAAAACTTAAAAAGGGGGCGGGGAGAATAGGGTAGGGGTAAGAGGGAAGGATCTTTAGCCCCAGAGACTCATCAGAACACTTGTTAGTCATTGCTTTTGTTTGCTAATATGTACATCATTACTTGAAATCACTCATAGTAATTATGGAGCTGTATGTCCTAGGGCTCCCCACCCATGGGGTGCACAAGCACACCTGAGAAACATTAAATGCTCACAGGGGAAAACTTTTTCCACCTTGAATCTGTACATGACATTCAGTACAGATCACGGTGGTAGAGTTGGAAATGGTGGGTTGGTTTTTCTTTTTTCTGTCCTTTTTTTAAAAAAGAAAATAGATGAAAAGTTCTTTTTTACTTATACCTAGGTCTGGTTTGTGCCCAATTGCACAACTTGGCAATGTATTTTTCATCAAAGTAAGGAGATACACAGTAGAAATACTTTACAAAGTCTAATCTGGAATACATATTTCCATTCCTGGGGAATGGAATCAGGTTATATGGGGCTAGAGTTTAAAGGTGTCCTTTGAAGCATGACACTAAAATAACTCATCCCCAAACAGAAACTCAAAATTTGGACAATCGATGAGCCTGGTGAATTGCACTTTATTTTGAAACTAGTTTCTGCGGTGTTTGAAGGGCTAGGCTAAGAAAGCCTGTGTATTTTAAGGGTACTCCAAATGGTCTGTGGGCCATTTTTGAAGGAAAAAACCCTCCTCTAAATGAGCCTTGTAGATCCAATCCTGTTAAAAAAACACTTTTTTCTACTCAAAGACAAACTCCACATGTTCAGTATAGCATTATGGTTAGGGCCACGCTGTAGGAATGCTGTGACCCAGAGTCAATCCATTCCTCCTTTAGACCCCAGTCTTGTACATGGGGGCAGCCACATCTCTCCTCCAGTCACTGGGGCTTTTCTGAGATAACTGACAAACCAGCTGGTTGCACAAAGAGCAGGATGCCTTCACCCCCCCCACCTGTCCCTTCACCCCTTGAGATGCGATTTTATATCTTGGATACATTTTTACTTTGGCCTATTTCTTCCATCTTTGCTTATTTAAGTATTATTTTATCATTATTATAATATTTATTATATTGTTATTCAAAGTCTGGCTCAAACACTACTGAAACCCTTCATGCCTCAAATGAAAGGAACCTCTCATTCCCTAAACTCTTATACATTTCAAACACTAGCTCTTGTTGCATTTACTGCGTTCTACTCTGTAACATACATTTCTTACATCTGTTCCTCTTATCTCTAATTTAGACTCCCCATTTGTGTCACATTTGTATCCTAAATAAGTAATATGTTAATTTAAAAAAATACCGATTTGCCAGAGACCTGGGTTCAGTTCCCAGTGCCTGCCCTTGCGCAAAAAAAATAAAAAAAATACACACACACACACACACACACACACACTCTTATTTGGTTTAAGGATAAAAGAATGAAAACAGTTTGTTGGACTCTAATAAAGATTTTGATATTCACATGTAAGCATTTGTTCAGTCAGTGCACATTTCTTAAACATCTAGAATTTAGCCTGGAATCTACTAGGCCTGTATATATTTTGTACCATGAAGGTGAGCCATTAAGTAATTTACTCTGTGTCGGGCTCTTTATTTGATGTTTGGTTTTGTTGATATTGCCAGTACTTGTTAAATATTTATTGAGTGAATAAATAAATGAATAAATTGCCAAAACATGCAGGATTATATTTCATCAGGACTTACACACCTGCATTCTATGATTCTGTATACTATGAAGATATACTGTTGTTTTTTTTTTTGAACTGTTCTTTCTTTTTGAACATATGTACATGTGCCCAAATACACATGCACAAACATTTGGGTAAGCTTTTACAAATCAAAAGACCAATGTGCAAAGTTGAAATGATATGTTTTTGTTCTGTTTGTTCTTACCATTACAGATGATGGAAAATTGTCCTTTGAAGAATTCAAAGCATACTTTGCAGATGGTGTTCTGAGTGGAGAAGAATTGCATGAGCTCTTCCATACCATTGATACACATAATACCAAGTAAGGAACCTCTTTTTCACTAGGCTCTGTAAATGAGGCAGAGAGAGATGATGTGTGCGTATGTGAACATACCCATGAAGGAGAGCAGGGGAAAGATGTAGAGGTATATTTTATAATTCTTAGGTATATTTAATTTTGATATATCCCTTTTTTAATAATATAATTGAAATGCTCTGAAAAATGAATTTTGAATCAGCAAACAATGATCTCCTGTATTAAGTTCTCTTAAGCAGTTTTTAGACAGTACTCTTTTTGCAAAAGGTTAAACAATGGTGTATCGATTATAAATAATTCAAATTCTATAATTAAGTAGAATTTTGTCTTGTAAATTTGACTTTATCTGAATTTGCTTCATTTAAAAAAATGGCCTTAGGCCATTCTTATATTAACAAAGTGAAATAGGGAATCACAGCAGTGCACTGAATTATCTGGAGCACTTTATTTTAAATTATTTTAGCACTTAGATGTGCTAAAATCCAATTCATAGTTACCTGAGAGATGCAGGTGATATAGGACCCAGCATTTTGTTCTGAATAATTGATATATATATACTACCATCTATCCATCTTCATTTTCCTCACACAGATTTCTCTGTTGCATTGGGGCAGTATTTGATATGGTTCTATTTATATTCTTACTAGGCTTAAAAATATAAATGAGTTGTTGAGAATATAGAACAACAAAAATGTGTTACTTGCTTTAGATAATTGAACCAAATAACATTATTTGTGAGAATCATGATAATAGAAATTCTGAAGTGAAAAAAACCCTACCATTTTAACCATGTCTTAAGACCCATCAGCATGTCTTCTGCTTGGAGCATTCACGAGTTTGCTTTAGGCAAAGTGTTGCTATAGTTTCAGCCAGTGAGCTGCATGCCAAAAAATGCTCTTGGGCTACATCTATACACAGGCATTCTGTTGAGGCAAACTAAAAAGAAAAACTTTACCCCAATAGCCCAGTTGGTCCATTTCTTGACTTCAATTAGGGTTTTAAATTCCCTATTGAAGAGCTCAATTTCTTTGTTGTCAGAAACAGTATTAGCAGGTAGTTGAATCTGAAGTTGCATACTTCACAACCAATCTGGCATACTATGAAATCCCTAGTAGGTATTGGTGGTACAGCATAGAACCTGCTCGTTACTGATAATATAATATCACAAATGTGATTGAGGCACAAGCAGGACACTTTGGAATCAAGGGTGGGAAACTTAGTCCGTTTTGGGGGGGGCTTCAGGGATCATATACCTGGGAACTGAGTCTTTTTGGGAGAATAGATATTGCTTAGATAAAAGGAGAAGGATGTTCTAATCAGAGGAACCCACATGACTAAAGGCCTGGAGGCATAATTTAGTTTAGGTGAATGGGGGGATGAACATTTTCATATTATCAAAGTGTGAACTATAAGCTGGGGATGGGAGGAGATGATGCTGGAGAGGAAAGAATGGGCCAGACAAACAGGATGTTGGGTTCCAAGATTGCAAAAATGCCTTAAATTTATCCTCATAGGCCAGGGAAAGCTATTTAAGAACTTTAGTCAAGAGTAACATGTTTGAAGGTCATTGTGGCTCCAGTGAAGGATAGAGAATTAGACTGCAGATGATTTTAGTTGAATCTTTTAAACTACTACTAGAGAATAATGTTTACACATGGAAGAAAGGAAACTACTTTGTACCATTCTGAGAAATGATACTTGAGGGGGAAAAGCAAAGAACAGAGCTTCCCATTATGGTTCAGATGTTGGAAGTTGAGATACTAATAGTCTAGCATACTTCGTCATCATTTCTTCCTTGTTATGATAATTATTAAATTTTTAACAATATCTAGGTCCGGAACAATTATTGAGAGTCATAGTTTTGGAACTTGATACATAGAGATTTTCAGTATACATTTATTCATATTAATGACTAAGAATGTTTTCAATAAACCTCCTTGGCCTGGTTTTGCTATTTTATTCATGTATTTATTTATTCGGGTTACTTGGTATAAAATTAAAAGAACATAAGGGCTAAAGAAGTATACTTAATGATTTATACAATAAATCTAAAGGAATGATTCATTGAAAGGGAGCCCAAGTTTCTATCTTCTTCTTTTTTTAAAATTGATAGACCTTTTATTTCATATGAAAATTTCCACAAGTCTGTCTTGAAGAGTAGCTGATTGAATGTGGAACAAGGACAGTATTTGATTTTGTGAATGATATGTGAGTTATATGATGTGGCAAAGGAAAATAAGGCCAAAGTGGAAGTTTTCAACAACAGGACAGAGTATAGTGGGGGGGAAACATTCTCTCAAGTTTTAAGGGATGTGCACACAATCAAATATTTTGAAGAATGTCATTTCTACCTTACTAAAAGTTTCATGATTTTACAGTTTTTTGTCAAGACTTATCTTAACTGTCTTCCTTATGGATCAAATACACTTAAAATTTGTTTTTTATGCTGCTAATCTTTCAATCATTTTAGATACCCTTGCTCCACTTCCCAGCTTCATCAGAGCTTTTTTGAAACACACTTTTCCCTCAAATTTTATAAAAGTTATTGTTCAAAAAGGAATGTTTAACGACCTTAAAGATTTACGCTAAAAAAACCCAATTTTATAAAAATTAGCAAATTTAGTAAATATTAATAAAAGCTTTGGTAACTTACAGATTGGGACCACCATACCAGTTAAAGAGCAGAAATAGATAGAAGGAAGATCATCAGTTCAAGAGGAAACTTTCATGGTTCATTGAAAATACTCTCTTTCAGCAGAATGCCAGCTTGCTGCATTTTGCAGTCAAAGAAATATCTGAAATCATTAGCAAAACTCCTTTTGGCGTTAACTACAACACAGGCAAGGGCAAAGATCCTCTGGAGACCACAAACAGTTCTGCCAGCATACTGTATTTTGGAGTCCCAGATTGACAGGGTAGACCAAATGGTAGACCAGATGGAAGTTTTGCTCCTGGGTCAGAAAATGAACAGTATGGAAAAGCTTCCCAGTGCCCTCCAATGGGGGCCTGTGACTAGAAATGGAAGACTGATATCTTCACAGCAAGCTTCCATATTCCAGGCTAATGTAATTTTTAGACAAGCACTGGGACTTCAATCCAGGACTTGTTAAATCACTAAAGCACACCAAAGCAACAGGGATATCTTGGCATCTGCTAAAAAAGGACATGGTCCATATTCAGCTATATCTGAAAATTAAAAAAAAAAAAAAACTCTTAAACTAAATTGAAACTTTTCTCTCTAAACTTCCACTTATTTTCCTTCTGTTCATTGGGGCCATGCAGAATAAAAATATTTCCTTATCCATATGATGAGTCTTTCTAGTATTACTTGATGACAGTTATTATATATCAGTGATGAGTTAATCTCTCATACTAGTTGGAGAATAATGACATCAGTGGGCTTGTTTCAGATAGCAGAATTAAAATTTGCCCACCCATGCGTGACTGAAATTCTAAAAGCCTAATGAGTTGGTTGATGAAGCCACTTTCTCTCTTGTTATCAGCATACTGCTTAAGTAAACACATTTGAAGGAGCAGTGGATAAATCGGGCAGGATCGGTATTCACGGAATAAGAAGTGGGTCAGTTTGAAGAGCCTGTAGCTCAGCCTACACTGCACTGGGCCTAGAAAGTTCACTGCAATTCCAACAGTGAAAAAAAGAGACCTCCACTCCTATTAAAATGGCATATTCCTTTTTCAGCTGAAATTGAAGAGTTAAAAAGGCAGCACCAGGACAAAAGTGCCTGCAGGATAGGGATGGCCGTGGTCCCAGGGGTTAGGCTAAGTAGATGTGGCATGACTGAGAAAGGTGCAGAAGCAGGAAAAGAGAGAGACGACAATGTAGCTATATGTTAAGAGAAAGAAGTGAAAATTAAAATCCACAGTATTTAGGCTAAAATGGAGTAAACATGCTGGGTGCACCAGTGTTGGGATTCAGAAGTACAATTTGGACAAAGGAGCCCTAGCAGAAGAGTGTTCTAAGCATTCAGACAAGGCCCAAGCTGGCCATGAACAGACGAGTAGAAGACACAGAATCCAGACAGAGCATTTCTTTCAGCTCCACAATCAAGACACAGTTTTACCAACTGAGGGTTGAACATCTGTCCAGGCATGATGAAGCCTTCTTGGCATACACAGACAAAGGCAAGCAGATGTATGCTGTTCTCCAGAAAGAAGTAGGATTTAGCTAGCTGATACCCATCTCCATTGGTTTTTGTTCAGGGTACTTTGCCAAATGAGGGGGAGAGCCAGAGGAACCAAAGTGCTGAGGAAGGAAAGAATAACATTCTTTTGGCAGGTTTTCATCAACTTCCTCTAGGCTCAACTTGGCAGAAATCAGCCACAACATGGCAGAAGATGCTTTTAGTAGTCAGAACTGTATTGGTGGTGAGTGACAGGAAGTGCAAGTTATACTGAAAATAATGTTCTGGCTCAAATATCTAAAAAGTCTAGGCATAACCAGGCTTTATGTGTGTTGGAGGAAGATGCTCAAATGGTGGTGCCAGGACTCTGGCTGCCATCACCTCACATTTCTGCTTTACTCTGTATTGGTTATTCTCTAAGGTTATTCTCCTAGAGGGGTCACGAGGGTAGCTAGTAGATCCAGGTATATATGCCATCATCTAGGCAAACTCTGTAGAGAGATTGCTTTCCTTTCTCAGTGGTCCCAGCAAACTACTGGTCTTGAATCATGTTAGCCTGGCTTGGATTTTCATTCACATCCCTGAATGTGTCAAAGGGTACCTGCTATAAAGGGGAATAGCTGCTGTGTCAAAAATCAATGTGTCCCCCCTACTTATCCCCTAAGTGCCTACTCAGGTTCAAAGTCTACCATTTACCATCCTGTATTGTAGAGGAAGATGATCCCTTTCCCAACAGGACAAGGAACCGTCAAATTTCCTACTTCACCCATTCCTTAGATGTGTCTTTCACTTCAGAAATTACCGAAACCCATTTCTTTCCTTTGAGCATCTTTTTCTTTAGCTCATAAAGACACGGAAAGAAAATAAAAAACCAACCAATTTCCTGAGTTACTTTAAAAACTCCTCCTTTCTGTGAAAGCATTTCACTGGCACCACCATCATTTCCTCCTAAATCGGCCCACTCCACAATCATGGATAAGGACAGAAGAGGAAGAGTGAGCAATAAATGCTCTTAAAAAATTCTACCTTGGGCGGGCCGCGGTGGCTCAGCGGGCAAGAGTGCTTGCCTGCCATGCCGGAGGACCCCGGTTCGATTCCCGGCCCCAGCCCATGTAAAAAACAAACAAATAAACAAAATATAATAAAACAAGAAAATGTTTAAAGATGTTTCCCTTTCTTCCTCCCTTCCTTCCTTCCATCCTTCCTTCCTTCTCTCTGTCTTTCCTTCCCTTCCTCCCTCTTTAAAAAAAAAAAAAAAAAATTCTACCTTATAATTAAGAACATTAACATAGTTTTCAATATTTATAAAACGGAGCATTTTAAGGGAATTTTCCTACATGACAAGGAAATGATTTATCCTTAGTTATAATTTCCAGAAAAAAAATCAGTCCCAATTTTCTTTGACAAATATGGTCATATTTTTTTTCAAGGCACTTCACATTTAATTTCTAAGGGAAATACTTAATTTCTAAAAGAAAGATTTAGTTTTTAAAGGAACAGAGAAATATATTTATTGGATAAACTTGTGCCAGGTATTCACTTACATCATCTTAGTCAATCAGTCTTCACAAAAACCAAGTAAGTAGGTATTATAATTCACATCGTGTAGTAAGGAATCTGAGCTATAGAAAATTAAATAACTTACCTAAGATTATGCACATAATACACAGTATGTGGCACAGATCTGCCTGAGCAGATCTCTGCTTTTCCATTCTGCAATGCCATCTTAGTAAAATTTCAGATTTTTAGCTGTTTATTATGTACATCACAAAACAAAATATTTCAAGGCCAGTTTTTAAGACCCCTTTCAGGCATTTTATTATTGATGAAAAGATGGTAATTTCTTTCCAGCAGTAGAATACATTTGGATGTACAGTGTAGTTAAGGTAATTGCTTTAATTGCTGCCTTTCTCCTTTTTAGATACATTATGCAAGATTTTTACAGTGTGGAGCTGCTACAATCTAGAAATGTGATTCTTTTTTTCCTGTGGATATTATTTCCATTTTTCGAACATTTTCCTTCCCTTCATCCTACCTTTATATCTGGAATTTGTCATTTACTTCAGGTAGAAGGAGAACTTGGGTTCCCTTATCTGTCTCCATTCCATCACTTTCTATTTGCCTTATTTTCTCTATTGTTCTAAGTGCCTTTGTGATTTTACTGTTTCATTTATATCGAAGGACTTTACTTTCAAACTTTTTACAGATCTTTTAAAAATTTTAATTCTAACTAGGGAATTATTTGCTGGTTGTCATCTATGTCTCCTTATGAAGAGCTTGAGTTCTCTTTAATCTTAGTTGAACGTTCTCTTCCCATCATCCATGACGCAGTCGCCAGTGGTGAAGTAAAATCGACTAGTGCTCAAAGCAAAAATTGTCTGCTGAGAAATCTAGGTGAATTATTTATTCACATCAATGCAGTGTTCTTTCTTACCTTACCAATATCCTCCAAATGAATGAAGTCTGCTCAGTAACTCCAATCTCTTCAAAAGTTACTTGATACTACTTCTTGGATATTTTTTTCCTGCTTAATTAGCTGTTTATCTATCGAATTCTCTTCATCTTTACTAACTCTATCTAAGTACAAGTTTTTCCCTCTTATACTATTCTCAAGAATAGTTGGTTTGGTGGAACAGCTATAACCATTGTTCTTCTGATTGATCCTCAAGATTTCAGAATTCTTTAGATAAATGTAGATTACAAATAACTTGAAACTCATTGCTTGCTTTTGAAATGTTTTCCAAGAGCAATTATCTTAAGAAAACATTTCCTCCCCAAAATTATATAAATAACAATGCTTACTGCAAAAAAAAAAAGCATTTGCGTAATGTAGAAGATCATAAAAAAGAATGTAGAAGGACCCGAAATCCCACCAATTGCGTTTAATCACCATACTTTTAGTTGATGCATTCTGCTATCACAGAGAATAATGTTTTTGGCTTTTTTCACTCCTTCCACTGCCCACACCTATGCCAGTCTGTATAACTGATCTTTACCACCTGATGTGTGCTTTTCTGGGTCTTTTGTCCATGCTTATAAATTATATACACATCTATATGCCTCATGAAAGCTTTCTCTAACTTTATTTTTTCCTTATTATATTGATTTTCCCATTATGTATCCTCACTGTGGCATGTACAAGGAGAACTCTCTGCCATGGCACTTGTATACGCTTCAATTTTCTATTTATTACATGTTATTTGCATCCCCTGGTCTAAATTCTATGAAGGCAGAGGCATGACTATTTTGCTTTCCATTAAATCCCAGGACCAACCTCTTATCCAGTACTTATTATAAGATCAATATATGTTTGAGAAAAGGAATAAATTCCTGATTCTGTATCTCTCATTATGCTGTGTACTTTGCCAGCTTTCCCATTCTCCTCTGTCTTGTAAAATTTTCCAGACATCAATGTCTACCCATTCCATAAAAAGGCCATGCTGCTATATGGAAAGAATTCTGGAACTTGCCCAGTTGGGCTTTTCCCCTCTACTAACTAACTCTGACGAGTTCAGGTAGATGTTGCTCTTCATTGGACCTTTATTTCATTGGCTGTGAAATGGAGCCTATATAAAGCACCTATTTTTTGAAGTTTAGCAATAATATGTAAGTAAAACACCTGCCATGTAATAATAACTAAGATGGATTCACTAATCATTCCTTTTTCTGAATCACCTTTCTCCAAATTTTTAAAAATATTTGATTTCATCAGGTTTCCTTTAAGAATTATAAAATATATTTTGTTATGTTTATCTGTTTCACTAGCATGATAATTTTGTCTCCACATCTAAATTGCAAACTCCTTTGAGGCAGGCATTGTTGCTCTCCCTACTTCCAGCAATTGCTGTAATGCATTCAATAAGAACTTTGTTAGTTGATTGCTTTCAGAGCAGGATATATCGATTAGATGTAAGAAAGGCACACATAGGTAATTACTGGGGACGTCTATAGTTGGAACCCTGTCTGACTTCCTGCAAAAAGGATGATGCTATTGACAGATCCTGTCAGGTAAAGGACTGACTCTTTTGGTTAGGAACACATTACTGCTAAATTTGACTTTATATCCTCAGTTAAGTTAAAACAATTTCAAAGGTTCCTTTTTTTTAAATAGTGTTTTGTTCCCATGAACTAAAATCCATGAAACATAATTTCAAGATATATGTATGGGTATTTGCATATTTAAAAAAATTAAGATTTCTCTTTGTCCTAATATATTTGATTTATATTTACATGTTTCCATAGCTTACCAGAAAAAGCTCTTGCTATCTAGAATATTATGTTCTCTTCTCTGGTCTTAAAAGGTTTCTCTATAGGAAAAAATAACCTGAATAGCAAGAGCTTTAAGTAGCTAACTCGAACTATAATAAGAAAAAAAAGCAAGGTATGAGTATTGGCTGCACCTTATTGTTCCTTACACATTTACTAATGGGCTTAAATGATTTAATTTTTTTTTTTAATGTTTTCTGGGAATCTATTTTTAATCAACTTTAGATTAAAAACAGTAGATCAGAATAATTAGAAATATACCTGTAGAGGGCCATTGGGTTTTGATAATTCGCATAATTAATTCTCCCTCCATCTTCCTATCATCTCAGCTGTCAATTTGAAATTAATGAATGTCGACTTGAGACCAGCACAAAGAGATTTCTTTTTTTTTGTTTCAACTGTGAATAATTTCCAAGGGAAAATTTAGATTGTCAAACTTGACAACTGTTATTCAAGATGAATTTGTAGCTTCCAAGAAATGAATCATTTATTCCCTTACTATTCATTTATTTATTCAAGTATTTAATGTCCACCATGGATAACATGCATAACTGAGTAAATACTACTTCATATTTATGGGCATCTGACATACTGATGAATGGAAAAATTCTTTTCCAAATGTCTCATGGAGGATGGATGTTTGGGAAAAGTAGAGACAGTGGATCCTTCTTACTGTGATTTCAGAAACATGAAAAGGTTTTCCTACCCATTATTATTTCCATCTCCGTGTTTGTCTTTAGCCAGAATCTTTACAATAGTTAATTCTTGGTAATAAGATGTAATTTTAACATGATTATTACCGTTTCTTACAAAGAATCACTAAATTTGAATAACCTATATTTTAACTAAAATTAGGTTTTCTGATATTTTAACTAAAATTAGGTTTTCTGATAGTTACTACTGGGAATCTAACTTTTTAAACATTTCAAAAAAGCCATATTAATTGCAGGGAGTTTGCCTGCCTTACTTTGGACAAAGGTCCCCTATTTAAGGAAATAATCTAGACAGGGAAAAATGAAATCTGATTACTTGAAAACTAATTAATCAGGACCCATCCTGTGGGCTCATTAAGAATCAGTACAGGAGAATTCCACTTGGTCTTTATATTAAAAATGTAAGTGTATAACAAAATTGTGTCTATCTCTGAGACCCTGTGTCTGTGTGGTTTCTCCCCTGCTTATTCTCACTTTACTCTGATCCTTCTCCAAGCTTGATATTTAAAGACTGTGTTTAAACAGATTCACTTAAATTGGAATATACAGCAGGAGGTCTCCAGTCTTTCAATTTTTGTTTTGCTATTTGTTCAAATGCTTTTTCTGCATTTATACTTGGATATTGTATGCCTAATTTTGCATTTTTTCCTCTTAATATTTTATATTTCAAATTCTATTGCCCATGGATCTAAATGTGTCTATGTCCTGATTGGTTTGTGAAAACTCAAAGGGATTCGGTCTTTGATATAGAGCATATTCACAGGCTCATATTCCATTGAAAAGTTCAAAATGTTTTTTTATTTACTTTTATTGAATGTCTGAAGAATCATCTTCATTGTATTTGATTGGTGTACTATTCTTTAGAGTGAATTAAGTAATCTAGATTTCAAATCCTGTGACAGCAACCCCCCTTTCACAGTTACAAACTACAAAGAAAATTGTTCTCCTTGATTAAGTTGAAGGCTTTGGCATGGAATTTCTAAACCTGGGAAACATGAATCCATAAAAATTTAATATAAAAAGTTGTATACATTGCACATTTTTTTAAATGGTGGTTTGGGGATGGGGCAACTTTGATTTGTTATGTCACATTTTCATGTTTTATGCCAAAACAGCAAAGAAGCACCACTCAAGTCTCATTTCCCCTCTTACCATCTAAATCGGTCATCAGCCTTTTATGAATGTCACATGAACCCTGCTATAAGAAAGCAATTTAAATATAAGAGGCTACCACAAGAGCCACTGGGGAGTCTTAGGAATTCCAAGGAAGAGGATCCATGAGATTAGGGAGAGAAGGAGGCTACTGAAGTTGAACTCTAGAGTCAACTCATTGCTAAAATTGTCTCCCCCCCCCATGCAAACTGGGGTTTTCATTCATTCAATGAAGAGTTACTGAATGTTTACTATATGACAAATATTGTACTAGAACTGTGGATATAGTGGTGGACAGAGGACTTAGTTTCTCAGGGAATGTAGACAAACAATAACTTGATTAATTATGATAGAACACAGGGTGGTGGGGGAGGGGTCATTCAGTACTTCCTAGAAGCAACCTGCATGCTGATTCATGAGGCATTACCAAGGAAAGGTGTGGGTGGGAATGGAGATGAGAAAAATTTCCAGAGATTAACATAGGTGAAAACCTTTGGTGAGAAACTGTGTGGCATGGTTGTAGAACCAAAAAGATATTCAGTATGGCTAAAGCATCGAGTTCAAGAGGGTGATGGTGAGAGAAGTGGCAAGAGGCAAATGGGTCTGCCTACGAAAGACCTTGTGAACTAGTGAAAACTTGGGTTCCACATTTAGGTCAGTTGGGAGCTATTGAAAGGTCTTAAACTTGGGAATGAATGAGTTAGGTTCCTGCTTTAGAAAGATGAATCTTCCCAAAATGATGAGAATCAATGGGAAGTGACAAGTTGGAGATAGCAGAACCAGTTAGGGGACTGCTGCGCTTGAGCTTGAAAGACTGTTAGCCTGAACCATCATTTGTATCTCATATTTCAGAGTTGACTTAAGTCTTTCTGATCTGGAAAGATTTTGAAAGATAACTACTCCACAGAATAAGTGATATTGGTTGAAATTTATCGATCATTTACCATGTACCAAATCCTCTTTTAAGTACTTTTCATTCATTAGACTCATTTAGGATTGATAACAAACCTAGTATTAACCCCATTTCATGCATGAGAAAACTGAGACACAGGTTGAGTAACTTTCCCGTAATCACTACTAGAGAGTGGCTGGGCTTTCTGGCTCTTAACTACTTCTCTTTACAGCCTCCCACTACATGGACCTTTTACACACTGCCTTGGAGTTTGGCAGAGAAGTAACCTTCATTCTGTGTCTGAAGGCCCTGGCCGAGGATATTTCTCAAGGCTTTATTCTCTTTGAATATTAAGTGGAGCTAATGTTTTCTGGCAGGGTCTTGGAAAACTCATGAAACAAATGTTAAGAAGGAAGTCTATTAAGCAAGGAAGGGGTTACATAATTATGTCTGGTTTGATTCAGATTAGTAGTATTTGTCAGTGCAAAGCCACCTGGGGCACAAAGTCATTGCTTCCCGCTGTGTCCTGGATTCAAGACAAGGGGAAAGGTGGTGACGTCTGGCTGGGAAGTCAAGCCCCTCATGCAGTTATTTGCACACTATCCTCACTCTTCTTTGGGAGCTGTTGCTGGGATTCATAGCAGGGGTACAGGTATCTTCCACCAACAATAATCTTAAATTTTAAGAGATGTTAGAACAAAACGGTAGTGATGAACCAATCAATTTAGTGACCAAGTGGTTGAAGTCGTTCACTGGAAAATAGTGTGAAAAAATAATGTATCTTGAGGAGAGAACCCTTTGAGAGGAACAGCTCCCTATCTGAAGAGCCTTAAAAATGTGAATGTCCATTGGCATGAATTGCTTTTTATCTAGTTACATCTTTGGGATGCAGTAGTAGCTTGGAAGATGGGCTTTTCTTTGAAAAAGGAGATCAGATTACAGAGCTAGACAGGCTTCAAAAAGGCTTTCGCTTCAGAAATAACAGAATATTGGAGCCCACTTAAGCTTCTGGGCATCCTCTAAGAAAGAAATGTGTACAAATTACTACAAATTTGGGACATTAGGTCTACCTACCTCTCTGTCTTCCTAGTGTCCAGTTTAACAACAGCGAAGATGACCTCGGGGGTTGTTTTCAAAGGCATTAGAAAAGGAGAGAACTGAGGAGTCTTGTATCAGTGTGCTCCCAACCTTGAGTGAGAAGAACCCTCTTGATGTGTAGTGGAATGAAGGCAACTCTGAGGATTGAAGGAAAGCAAATTGAATCCTGGCAGGAGTTATTAGAGAAAAGGATAAGGGAGGCAGCTCAGCACTGGGAAGTGATTTGAGGGACTTAATGGGTTCATGCAGGTCTCTAAAAAGTAAAGACAGAGAAAGTCCACAAGGTAGGCCATGAAGAGCCTCCTAAAAGGTTCACCCACCTCCTACCTCAGAGGTCAACATTTGTCCTTGGTCTTGACATTTTATCCAATACTAATTTATTGGATTAATATGCCTAACAAAGAGAGTTGATTTTACTTCTTTTTGAAACTTTCCATTATTTCTTATCCCTTAAAGAAAAAGTGCTAGGTCAGAGGGAGGGTTGATTAAACTGCATCTCACATCTTAGAAGCTGTCTGCAGAGGAAAATCCTCGGCAGGTTCTCAAGGGCCTGGCTATGTGGGTGGGTTTACTGGTTGCTGCATGCTCTTTGTTTTATGTGGGCTGGGGCAACTTGTCTGCTAGAACTCTTTGTTCTTCAAATGAGTCCTGAACTGTTGAGCCCTGTACAGTGTACCATCAGGGATTTTTAAACCACACTCAGAGGCTTTTCCAATGTATAAAGCCAGAATGGCATAAGAATAATATGTATAAAACCAAAGAGTGCCAGGATACCACTGCCATTTAGAGGGCCAGAGGATTTTTATTTTGTCTTTCCCAGTGGATCTCAGCACACATTGCAAGATTTTATAATGTGTGCTTTGAGAGTTTTGCTAAAGTTGCTAGAGCCTTTGGGAACAGTGTAAATGGCATATTACAATAAATGCTAGAAAAATTACCTTAAAATGGAATAGATGAAGATAGACAGAAACATGATGACATTTATTTTGTTGTTCTTTTGTCCCATCCAGTACCTTTTCTTTATTTGAGTGGCTGGAAATTCCTGATCTCTTTTTACCCTTTATATCCAAGACTTTCCCTAGCAAGGGAAAGCAGAATGTCCTCCTGCTTTTTTCTTCTATTGTTGTTGATGTTTTAATTTTTGAGGCCACTATGATTTTTCAGGGTTATGGGTACAAGATCTTTCATATTTACTTACACATAGAAGAATGGATTTGATGACTTTGCACTGACCACATTATAGTTAGAACTATTATGTGCTTTCCAGCTACAGCAGTGAGATGTAACTCGGTGACGAGGCCCTGAGGATAACTTCACTGCTAGACTCTGGGATTTGTTTCATTTAACTTAAATAGGTATTTATGGAGCCCAAGCTATGGACTAGGTACTATGCTAAATACTAGCATAAATTTATACAGCAGTACTTCCTTCTAAGATGTATGTTCTGTAAATTTTTAGAGCACTGACAATGGAGAATAGGGGAAATAAAAATCCTTGCCTTGGCAGGGTATGTCCAGTCTAACTTCATTTTCATGTGAGGAAAGAGGTCAAAGAGGCTAAGTGATTTCCCAGTTATAACTGTCGAAGCCTGGACTTGAACCCACATTTTCTGTACTCATCCCTCCCCCTTTCCTCTCTCCCATACTGCCTCCTTGACTTACAGGTAGGTTGTGAAATGTAACAATAATTTAGTTTCCAATGCGAGCCTTCACTCTGCTAAGGGTTGGAAGGTTAATCCATCAGTTCAGCCTTGATTCTTGGAGGTTGTACATAATTCCGAGGCCTTAGCTAGTGCAAACTTCTGTGAGAGCAAGAGCACGCTTCTTCTCTGTGTCTAGCTTTCTGTGATGAATCTCCCAGTGATATCTGCAGTCCCCTCTGATCTTTGGTCATTTCTCCAGGCAGGTCCCTGCGTATCCTCCCCTGTTTTCAACCCTCATCCCATGTTCTCCTGTTTGCCAGTTCTTGGTGCCCTGTCTCTGCTGTTCTCAGATCCTTAGAGTCCCATGCTGCTCCCACAGTCTCCAGTATGGGGGTTCGGTGAAGTCTCGGCTTCTTCTACCCAGACATGCCATACAGATATGTCTGCTGCTCCCCACCATGCATACTGAGGAGAACAGAGCCTTGTCTGGACATGGATTGCAGATATTCAGTCAGATCTCTGAATATCTCCAGGGTTTTAACACCATCAGTACCACCTCAGCCATCATTACCTCAATAAGACTTGGCGTTGAGGGGATGGCAGGATAGATGACCATAACTAAAGCACCTCAATCTAAGCTCACATCACTTTTCCTTTCTCCACTTTCCTCTTCTACTCTGGGGAATCTTTATCTAGTGGGGGGTTGGGGAGGCTTGGTTGTTACTGAGTGAAGTTCTTGGAAATCTTTTCTCTTACATCTGGATCTATACTTTTCATCTGATGCCTCTTTTTCTGTGATGTCATTGCTTTTCCCAGACAGTAGTATCCTGGGGGGTAGAAGAAAATAATGATGTATAGTATTGGGGTGGAAGAAGGTAGGGAGACTGATTGGTATTTTTTAAATAACCATCATGCATGACTATAGCACTTATTATATATGTTGACAATTATTAGTTATAACTTTTCAATAGCTAGTTCATAAGTACCTTTCAGTTTTTGTAGGTGTTTATCTGTTGTCTTCCAAAATAAAGCAAACTTCTTGAAAACAGGCACTGGTTCATCTCCCATTGATTACAGTGTTTGCACTGTACTAAGCAATCAATAAATTCCATAATTGAAAAAAATTATTTTTTAAACCACAAGTTATAACACTATATATTTAGATGAAAATTATGCAATGTTCAACAGTATTTGTCAACGAGAAAACGTTTGAAGTATGACTGCTTTCATTGGCTCGATTTTGTTTTTAAAATTTCCTTGAGATTGTGTTATTACGACTTTATGCAAAATCACAGGACGCTAGTCTGGTAAGTTCTAGGCAGAAGTCTCCAAAGTGAGCAGTGGTCACTGCTCCAAGCATCAGTGTGGCTTTCTTTTCTGAGTGGCAACAGATTTTCTCCAAGTGCCTTTCAAAGGCCAGCAAAGTAAAGCTGACATATTCCTTTGAGATACTGGGAGACCACAGAATTTTCTAGAGTGAAGTGCCACCTGTTATATCCAAAATCCTGTGAAGCAGAGATCAGGCTGGTCTAAGTGAACAGAAAGTGGCACATCCTTAATTAATACAAAATGATACCTAATTACCTTCATGCCAGCTTTAATGTAACACTGAACATAGCAGAGATGGTCTTTGATTTTAATGTAAGTTACATAAAATAATCTTTCAAAACTGGAACTGCTCTACCAATTTGCCTATCTGCATTTTAGTGGGTCTGCTTTGGGTTCACATGCTATCACTATATCTGCCCACAATTTTGGCCACTGATCACTAATACTTTCCTACGTTTCTTGTTAGAACTAAAATAGCTTTTGTCGTAACACTGAAGTTAAAAGAGCAGTTATTTCAGTGTAAGTATGTTTAAAATTTATCTTGGTATTTTGAAAAGAAGTAGAAAGCAACAGACATTTTATTGTCATGAAAATGGAAAATGAAGTAATGTCATAATAGACTTAATGTATGAACTTTGCTTGATCTCTATTTAGATGGAACCTACAGTAATTCTGGAATCCTCAGGAAACTACCTAAATAAGTGTTTTAGAATTTTCTTATTATAAGATACTTGCTGTGACTGATTTTCTTTCATTTAGAGCAAAATTTTTTTGAAGTTTTCTAAATATATATTAGTAGATATAAAAGACACAAAAAGCATGATAACATATTCATTTTTTCATACAAAGTGCATTGAATTACCATTAAATCATATCTTTCTTTTAGTATTTCATGCAGACAGGTGCTTTCTATCCACGTGACTAAGGTTTCTTCTCATGACCTGTGGTTTTCCCACCCAGAAAGGTACTCCCTAAGGACCTCTCCCATAGTGAACTGAAGGGGCGCACGGGTGGTTCTTCCATGCAGGAGACCGGGTTCCATTCCCAAATCATGCACACACACCCCACACACCCCCAAAGACAGTAACCATAGTGATTTGGAAGATTCTAAGGAAGCTTTCCTGACTCTGAACATCAGCCCTTATCTTTCATAGGATTCAGGTTTGTCCATCTTTCCCCATCTGTCCCAGCACAGGCTCCACAGTAAAGTATCTTGATGAGTTTTTTTTTTTTTTAATATTTTTATTGACAAATCTTCATACACATACATGGTATATGATCAGTGGCTGACAATATCATCCCAGAGTTGTGTATTCATCACCACGATCATTTCTGGAATGTTTACACCACTCCAGAAAAAGAAAAAACTCATATATCCTATACCTTTTCACCTCCCTTTCATTGACCACTAATATTTCAATATATCCAATTTATTTCATACCTTATAATACAACTCCTATTTGTTTTTATCCATATTGTTTTAATCATCTGTCCACGCCATGGATAAAAAGAATACCAGACACAAGGTCTTCACAATCATACAGTCACATAGTAAAAGTTATATCGTTATACAATTGTCTTCAAGAATCAGGGCCACTGGAACACAGCTCAACAGTTTCAGCTACTTCCCTCAAGCCATTCCAAAACACCATAAACTAAAAAAGGATAATTATATAATGTGTAAGAGTAACCTCCAGGATAACCTCTCAACTCTGTTTGAAATCTCTCAGGCACTGAAACTTTATTTTGTCTCATTTCTCTCTTCCCTCTTTTGGTCTAGAAGGCTCTGTCAATCCTTGATGCCAGGTCTTGACTCATCCCTAGAATTCTGTCCCACATTACTAGGAAGATTTACACCCCTGGGAGTCATGTACCACATAGAAGAGAGGGCAGTGAGTTCACCGGCTGAATTGGCTTGGAGAGAGAGAGGCCACAATTGAGCAACAAAAACATTCTCTGGGGGTGACTCTTAGGCCTTATTTTAGGTAGGCTTAGCCTGTCCTTTGCAGGAATAAGTTTCATGGGGCAAACACCAAGATTGAGGGCTCACCCTACTGATTTGGTTGTCCCCATTGCTTGTAAGAATATCAGGAATTCTCCAAATGGGAAAGTTTAATATTTTTCCTTTCACCCCAGTTGCCAGAGAGCAAAATATTGAACACAAATTGTTTGATGTTCTCTCATTACTAAATGTTCCAAAATCATGTATTTTTTCTTTATTTTTGCTTTTGCTGTTTTCTTATTAGTTCTACAACTATTTCTTGAAACTTGCAATATGGCAGAGTACCCATAATAGAGTTGACCTTTGGCTTAGATTAATAGATGGATCTGGATTCTTATTATTCAGATTTGGCATTTATATTTCAGAAGATAAGGAATCAAGTTTTTATTTAAAAAAATGTCTACTACTCTTAACTTTTATTAAAACTTTTAATAAGACTATCAAAAAACACCCTTAGCTGATCATTATGTTTAGTTATAATTATCATTTGTGAAATTGAATGGGATTATCTGCTTTTTGTACTTGTACTTTCCAAAGCAGAAAAAGAAAGAACTATGGTCTTGCCTGAATTTAATATGGCAAATTTAAGAGGAAAAATAAAATCTAGAAAGCTTGTTAAACAGAGTTGTACCAGTTAACTTTAAATCATTTAACTTTCTCTAGTACGTTTTAGCAAGGAATAGAGAGAGGGAGATCAAAACTGGAAATGTGGGAAAGAGAAAGTAGAGGGAGCAAAGATAAGTAAACAAGGTGGGGGTTGGAAGAGACAGTTACTCCTTTGATTTTAAGGCCCATTTGCTTGAATATAAAAATAATATAATATGATTGTTGTTCTGGGATAAAAAAAAAACTTTTCTAATAGTAATGCCCTTGATATTTATTTCAATAACTTAAAAAAGGATTTACGTACAAAGCAGCGCTTTTCTCCAACGAATATATTGTGTAAAACATCAGGAAAATTAAAGATGAATGGAAAGAAGATTTAGGATTAAAAGAAATCTGGCATAATGTCCTGAGACCCTGTGAACTAGTGGGCTGGAACAGATAGTGAACCTTGGAGAGACCGGATAGATAAATCACAAGGCATCCTTTGTCGTAAGTACAGAGTGCTAATAGATATGTAACACGTGATACATAATCACCATCAAAATCACAAATCATTCTTTATTGGGCAGCTCAGAGGAAAGAGTGCTAGATGAAGAAATAGGAAACTAAGGTCATGGTACTTTATTATATCCTGTATTATATGCAGTAATCTATATTAATGGGGTTCAAGACTCTTCATTTCTATTAAATCATTAAATACCCATATGGATAATTTTAATTTATTTTTATTAGAGAAGTTGTAGGTTTACAGAAAAATCACGCAGAAAATAGTTCTCATATATCACCCCCCACCCCCCACAGACAATTTTCCCTGTTAACACTTTGCATTAGCATGGTTTTTTGCTACACTGATGAAACAGTATTATTTTTAATACTGTATTAATTAACAATAATTATATTGTAACTATAGAAACATTATTATTGTAGGTTACAGTTAATAGTAGAATTATCATTCACATTAGGGTTTACTGTGTTGAACAGTCTGATGTTTAAAATTTTTTATTCTAATAACATAATCAACATAAAGAAGTACCCTTTCAGTGGATTTCTTGAATCTGTATATTCATGTCCCTCATTAAATTTGGGAAGTGCTCTATCATTATTTCTTTGAGTATTCTTTCTGCCCCTTTATCTCTTTCATCTCTTTCTAGGACTCCCATAAATATATTGGTACACTTGATGATGTCCCATAGGTCTCAGGTTTTGCTAATTTTTTCCCCCTTTTTTAGCCTGAATCACTTCAATTATCTTTTCCAGTTCATTGATTCTTCCTTTTGCCAGCTCCAATCTGTGTTGAAACCGTCTGGGTAATATTTCATTTTAGTTATTGTGCTTTTCAACTTTAGTATTTGTTTGATTCCTTTTAAAAATTTTTCTCTCTATTGGGATTCTCATATTGTTCATCATCATTTTCCTGATATTCTTTGTTCTTCATGTTTTCCTTTATCTCTTTGAGCATGCTGAAGATCCTTTTTTTTATGTCTCTGTCCTGTATGTCCAAAGTTTTGTTGACTTTGTTGACAGTTTCTGTATTTTTATCCTGTTCCTTCAGACAGATCATTTCCTGTTTGTTTTTTGTCTGTCTTGTAATCTTTTGTTACATATTGTATTCCTTAATATTTTTAGAGTATTGACTCTGGGATTTAGTTTCTGAACAGAAACTAAATTTGTTTGTATCCAGCTAGTGATATTATGGAGATTTCCTTGAGTACCCAGAGGTTTTAAAAGGGGGCGGGGGCAAAAAAGCACCTCTCACTGTCTTTGCAAGTTGACTCTTAGCTTATGATCTCCTTCAGTGTTTCACTCTCTTATCAAGAAAATCAACCCAAGGTGAAAATGAAGTGCGGTGTCTTCTCTGTCTTTCTGAGTTTACTTATTGTTCTGGATTTGTATTCACTCACAGCTTTAGGAATTTCCCCATTTATAGGAATTCAAATCTTCCTCCCATTCCCTCCCAAAAGATTTTACTCCCCTCCCAGGCTCTCCATTGTGTGTCTTAAACCCTGTAACCCTTTGCTACAGGCCACATTGACTTACGTTATTTTATACTACTTTAGTTGTCCTTAAGCTTCTTCTGTCTACAGGGCAAGTTTTGAGAGGGCAAGCCAGAGGCCACTGTCTTGGTTCATTCTTTGAGGGTGTCACCCACTAGATTGGCACCAAGATACAGGCACCCCAGTATGCACACAGGGCTTACACTGCCCCTGGTCCACAATGGGTGTGCAAGCTGATTCCACACCACTGCTGGGAGAGAGTGAAGGAAGGGCCAGCGAGGGTACCACAGCTTCTCCTACTATTTTTAAAGCATATTTTCTTGATTTGATATTTGCCCAGTTACTGCATCCCTTTTACTATTTTCTGGAGCATTGGGAAAGATGATTCTGCCAGTTTTTGCTAGTTGTTCAATAATTCTGTGGGGTAACAGCACCCTGGAGCATCTTATACTACCATCTTGATTGACTGGCTCCCCTGTTATTTTTGGCTTTTTATTTGAAGTGATTTCAAACTCACAGGATAGCCTCACACAAAAAATAATAATCCCATATGGAGGACTCCAATATGTACCCCTAAAAGACCTGTACCACCAATTTTAACATTTTGCTGCGTTTGCTTTGTCATTCATTCTGTTGTTTTCTGAACACTGGAGAGCAGGTTGCACACATGCTCCTTGAATACAATACATTCATTTACATTTCCTACAGATGAAAATGTTCATTCATGTAATCACCTAATCATGTAGTCATAAGTACAATTATCAAGTTCAAAAAATTTAGTATTGATATAAAGCTTAAAATTTATATTCCAAGTTTTTATGTCCCAATACTGTTCTTTTGAGACTTTTTCCCTCCATTCTGAGATCACATTCAGTATCATGTATTGCATTTAATTGTCATCTCTTTGGTTTCTTTTTCTAATTGTGTAAACATATATGCAGCATCAATCTTTCCATCCCCTCCCAAACATGCCATTCAGTGGGATTAATCACATTCACAATGTTTCAGTGCCCATACCACCATCCATTACTAGAACTTGGCTTTCACCCAGAACAGAATCCCACACTCATTTTGCACTAACCTCCTATGCTGGTTTGAATGGATGTTTGTACCCTAGAAAAGCCATGTTTTAATCCTAATCCCATTTTATAGAGGCAGCCATTTCTTCTAATCCCTATTCAGTACTGTATGTTTGAAACTGCAGTTAGATCATCTCCCTGGAGATGTGACCCAATCAGAGTGGTTGTTAAGATAGATTAGGTGACAACATGTCTCTGCCCATTCGGGTGGGTCTTGATTGGTTTACTGTAGTCCTATAAAAGAGGAAACATTTTGGAGAATGAGAGATTCAGAGAGAGCAGAGAAGAATGAGATAGCCATGAGAAGCAGGGAGCCCACAAGCCAGCAACCTTTGGAGATGAAGAAGTAAACCACCTCTGGGGGTGCTTCATGAAACAGGAAGCCAGGAGAGAAAGCTAGCAGATGATGCTGTGTTCGCCACGTGTCTTTCCAGATGAGAGAGAAACCCTGACTGTGTTCACCAAGTGCCTTCTCACTTGAGAGAAAGATGCTGAACTTCATCAGCCTTCTTGAACCAAGGTATCTTTACCTGGATGCCTTAGATTGGACATTTCTATAGACTTGTTTTAACTGGGACATTTTCTCAGCCTTAGAACTGTAAACCAGCAACTTATTAAATTCCCCCTTTTAAAAACCATCCATTTCTGGTATATTGCATTCCAGCAGCTAGCAAACTAGAACAGATTTTGGTACCAGAAAGGTGGTGCAACTGTGGTTTGCAAATAACCAAACATGTTGGAACTGCTTTTTAAATAGATAAGGGGAAGATTCTGGAAGAGTTGTGAGATGCTTGATAGAGAAGGCCTGGAATGCTTTGAAGAGACTCTTGATAGAAATGTGGATTTTAAAGATGCTTCTAACCAGGCTTTAGATAGAAATGAGGAGTGTGTCATTACAGACTGGAAGGAAGGTAATTCTTGTTTTAAAATGGCAAATAATTTGGCAGAATTGACTAGTGACTTTGACTGGAAGGCAGATTTTAAAAGCCATGAACTTGGATATTTAGCAGTAGAGATCTCCAAATTAAATGTCGAAAGTGCAGCCTGTTTTCTCCTTGCAGCTTATGGTGAAATACAACAAGAAAGAGATAAGCTGAGAACTGAACTCTTGGGTATGAAGAAACTGGGAGTTGATGTTCTGGAGAATTCTGGACTTCCAAGAAGGGAGACCCCAGAGCATAGTTCCCCACATGAGGTCTTGGCCAAATGTGGAACCACTCAACCCTTTCAGAGAAAACCAGGATTGGACATGGAGTTATCCAGGAAGGATTTGTGGAAACTCCTTATGTCTGATGGGCATGATCCAAGGCTACTGCACAAAAAGCCAACTAGAATGCTGTGGAACCTGTATAAACAGAGCTGCTGCCAGTCTGGACTGGGGGGTTCAGAGAAGGGACACATTGGAGGAAAAATAACGTAAGAGGCAAAACCATGGGGGCTGAGGTCTGAGGTCAAGAAGCCTCGGGTCAGGAGAGGGACCCACCCAAGCCTGTGGAAAGGATGAGTTTGTCCCAAAGGCAGAGGATGGGCCTTCTGCACCTCGTTGCAGTGGAAGAATCATGCCACCTCAGGCCTTGGAGAGGGTGAAGCACATTCCTTTGGGTTTGGAGAGAGGCTGGCTGCCCTCACATGGAGGGGTTGAGCATGTGCCCCAGAGGTGGCAGAGAGCCTGGGTGCAGCCCCAATCCTTGGAGAGAGTGGAGCCAAGAAAAAGTTGGTCTCCCCACTACCTCCTTAAGGTATGTTTGGAGAGAGAAAGGCCTCTGTGTAGGCTCTTGGAAAGGGTGGGACTGCTGCTTTCAGAAGCCCCAAAGATAAATGATTCTCAGACGTTGAAATCTAATGGACTTTGCCCAGTGAGTTCTCGAAATTATATGGGTCTGGTGATCCCTGTGTTCCTTCCTACCTATGGAAATGCATGTATTTATCCCATGACTATTCCTCCTTTGTATGTTTGCAGCAAATAACTTGTTTTGAGTTTTTATGGGTCCAGAGCCAGAGGATAATTTTGCCTTAGAACAGACCACACTTGTAACTAACTTTGGGATTTTGTACCGGTTTTAACCTTGCATTGTATTTGTAATGTTACTAAGTGCTCTAAAGTTTTCTGATATTGTGATGGAAAGAATGTATTTTGTATATGGGGAAAACATGTCTTTTGTAGGGTCCAGAGGGTGGAATGTGCTGATTTGAAAGGATGTAGGTACCCTAGAAAAGCCATGTTTTAATCCTAATCCCATTTTGTAAAGACAGCTATTTCTAGCAGATGATGCTGTGTTCACCATGTGCCTTTGCAGATAAGAGAGAAACCTTACTGTGTTCACCATGTACCTTTTCACTTGAGAGAAAGATGCTAAACTTCATCGGCCTTCTTGAACCAAGGTATCTTTACCTGGATGCCTTAGATTGGACATTTCTATAGACTTGTTTTAACTGGGATATTTTCTCGGCCTTAGAACTGTAAACTAGCAACTTATTAAATTCCCCTTTTTAAAAGCCATTCTGTTTCTGGTATATTGCATTCTGGCAGCTAGCAAACTAGAACACCTCCATTGTCCATGCCCCCCCCCCCCCAATCTCTGTTAACTCATATTCTGCTTTGCATCTCTATAAATTTGCATGTTCTCTGATATTTTCTTCATGTTTACCATGGAGCTTAAATTTAACACCCTAAATCTATAACAACCTCATTTGCTTTGATATACCCTAAATTCAAGAACATGTAGAAATGATGTTCCTATAGCCCTCCCTCCCCTACCTTTATGTAGTTCTGTGTCACATGTTATGTATTTATTCAATGAGTCTCAAAGCATTAATTTATCATTCTTTTATGCATTTGTCTTTTAGATCCTGTAGGAAGTAAACATTGGAGCTACAACTGAAAAAAAATACAATAATATTGGTATAGATATTTACCCATGGCATCATCTTTATCAGATCCTTATTTCTTTGCCTGAGTGCTATCAATTTTCTGGTGTCCTTTCCTTTCAGTGTGCAGAACTTCCTTTGGCATTTCTTTTGGGAAGTCTATTTGTGATGTAGTCCCTAAGCTTTTGTTTCTCTAAGAATGTCTTAATATTTTCTTCATTTTTGAGAAGCAGTTTTGCCAGATATAGAATTCTTGATTGGCAATTTTTGGCTTTTAGCATTTTAAATATGTCTTCCCAATGCCTTTTTGTCTCCATAGTTCCCGAAGAACAATCAACATTTAATCTTATTGAGGCTCCTTTGTATATGGCATATGGCTTCTCTCTTGCAGCTTTCAGAATTCTCTATTTTTGGCATTTGATAGTTTGATTATAACATGGTTTGATGTGGGTCTATTTTGGTTTATACTGTTTGGAATTCATTGAATGTCTGGAGGTGTATATTCATGTCTTTTATTAAATTTGGGAAGTTTTCACCCATCTTTTTTTTTATTTTCATTGTCCCTTTTTCTCTTTATTCTTTTGGAACTCTTATGGTGTTTATATTCGTATGATTGATGGTATCCCATGGGTTTCTCAGGCTCTGTTAATGTTTTTTCATTCATTCTTCTTTCTGCTCCTCACACTATATTATTTCAATTGTCTGTTTCTCAACTTATTTGATTCTTTCTTCTGCCAACTCCAATCTGCCTTTGAATCCCTTGAGAACTTTTAGTTTCTGTTGCTGTGGTCTTCAACTCTGTTTGGTTTCTTTTCATAATTTCCATCTCTCTTAATATTATCTCTGTATTCAGTTATTGTTTTCCTGATTTCCTATAATTATTTCAACATGTTTTCCTTTAGCTCTTTGAGCACATTTAGAACTATTTTTTAAAATGCCTTTCTCTGGAATATAACGGGTCTAATCCTCCTCATTGATGCTTTCTAATGCTTTAATTTTCTCCTTTGCCTGGGCTATCACTTCCTGAGTTTGTTTTTGCATTTTTTGTAACCTTTAATTGAAACTAGGACATAATCCTTAATTGAAACCTGGACATTTTAATAATTTAATGTGTTATTGCTAAAACTTACACTCTGAGATGTCTGTTCCTTAAGCTTGTATCCATCTAGTATTATGATAGGAAAGAAAACACCTTCCGTAGTTTTTGGAAATTGACTTGTATGAGTGTTCTCCTTTAGAGCTTATCCATATAATAACTTTAGAGAATAACTCCAGGTCCAAGCATAGGGCCTCCCTGGTCTTTTCTATGCATGTGATCCAAGGAATTGCCTATTTACAGGGTTCCAGTGTCCACTCTACATAGGAAATAGTTTTCCTCATGGGCCAAGCCACTGCACTGTATATCCTACAGCTGGTAATTTTTTGCTGCAGGCAGCCGCATGTCTGCTTTCTTTTAGCACTATGCAGGAGAGCTCGGTGAGCCATCTTTTGTATGTATACAGGGCAATTCTCTGATGGAAAATCCCTCAGGCCACCATCAGAAAGATTGGGCTAGACATACATACCCTTTCTAGATCCAGGACCAGGGATCTGCCCTGGGAGCACGGGAGGGCTCCATGCCAAGCTAGTGAAAGAGGTGGGAGAGCCCAGCCATGGTGCCATGAGATACTACTGCTTTTAAGTGGCCTTTTTCTAGATTCAGTGCTCACCCTGTTACTGCAGTCCTTTTAACTGTTTTCTGAAGCTTTGAGAAAAGTATTTCTGCCTGCTATTAGTGATTGTTCAGAGTTTCTGTGGTAGGGACTGAGCTCTGAAGCTTCTCCCTCTGCCATCTTATTTGTGCATGTCCCTCCCCCATTTGGTCTTTAATTGTTTGTGTTTCTTTACTCTCTTAGTACACAGGTCCAATATCACAGTCATTGAAGTGAGTTAATGCATTTTTGGATTTGCTTTTTAGTGGGTGGGAGGAGAAAGTGTTTTTATTATTTTTTTTTTAGAAAAAATGAATCCTTAACAGTCACTCTTTTAGGAAATTTTATCATATATGCATGCCTGTCAGAAAGATGAAAGGGTGCTGAATTCCTTACTTTGTACAAAGCACTGTTGTAAACATTTTACATTTGTTACTCTTTTAAAATTACCACCACCTATCACCTCCCAGAAAGTTCAGTAACTTGTCCAAGGTCACCTATTATAAAGGATGGATCAGGGAATCAAAAGTAGAATTTTATGGCTTCAAATATTCATATTTTCCCATCATGACATGTTATCCACATACTGGCTATACCAAAGATAACTAAAATATTAGAACTGTAATACCATATTTTGAATGGTTTTAATGTTCCCTCACCCATCCCAAACTTGACCATACTCATTTTTAAAAAGGAAATTAAGGCTGGAAATGACCGTGTCATTTGCTAAGCTATACTCTTTTAATTATGTCCATTCATTGATACTTCTTCGAGAATTTGTTTTTAAGTTTGTTGGGGAGTGGGTACAGTATTAAAATCCTGACTCAATTTTATGTTTTGAATGTCATCTTTACAGAAGGACATTAGAAAATTAGTATAATTCACCCAATTGAAAGATTGCTCACACTTTTAAAAATGCTCACCATATATTTAATATATCATTTCTTTACCTTTTCAAACTTGAAGAGATAATCCTAAACTATAGTACAATTTGAAAGCTGAGAAAATGTAGGTTTTATGTATAATATTATACAAAAAGGTTTCCAGGAAAAGCATCTTAAGTCAGACGCCTACAGCAAAACTGTTCAGCAAGGAATCAGAGTGCTGTACATGCAAAGCTCCATGTGTTCTGTGAAGACCACATGGTCAAAGGCATTTGGTAGTACCATCCAGTCAGTAAAGCTGACTTGGAGAGATTGTATCACTATGGATTTTTGCATTTGTCCAGGTTTCCTTGAGTTTTTTAAAATTATTATTATTCCTGTTGGGGTACTCTCATATCCAGGAACAGGATCATCTGAGAAACTGGGCTTCAGCACTGAGTCATGGAGAAAAGTCCTGGGAATAATGCCTAGAAGGAAGTCACTGATAATTAAATGGAACTCACATGTGTTGGTTCTAAGAGGCACAGCTCTTAGACACTTAGGATTATGATGTAGAAATTGTTTTGTCTGTGCATGTGTGAGACTTAAAGGGAGAGAATAGCAGCTGAAGTTTATTAAGTGATTACCTTTGCCACACACTGTCAATTGTCTCAAGATATTACCTTTAATCCTAAAAACCTATAAGGCTCAATTTGCCATTATCCTACTTTACAGTTGAGGAAGAAAGTAACTTGGCTAAGACACAGCTAGAAAGTAGCAGAGTCAGGATTCAAATCCAATCATCTGGACACCTTTAGCCACCCCACCAGTGGTTTTCAATCTTGGGTGCATATTAGAATCAACTGGGGAGCCTTAAAAATATCATTAGACCCAAGCAGCACCCTGGGCCAAGTAAATTAAAATAGAACTCTGAGCATAGATACCTAGAATCCATATTTTTTATGATCTCTAGGTGATCATAATGTATTGAAAACCCTTGCAAAATGGCCCTTTGGTATACCTGGTAAAGCTCCTGACTCCTGGGAATCACCTCTTTTTAAGAGGTATTTTAGAGTGCTGAGAATGATATCAATGAATCAAGACAATTACTACCCATGTCCTTCAGGATTTATTAATCTAGGAAGGAGATAATATGCACCCTAGATTTGTCAACTAAATAACAATACAAGGAAGTACTGAATTAGTTGATTTGGAGAGAAATGTTTTAAAACTCAGGGTTTCAAGCATAGGTTTAGGAAGTCCTCAAACCCTTTTAAGTAGTTTTTGTACATATGCACATGTGCAGTTTCTGTGTGGATGAATGGATAGATGATTCATGCATTTTACCAGATTCTTATCAGGTTCTGATACAGAAATGTTAAGATTCACAGCTGAGGGTTCAAAGGAGTAAAAGATGAAGATGGGCTGGAGTGGTCAGAAACAGCCTTGTGAGGAAGATAGAACAAACACAGAGCCCTGGAGGGGCCCAGTGTGATTACATGAGAGGAAGGAAGGGAAGCTTTCCACATCCAGAAAGGAGCAAGAGCAGAGTTATGGAGGTAGGTATGTGTCTGCGATGTTAGGGTAGCATGAGAGAAGTTTAGCCTTGTAGCTTTTTGAGAGAATTTTTGATTAAACATCAGGAATGACTTTCTTTTCAGGTCTCAAACTAATTAATAGTTTCTTTTATAATGCTGTGAGCGAAAGATACAGAACCTCAAGAAGAGATTAGCTGCTTTTTTTCCTATTCAATAAAATATCCAGTAACAATCAGATATCACCCCCACTATCTCCTCTGCTTTCTTTAATGACTCTTTTGGAGCCATTCCCATGCTCAAAGAGTACTGAAGACACTCGAGCAATGCCACCTTCTCCAATCTCAGGAAGGACATCCAAGGAGAGAGTCATCCTCAGGAATGCACCGGAAACTGGAAACTTTCTCCCTCAAGATGACCCACTATGATTGGCAATGATGACATGCAGTTGTACCTCTCCCATCCTTTGAGCTTATTTTATTGCACAGAAGCAAGTATGCAGAACTTCTCTTGACATAGGGCAAGATATAAAGACTAAAGAATTTCTTGTACATTCAATCTCTTTCTCTTACCATATCATAAAAATTTTCTTTTGAAATGGAATGGCCTTAGGCCTTGCTCTGCCATCCTCTCCTAATGACAGGTAACCAATTCCTTTTGGTTAAGGGTGAGGGAAGCGCTGATAATGGTAAATGACTTAGGGCCATCTGCTTTTGTCTGTTGAAGAGTAATTATCTAGTCTTTGGGAATAAGCGCATAATTAGTTATAGCTACCACTTCTCGGGTACTAATTATATATCAGACATTGTGCTGTTGACTATATATATTAGGTTATTTACCCTAAACAGCAATCCTGAGAGAAAGTGTGTTGGTTGGAGGTATATGTACCGCAGAAAAGATCATAGTCTTTTAATCCATTCCTGTGGGTGTAGACCCATTGCAGGTGGGGTCTTTTGATTAGGTTATTTCAGTTGAGGAGTGCCTGGGGTGGTTCTTAATCCTCTCACTGGAGTCCTTTTTGAGAGGATAAAACACACAAAAAAAGCCTGAGAAGCTGAGAGAGGAAACCACTGAAGCCAGAAACTGAAAGCAGTGAAGCTCAGGAGAGGAGGGCAACAGACATTACCATGTGCCATACTGTCTGACAGAGGAGCCCAAGCTTTCTAGTAGAGAACGTATACTATTGGTGTCTTAATTGGGACATTTTCACAGCCTTAGAACTGTAAATTTGTAAGCTAATAGATCCCCATTGTTAAAAACCAGTCCATTTCTGGTATGTTGCATTTTATCAGCTTTTGCAAACCAAAACAGAAAGCTACTATTATTATACTTTTAAATGAAAGAACTCAGGCTTAGAAATGTTAAGTACCTTGCCTAAAGTCGCATATCTTATGAATAGTGTCCTTGGGCCCAAACTGTCCACCCTTACAGGATTCAGCCTCATTTTAATCCTGGGTTTGAAGAATGAGAGTTGCACATGGAGAATGGGACATCATCTGATAGCATTGAGTGAAGGATTAATTTAAAAGGGAATTGTCTGGGTTTGGGAGAAGTATTAAGTCTAGTGCACTAATATGGTACTTTGCATGAATATGGGATTTCTTTCTATATAAATTGCCTCGTATTTAGCTTGGAGGTAGCCTATTTTACTGGTTATATATCACTGTGGTAGACTGAATTATATTCTAAATTCATATTCCTGAGGGTACGAACCCATTGTAAATAGGATCTCTTGAAGATGTTATTTTTAGTTAAAATGTAGCCCAACTGATTGAAGTTGGGCCTTTATTGAGATTATCGGAGTCCTTTATAAGCAGAAGAAATTCAGACATAGAAAAAGCCAGAAGGAGAAGTTGGAAGCCAGACAGAACCAGAAGAGAAAGAGGATGCCATGTGACAATGAGAAGGAGAGGAACAAGCCAAGGAACACCAGGATTGACCAGCAGCAAGCACCAGAATGTTACAGATTTTGGGTAGAAAGCATCATATTCCTAACCCCTTGATTTTGAAATTCTTCTAGCCACAAAACCATAAGCTAATAAATTCCCATTGTTTAAGCCAACCAGCTTGTGTTATTTCTGATAGCATCTCCAGGAGAACTGAGACACTTGCTGAATCTACCATAAGGTCATAGAAATATTTGAGTAGGGGGCAAATAGATAAATGATGATGCATTCATTTGATAGAATGGTATGTGACTATTAAACAATGAGGCAACACTGTATGGATAAACAAAGGTCTCTGAGATGTACAGTCAAGCGAAATAAGGAATAGCCTGTAAAGTATGCTAGCTTTTGAGTAAAAAGGAAGAGTACATGTGTGTGACTTTTTCAGTGAATGTAAGATGATCCTTGGAAAGATACACATGAAAATGGTGAGAAGAGACGCCCTTAGAGAAAGAAACTTGTGTGTCACTAGGGAGTGAGGTGTGAGGGAAACTGACTTTTCACTGGAGGTGCTTTTTTTTACCATTTGAATGTTGTTTCTTGTACAAGTATTAGCTGCTCTAACAGATATACTGTTTATATGATGACAGAGACTTCTCAACGGCAATGTTGATGTTTGAAATAAACTTGCTGAATTGAATTTTAAATTCAATTAAAATTCATTAAATTGTATGAATTTTACAATACTCATTTTAATGAGTATTAAAATGAGATATTCTGGGTGCACAGGTGGTTCAGTGGTAAAATGCTCGCCTTCCATGTGGGAGACCTGGGTTTGATCCCCGGGATGTGCACCAAAAAAAAGAGAAAAGAAAAAGAAAAAACCAAAATGAGACATTTTATGAGCCAAACCAATAAAGAGGGTTATACAGGCCATTGGAGTAATAAATTGCTCAGCACATATATGCAGAGTTTTATATTTGAATTTATATATTTATATACATATTTATGTTTTAACTTAAATATTCTTCTTTGAGAGAGGATTTTTTAAAATATAGTAGCACCATCTAGTCATATTTTTGAAAGACTGAATTATTAATTGGAATGAAAGGAATTTCTGGTTGCTCAAAATAAAGTATATACCAAGTCCAAAATGTTGTTAAAAAGAATTTTGCCTACTTTCCCTCCTCTGACCACATACATAATTCAGAATATCAGAAAGCTTGCTAATAGTGCATGAAAAAGCTAGAATAGGTAGTATTTATCTTAGTTCCACACAATAACCTTGCTCCTTCTTCACTTGTAATGAACTTTTTGTATTTTTCTTAAACTTAATCTATGTTTGATTTTTGCAATAATGTCCGTTCCAATAACATCAATACATGAAAACCCTGGAAGAATTGATTTTCCCCTCCCATCTACCTCAAGTGTTTTATTGAATTTTAGTGAAAGCACTATACTGATTTTTTTTTAAAGGAAGAATTCATTTCTCATTCTTAAAGCTTTCTTTTTCCACAGTGTTAAACAATTTTGTGAAATATTTCTACTTGCCTTTTTTATAGTCTTTTTAGTCTGCCGATTGACAAAGATTGAATTACCAAAGGCAAAGTGATGTTTGAAATAAGTCCATAAAATTGAACTTTAGACATAGTGATAGAAAGAAAAATCAAGCATTTTGTGAGGCTTCCCTAGGTTAGAATTATGCATAATTTTTCATTGCACAAAAAGGAAACCTATAAACATGCTCTAAAACCTATCATTTTAATGATAAACTTTTAATTGAGTTCTTTTCATTTTTAAGAAGATTTAAGTATTCCTAGTCATGTTGAATTTTCTTTATTTAAAATGGTTTTCTGATGAATAAAATACAGACATGCAATTGAGTTTTCATAGACTAAACCAAAGCACTTTTTTCAGTTTTACCCATCTTGTGGAACCACCTAATTAGTGAAACTATTTTACATGATGTCAAGACAGAACCACTCTAGAGTTTCATTAAGAAATAGATTAACATGATAGAATTTTAAATATTTCTATTCATTACCACTTTAATAGTTTTGGACATGTTTTGCTAAGTCTTTAATAAGTGGAATCATACATTCCTTTTTTCATTTAGAAGTGGGCTTTTCTAACTTCCAATTATTTTAAGAGATTAGACAGGGAAGATCCAATCTATTCACAGCAAAGCCAGAAGTAAAACCTAGGCTTTTATTCAGATTTGTGCTGCTGTCTCTGGTAAAAGTTTATTTTTAGAAATTGTGAAAATAAAAATGGAAGCTTAAAAACAGTTGGAACTGTAGGAACTACCTACTTTGGTGCTAATTCAGTGATATTCGCCCTCAAACTATTCCTTGTCCATATTGACTTAAGAACAAAATTTGAGAATGTTTGGAAACTTTTATAGCAATTTGACCTTATCATGACATCTAAACCCACAATCTAGTAATTAATTTTCATAGTTATCTAAAAAATATTGGTCTAGCAGGGATTGGAGATTTTAAAATCTGATCCATCTTCATAAAGACTCTGAGAAACACTGCTCGGGAGAACATTGATCAGCGAAGAACTTCAGCTCAGGCAGGAGCTGGACAAGAAACTCTACGGCAGGAAGTAGGAAGGAAGGAAGGGAGATGGGGGAAGAGGGAAAGGAAGGAAGGGAGGGGCGGAGGAAGGGAGGGATGCTTAGATTATTCGGGAACAGGCACAGCTGAGCAGAACAAAAGACCTGAAATGTATGGCTGATATGAAGAGAAGATTAATTTGTCCTTTGCTGGAAAAGAAATGTTCTCATTGAATATTTTAAAAAATATTTTTATTGAAATAGCTTTACTACCATACAATCCATCCAAAGTATACAATCACATAGTTGTGTATTCGTTGCCATGATCATTTTTAGAACATTCGCATCATTCCAGAAAAAGAAAAAACCCATACATCACATACCCCTTACCCCTCCCTCTCATTGAGTACCCGTATTACAGTCTACCCAATTTTTTCTTTACCCTTTATCCCCCCCATAATATATTTATTTTTGTCCTTATTATTATTATTATTTTGCTTATCTGTCCATACCCTGGATAAAGGTGGAATCAGCCACAAGGTTTTCACAATCACACTGTCACGCTATAAAAGCTACATAGTTATACAGTCATCTTCAGGCATCAAGGATATTGGATTACAGTTCAACGATTTCAGGTATTTCCTTCTAGCTATTCTAATACACTAAAGACTAAAAAGGGATATCTATATAATGCATTTGAATAACCTCTTGACTCTGAAATCTCTCAGCCACTGAAACTTCTATTTTTTCTCATTTCTCTCTTCCCGTTTTAGTCAGGAAGGCTTTCTCAATCCCTTGATACTGGGGGTCCTGGCTCATCTGGGGAGTCATGTCCCACATTGCCAGGGAAATTTATACCCCTGAGAGTTATGTTTAATGTAGGGGGGAGGGCAGTGAGTTCACCTGTCAAGTTGGCTTTGAGAGAGCCACATCTGAGCAACAAAGGAGGTTCTCTTGGGGTGACTCAAGCATAATTTTAAGTAGACTTAGCTTCTCCTTTGCAGGAATGAGTTTCACAGGGGTGAGCCGCATTATTGGAGGTTTGGCCTATTAAATTGGTTGTCCCCAGTGCTTGCAAGAATATTAAGAATTCCCCAGGTGGGGAAGTTTAATATTTCCTCCTTTCTCCCCAGTCCCTCAAGGGGACTTTGCAAATACTTTTTTGTTTTCTGCCCAAATTATTGGGATGTGTCAGGGTATCACACTAACCTGTACAAAGCAACAAGACCGCACTCCCTATTCAAGGTTCCATGTTATTATGGTGGTCAAATAAACTGACCATACAAGTTAAATTGGATAGTGTGCTACCCAAAATTTGTATCTTTGCACTAAATAAATATTTCTTCCTTTGGTCTCACATAAAAGCTAAAGTTTTTAAATTTAGACCATATCACCCTTTACCCTATATTCTGATTTACCTTAGTGCCATCCAGATCAGCTTTATTCATATCTCCAGTTGAAATCTGATCACTTTTTTAATGTTTGTAACAGATGCTGTCTGAGGTAATTCTGACTTTCATAGCTTCAGAGCTCTCTAACTCTGAGTCTCAGGTGTCACAAAAATACCCGAAGTTCCAGGGAATGACCAGTTTGTACACAAATAGCTCAGCTTCTCAGAACTTGGAAATAACACAACTCTGGAATAAATGTGACTGAGTGTAAGAGCTTGCAATCTAGGAACCTTTATAGCACGACTTAACCTGATAACTAATGCTCTCAATTTCAGTTCTCCAAGTTTGTATAGTATAGTTAGTACAGATGAATGAGGCATGATATTTGTCTTTTCATTTCTGACTTATTTCATTCAACATACTATCCTCAAGATTTATTCACCTAGTTGCATGCCTCACAACTTCATTTTTTCTTGCAGCCATGAAGTAGTCCATTGTGTGTGTATACCACAGTTCTCCCTTCATTCCTCAGTTGATGTACTTTTAGGCCACCTCCATCCATTGCAGAGCAGGAGCACTGCTTCCATAAACACCAGTGTGCAAATGTTCATTCGTATCCCCACTCACAGTTCCTCCAAGTATACACCTAGCAGTGGGGTTGCAGGAAGCATTTGGCAACCTCACACCTAGCCTCCTGTGGAGCCGCCACCCTGCCCTCCAGAGAGTATGCACCTCTCTACTTCCCTACAACAGTGAATAGGAGCTCTCTTCTCACTTTGTCCAGTACTTCTGTCTCTCTAGTCATTTTTTTTAATATGGAATGCTTCATGAATTTGCATGTCATCCTTGCGCAGGGGCCATGCTAATCTTCTCTGTATCGTTCCAATTTTAGAACGTGTGCTGCCAAAGCGAGCACACTCTTCGTTTTTAAACAGTTTTATCACACATCATATAATCCAACCTAAGTGAAAAATCAGTGGTTCCTAGTATAATCACATAGTTATGACTTCACCAAAGGCCATTTCCTTTTCTTCCCCAAAGAACCCCACACCCCTCCCTTATATCCCCCACTTATTGACATTTAGCTTTGGCATATTGCCTTTATTACATTCTATGGAAGTATATTACAGTGTTACTGCTAGCTATAGAGCCTAGTTTACATTGACTGTATTTTTCCTATATACCATCCCATTTCAGCCCCTCACAATGTTGACATTCATTTGTTCACCCTCATGCAGAAACATTCTTATAGTTGTACATTTACTCACCATCATTGTCCACTCTAGGCATTGCTAAGTTGTACCATCCCAGTCTTCATCCTCTATCTTTCCTTCTGACGTCATATGTGCTTCCCACCCTCCTTCCTCCACCATACTCACCTTCATTCAGTGTACTTATATTATTGTGCTACTATCAAATAGTATTGTGCTATCCATTTCTGGATCTTTACAGTCCTGTTGAATGTTCTGTATTCCTTCAGCAGAATATGTCCAATCTCTACCCACTTTCTATCTCCTGATAATCTGTGTTCTTAACTTTAACTCTCAAACTTCACTTATTACTGTTAGTTCATGTTAGTGAGACCATACAGTGTTTGTCCTTTTGTTTCTGTCTAATTTAACTAAGCATAATGTCCTCAAGGTTCGTCCACATTACATACTTCATGACTTTGTCTTACAGCTCCATAATATTCTGTCATATGTATGTACCAGTTTGTTTATCTACTAGTCCATTGATGGACATTTCATCTGTTTCCATCTCTTGGCAGTCATAAATAATGCACTATTTTTTTATTTATTAATAATGCACTATTAATGTCAGTGTGCAGATGTTCATTTGTGTCCCTGCCTTCAGTTCCTCTGAGTATATACCTAGTAATGGGATTTCTGGATCATATGGCAATTCTGTACTTAGCCTCCTGAGGAACCACCACATTGCCTTATAGAGTAGATGCAACATTCTACATTCCCAGCAACAGTGAATAAGTGTGCCTCTTTCTCTACATCTTCTCTAGCACTTGTAGTTTCTGTTTTAATTTCTTTTTTCTCCATAATAATGGCCCTTCTCATTCGTGTGAGATGGTATCTCATTGTGGTTTTGATTTGAATTCCCCTAATAGCTAGTGATGTTGAGCATCTTCTCATATGCTTTTTTGGCCATTTGTATTTCCTCTTTTGAAAAGTGTCTGTCCATGTCTTTTGCCATTTTTTTTATTTGGGTTATTTGCCTTTTTGTTCTTGAGTTGTAGAATCTCTTTATATATTCTCAATATTAAAACCTTATCTGGTATGTGGTTTCCTAATATTGTCTCCCATTGCATAGGCTGCATTTTTATTTTCCTGACAAAGTACTTGATATACAAAAGTGTTTAATTTTGAAGAGCTCCCATTCAGCTCATTCTTTCTTTTTCATTTCTCATGCTTTGGGTATAAGGTCTAAGAAACCACCTCTTATCACAAGATTTATAAGATGTTTCCCTATATTGTCTCCTAAAATACTATGGTCTTAACTTCAATGTTTAGGTCTTTGATCTATTTTGAGTTGTTATATAAGGTATGAGATAAGGGTCCTCTTTCATTCTTTTAGATATGGCTCTCCACTTCTCCAAGCACCATTTATTGAAGAGGCTGCTTTGTCCCAGTTGAGTTGACTGTCTTATCAAAGATCAACTATCTGTCGATGAGAATGTCTGTTTTTGAACACTCAATTTGATTCTGTTAGTCAATATGTCTAACTTTATGCCAGTACCATGCTATTTTGACCACTGTAGTTTTGTAATATGCTTTAAAGTCAGGTAATGTGAGTCCTCCCACTGCATTTTTTTTCTCAATATATATTTAACTATTTAGGGCACTCTGCCCTTCCAAATAAATTTTGTTATTTGTTTTTCTGTTTCTGCAGAGTAAGTTTTTGGAATGTTAATTGGCATTGTATTGAATCTTTTTTTTTTTTTTTTACATGGGCAGGCACCAGGAATCAAACCTGGGTCCTCGGGCCTGGCAGGCAAGCACTCTTACCTGCTGAGCCACCATGGCCTGCCTTGTATTGAATCTTTAAATCAATTTGAGTAGACCTGAAATCTTAATGACATTTAATCTTCCAGTCCAGGGACACAGTATGTCCTTCCATTTCTTTAGGTCTTCCATGGTTTCTTTTAGCAATTTCTTGTAGTTTTCTATATGTAGGTCTTTTGTGTCCATGGTTAAATTTATTCCCAATATTTTATTCTTTTGGGTGCTCTGGTAAATGGAATTTTTGCCTTGCTTTCCTTCTCAGATTCCTCATTACTAGAGTATAGAAACACTACTTATTTCTGTGCATTGATCTTGTACCCTGCCATTTTGTTATACTCATTTATTGGCTCTAGTAGCTTTGCTGTAAGTTTTTCAGTGTTTTCGACATATAGTATCATGTCATCTGTAAAGAGTGACAGTTTTATATCTTTCTTTCCAGTTTGGATGCCTTTTCTTTTTTCTTGTCTAATTACTCTGGCTGAAACTTCCAGCAGAAGGTTGAATAACAGCAGTGACAGTGAGCATCCTTGTCTTGTTCCTGATTTTAGAGGCTTTCAGTTTTCCCCATTGAGTATGATGTTAGCTGTGGGTTTTTCATATACATCCTTTATTATGTTGGAGATGTTCCCTTTGTCAAATGCCTTTACTGCATCAATCGAGATGCTCATGTTGATTTTCTACTTTTATTGATGTGGTGAATTCCATTAATTGGTTGTCTTGTGATGAACTACTTGGTCACTTATAATTCTTTTACTGTGCTTCTAGATTTGATTTACAAGTATTTTAGGGATTTTTTGCATCATTATTCATTAAATAAAAGAGTCTGTTATTTTCTTTTCTTATACTGTCTCTCTCTGGCTTCAATATTAGTAAGGTGACCTTCAAGGAATCAGTTAGGTAGTTTTCTCTCCTTTTCAATTTTTTGTTTTGAAGTGTTTGAGCAGGATTGCTACTAATTCTTTCTTGAATGCTTAGTAGAATTCACATGTGAAGCCCTCAGGTCCTGGCTGTAATTTTGGGTGAGCTTTTTGATCATTGAGTCAATCTCTTTTACTTGTTATTGGTTTGTTGAGGTCATCTATTTTTTTCTTGCATCGGTGTTGGTTGTTCATGCTTTTCTAGGAAGTTGTCCATTTCATCTGTGTTGTCTAGTTAATTAGCATACAGTTGCTCATAGTATTCTCTCATTATCTCCTTTATTTCTGTAGGTCACTAGTTTTTTCTCCTCTCCCATTTCTGATTTTATTTATTTGCATCTTCTCTCTCTCCTTTTTTTTTGTCTGCCTAGATAAGGGTGCATCAATTTCATTGACTTTCTCAAAGAACAACTTCTGGTTTTGTTGATTATCTTTATTGTTTTCATATTCTCAATTTCATTTATTTATGCTCTGATCTTCATTATTTCTCTCCTTTTCCTTACTTTTGGGTTAGTTTGCTGTTCTTTGTCTAGTTTTTCCAGTGAACAGTTAATTCCTTGATTTTCACTCTTTCTTCTTTTTAAATTTAGGCATTCTGGGCAATAAATTTCCCTTTTAGCACTGCCTTTGCTGGATCCCATATGTTTTGATATGTTTTCATTTCATTTGCCTCAAGGTATTTACTGATTTCTTTTGTAATTTCCTCCTTGACTCACTGGTCATTTAAGCATGTGCTGTTTAGCCTCCATATATTCATGAATTTTCTGACCCTCTCCCTGTTACTGATTTCCAGTTTCATTCTATTGTGATTTGAGAAAGTGTGCATAATTTCAATTTTTTAAATGTATTGAGACTTTTTTGTAATCTAACATATGGTCTATCCTTGAGAATGATCCATGAGCACTTGAGAAAAATGTATATCCTGCTGTGGTGGGGTGTAATGTTCTATAAATGTCTGTTAAATCTAGTTCATTTATCATGTTATTCAACATATCTGTTTCCTTATTGATCCTTTGTCTAGATGTTCTGTCCATTGATAAGAGCAGTGTATTGTAGTCTCCAACTACTAAAGTAGTGTTGTCTGTTTCTCCCTTCACTGTTGTTAGTGTTTGCCTGATGTATTTTTAGGTTTGGCACATAAATATTTATGATTGTTATGTCATCTAGATGAATTGTTAATTTGATTAATATATAGTATCCTTCTTTGTCTCTTTCAGCCATTCTACATTTGAAGTCTTCTTTGTCAGATATTAATATAGCTACCCCTGCTCTTTTTGGGTTGAGGTTTCATGGCATATCTTTTCCCAACCTTTTACTTTCAATCTATTTTTGTCCTTGTGTCTAAAATGAGTCTCTTGTAGACAGCATATATATGGGTCATGTTTTTAAATCCATTCTTCCAATTTATGTCCTTTGGGGAGTTTAATCCATCAACAGTTAATGTTATTGCTGTAAAGGCAGTACTTTGTTTCATTTTTTCTTTTGGATTTTATATGTCATATCTTATTTTTTCTCTTTTCACCTTTACTGATAATCTTCATTCCTACATGCTTCTCTAGACCTCTCTCTCTTGTCTTTTCCTATCTGCCTGTAGTGCTCCCTTTAGTATTTCTTGGAGCTGGACTCGTAGTCATAAATTCTTTCAGTGACTGAAAATATTTTGAACTCCCTCTCATTTTTGAAGGACAGTTTTTCCAAATACGGAATTCTTGGTTTGTGTTTTTTTCTTTCAGTATCTAAATATATTATACCACTGCCTTCTCGCCTCCATGGTTTCTGCTGACAAATTTGCATGGTCTTATTGCGTTTCCATTGTATGGGATGGATTGCTTTTCTCTTGCTGCTTTCAGAATTCTCTCTGTCTTTGACATTTGACAGTCTGATTAGTAAGTGTCTTAGAGTACTTCTATTCAGATCTATTCTGCTAGGAGTATTCTGTGCTTCTTGGATCTGTAAATTTATGTAATTCTGTGTGGGAGCTCAGCTGTTTCACTCATGCCAGACTGGTACACAATGTGAGTCTGGTCTTTAAAGTCCCCCAGTTGTTCCATACAGTTCCTGGCTATTTAGTAGAGTTTTCCACCCCTCATCTTGCTCAGCCTTCCCAAGTACTTTCATAATGTCACCTCATTGATTGTTAAGCCTCTGTACTTTTTGGCCTTCTTTAGCCAGAAACCCAACTCATACTAGTTTAAGCAATAAAAGACAATTTATTAGCAAAACTGGAGACTCTAAGTATGACACTTGTCACCCAAATTATAAGAATTTAGCTTCATTATTCTTATTTAATTCCTGTTCTGACCCCTCTCTTTTGGCATGCTTTTCTCTTGAATTTATCCTATTCTATTCTACCAGATGGGATTCTGACATATGGTAGGGAAGGGAGAATAACTTTAAATAGTGCAAGGTTTTATCACCATAGCTACCCCACAGGTAGGAAAAGGCCCTCTCCTGACATTATACATAAAATTGCAAGAAAGTATTCTTAAATGGCCCCACTTAGCAGTATGTCCAAATCTTGGGCCATTCATCATAGCCAAGGGGAGAGGAGAGTTCTTGCATTTCCTTATGGCCAGAGTGGGTTGGAGTGAGGTAGGTTAGAAATGGGGTACTATGATTGGCAGCCCCGTCAGAGGCACACTGTTGAGGACAAGTTTCCCCAAGACAGAGTGATGATGATACAGAAGAAAGTATGAGTAGAGCAAGCAAGAGATGGCCATTGCATTATATATATCATGTAAAAGATCCAGAAGGTATGGGCAAAGTAGCAGAAAGGAGAAGAGATAAGAAAGATTCTCAGCAACCTTAGGAAGCTCTGATTGTGGATGTGGGGGTGGGGCCAGGTGTTAAGCAGAAATGAAGCAGCCTTGAGACAGAGGGGGGGACAGGGGGAGGGAGAAGGTGGAGGAGTAGAGTCATATTGTTGTGTCCTCTGAGGACATTGGACATGGGTCACCTCTTCAGTTCTGGAAGACCATGGAATGCCAATCAGCCAATTAGAGCTCAAAATCCTCTAACAGTTAAGAGTGGGATGCTAAATCACAGCAACTGTTTCACAGCTATTTTATGCTGAGGCAATTAGATAGCACAGCATAATGAAAACAGTGTCTGGTAATTATTTCTTTCTTACACCCCCTCTCCAGCATTACTCTAATCATAAAACTTAAAAGTTTGAATGAATTTTTGTTGTTGTTTCCCTGAACAGGAAATGCAGTTCCAAAAGCTTCTCGGTAAAATACCCATTATATTGGCCCTAGGCATGACTTTTACACCGGACATAATATTCAAGATGCAGTCTTCACTAAAAATCTGTTCAAAATAGGAATCCGAGTATAAAACTGGGTCTTTGAGGTCATGTTTTTTTTTAATTTTTTTTTTTTTTTTATCTCTTAAAGGTATCTCCTGGAGTCAGTTTGATGACAAAATGGGTGAACTAAGTAGGGATGATTCTCTCTTGAGTGCCATGAACAAGTGGTGCAAGTGAGGCAGGAGCAGTGTGTTCTAACAGAAAGTGTTTGTAGCCCTGGATGTTGGGACTCTGGAAATGCCAGATAAACTTGGGCCAAGGAAGAAGGGGATGAGCTCAGATGAACCTGTTGCCATCCCTTTCAGTGTCACTCAGTGTGCTCCTTGGACCAGCAGCACTAGAATAAGTGTCACCTGGAGTTTAAGAGAAATACATATTCATAGGCCCCCAGTAAATGATGGTTTAACAAACCTTCCAGGTGATTCTTACACTGAAGGGTGAGCTGCACTGGTGTAAATAGTGGCAGGATATCCAAGTGGAGAAGGCCAAAAGGCAGTTACAGAAACCAGACTGAAGCTTGGGGGAGAAGACGGGGAGGAGGTACAAGAAGTAAGAGTCAGTAGCTGCAATTGATAATTGAAGGCAAGAGGATAGTGAGCTCTGAAGGATAAGATGGAAGGGGAACTTCAGCATGACTATAAAGAATTTCTACTAAATCCAGGTTATTCTATTAGGTATTGTGCTTGGCTTAAGACACAGTGATATTAAATACTCTGTTTTCATTAGGAGACTGACCTTCTGTATGAGGGTTATTTTTCTTCTACTGAGTGTAATTCAAGTCTCTAAAGAGTCAAATACTTAACAGAGGTTATTGTATATATAATTTTTGAACTTAGTGATATTACCACTGAGTATATATTTATAATAAATTTTAAATGTTACTTTTGAGAGCATCAAATATACTTTACAGAATTCATTTCTAAGAAATGCTTTATTTGCTTTGAGAGATAATTTGTTGAGAGATAGAGTGTTGAAAGTAAAGGATGATTCCTAAAATCCCCCTGGAAATTCTTTAAAAGAACAGGTTGTTGAGTCACCTCAAATCTTCTAAAGCATAATCTTTGAGGGTTTGACTGGGAAATAAGTAATTTTTAATGAAATTTTATTGATATATATCACATAACATATAATCATCCAAAATATACAAGCAGTGGTTTGCAGTATCATCATATAGTTGTGCCCTCTACACCATAATCAGTTTTTGATTATTTTCATTATTTCCCACAAAATAAGAATAAAAATTAAAAAAAAATACCCAGGACATGCCATACACCTTATCCTCCCTATTTTTATTTATTTTTTGCCCTTATATTCTTACTCATCTGTCCATACACTGGATAAAGGGAGTATCAGCCACAAAGTTTTCAAAATCACACAGTCATATAGTAAAAGCTTTATGGTTATACAATCATCTTGAAAAAGCAAGGCTACTGGAACACATCTCAGTAGTTTCAGATATTTCCTTCTAGCTATTTTAATACACTAAAAACTAAAATAGGATAGCTGTATAATGCATAAGTATAACCTCCAGAATGACCTCTTGACTCTATTTGAAATCTCTCAGCCACTGAAACTGTATTTTCTTTCATTTCTTTTCCTCTTTTTGATCAAGAAGGCTTTCTCAGTCATATGATGCCAGACCCATGCTCATCCCCAACAGTCATGTCCCAGGTTGCCAGGGAGATTTACACCCCTGGGAGTCATGTCCCATGTAAGAGAGAGGCAGTGAGTTCACCTGCTGAGTTGGCTTAGAGAGAGAACCTCCTGCAACAAAAGAGGTTCTCTGGGGGTGACTATTAGGGAATAATTATAGGTAAGCTTAAGCTTCTCCTTTGCAGGAATAAGTTTCATAAGGGCAGGTCCCAAGACCAGAGGCTTGGCCTATTAAATTGGTAGTCTCTGATGCTTGTGAGAGTATCAGGAATTTTCCAGATAGGGAAGTTTAGTATTTTAACATTTCTCCCCTGTTCTTCACTGGGACTTTGCAAATGGTTTTTGGTTTTGTTTTGTTTTTTTAATGTTCTGCCCAGATCAGGGCATCACACTTAAACATGTACAAACCAACAAGATCTCACTCCCTATTCAAAGTTCCACGTCATCATAGTGTTCAAATAAACTGAACATACAAGTTAAACTAGATAGTGTGCTATAGAAAATATAAATCTTGTACCAAATAAACAAATCTTCCTTTGGTCTCACACAGATGTTGAAGTTTAAAACACAGTCAATTTAATCTTTTTTAGCCTGATTTATATAGTCCTAACTAGATTGGCTTCATTCCTGTCTCTAATTGAAGTCAAATCTCTTTATCAGCTTTTTAAATAGTTGCTGTATGGTGTAATGCTGACTTTCATAGCTGTAGAACCTTAGCTCGGAGTCTCAGGTGTCATACAGATACCCAAAGTTCCACGGAATGTCCAAGTGATGCACAAATAGCTCAGAATCTCAGAATTTAGAAATAACAGTTACAATTCAAGAATAGATGTGACTGCTGTAAGAGGTTATAATTTAAGAACCTTTACTTCTTAAGCCTTCCTCTGATAACCTGTGCTCTAGAATTCTATTCTCAGTCTGCACATCAGAGTTTGTCAGTATCAGTAACGTGTTAGAACATTTGTCTTTTCATTTCTGGTTTATTTCACTCAACATGCTGACCTCAAGGTTCAGTCACCTAGTTGCATCATGAATCACAACTTGATTCTTCTTGCAACCACTCAATATTCCATAGTATATAGAGACCACAGTTCTCCCTTCCATTCATCATTCAGTGTACCCTTTGGCCACCTCCATTCATTGCAAATCATGAGCACTGCCAATACCAGTATGCCTCTACTTTCAGTTCTTCCAAGTATATACCTGATAATGGGGTTGTAGGATCATATGACAACCCTATATATAGTCTCCTGTGGAATTACCATCCTGCCTCTAGAGGGGCTGCACCATTCTAGTTCCCCACTAACAGTAAATAGGTACATCTCTTTCTCCACATACTCGTCAGCACTTTTATCTTTGTTTATTTTTTAAACAGTTTTATTTACAAACCGTATAATACATCCTAAGTAAACAATCAATAGTTCCTGGTATAATCATGTAGTTACGCATTCATCACCACAATCTATACGAAGACATTTCTGTTTCTTCTGCAAAGAAAGAAGGGGAAAACAATGACGAATAAGAAATTAAAAAATGAAGTGAAAAGGAGAAACACCACCAAGGATCCCATACCTCTCCCCCATATCCCTCTCTTATTGACATTTAGCTTTGGTATATTGCCTTTGTTACATTTAATGGAAGCATATTACAATGCTACTGTTAACTATAGACCCTAGTTTGCATTGATTGTATTTTTCCTTACACTATCCCATTTTAACCTCCTTGCAATGCTGACATTTATTTGTTCACCGTCATGTAAAATCTTTATTGTATTTGTACATTTAATCACCATCATTGTCTACTCTAGGTTTCAATTTTACAGTTCCAGTCTTTGTCTTGTATCTTCCCTTCCAGTGTCATATATACCCCCTAACCCTCCTCCATCAACCATACTCACTCTCAGCTTTGTTCAGAGTATGTACAATATTGTGCTACCATCAGATAGTATTGTCCTATCCACTTCTGGATTTTTGCAATCAATCCTGTTGAACTTCCTTACTCTCTCAGCATCAAATGCCCAATCTCTACCCTCTTTCTATTGCCTGATAACCTGTGTTCTTAACTTTAACTCTTAAAGTTCACTCATTAATGTTAGTTCATATTAGTGAGACCGTACAGTATTTGTCCTTTTGCTTCTGTCTAACTTAACTAAGCATAATGTCTTCAAGTTTCATCCACATTGCTGCACGGGTCATGACTTAATTCTATCTTACAACTGTGTAATATTCCATTGTATGTATATACCACAGTTTGTTTATCCACTCATCTGTTGATGGACATTTCAGGTGTTTCCATCTCTTGGCAATCATGAGTAATGCCGCCATAAACATTGGTGTGCAGATGTCCATTCGTGTCCCTGCCTTCAGTTCCTCTGAATATTTACCTAGTAATGGGATTGCTGGATCATATGGCAATTCTACTTTTATCTTCCTAAGGAACCATCACACTGCCTTACAGAGTAGATGCACCATTCCGCATTGCCAGCAATAGTGAATAAGTGTGCCTCTTTCTCTACAGCTTCTCCAGCACTTATAGTTTTCTGTTTTTGTGATAATGGCCATTGTAGTGTGTGTGAGATGCTATCTCATTGTGGTTATGATTTGTATTTCCCTAATAGTCTGTGACATTGAGTATCTTTTCATATGCTTTTTACCCATTTGTAGTTCCTTTTCTGAAATGTGTCTGTCCATGACTTTTGCCTATTTTTTATTTGGGTTATTTGTCTTTTTGTTGATGAGTTGTAGGCTTTCTTTATATATTCAGGATATTAAATATGTGGTTTCCAAATATTGTCTCCTATTACATAGAATGCCTTTCTACTTTTTTGACAAAGTTTTTTGATGAACAAAGCTGTTCTATTTTGAAGAAATCCCAATCATCTAGTTCTTTCATTGTTCACACTTTGGGTGTAGGAAACCATGTCCTATCACAAGATTTACAAGATATTTCCCACATTTTTGCCTAAAGTTTTATGGTCTTAGCTCTAATGTTTAGGTCTTTGATCTATTTTGAGTTAATTTTTGTATAAGATGTGAGATAGGGGTGTTCTTTCATTCCTTTAGATATGAATATTCTGTTCTCCAAGCACCATTTATTGAAGAGGCTGCTCTGTCCCAGCTGACTTGACTGTCTTATCAAAGATTAACTGTCCATAGAAGACAGTATCTATTTCTGAACACTCAATTCAGTTCCATTAGTCAGTGTATCTATCTTTATGTGAGTACCATGCTGCTTTGACCACAGTAGTTTTGTAATGTGCTTTAAAAAGTATGACACTTTCCACTTCATTTTTCTTTCTCAAGGTATTTTTAGCTATTTGGAGTACCCTGCCCTTCTAAATAAATGTGGTTATTGGTTTTTCTATTTCTGAAAATTAAATTCTTAGGATTTTAATTGGTATTGCATTGAATCTCTAAATCAGTATGGGTACACTTGACACCTTAGCTTTATTTTATTTAGACTTGGAATCCATGAACACGGTATGTCCTTCCATTTATTTGGGTCTTCCATGGTTTATTTTAGCAATTTCTTGTAGTTTTCTGCATACCGGTCTTTTGTGGCCTTGGTTAAATTTATTCCTAAATATTTTATCCTTTTGGTTGCACTTTGCAAATGGAATTTTTGCCTTGATTTCCTCCTCAAATTGCTCATTGCTGTTGTTTGGAAGTACACCTGATTTGGGGGTATTCATTTTGTTCCCAGCCACTTTACTATACTCATTTATGAATGCTGGTAGCTTTGCTGGAGATTTTTTTTGGAGTTTTTGTCATAAAGTTTCACATCATCTGAAAACAGAAATAGTCTTACATCTTTCTTTCCAATCTGGATGTTTTTTATTTCTTTTCCTTGTCTAATTGCTCTGGCTATAACCTCTAGCCCCATGTTGAATAATTGTGGTGACATCAGGCATTCTTGTCTTGTTCCTGATCTTAGAGGGAAAGCTTTCAGTTTTTCCCCATTGAATATGATGTTAATTGTGGGTATTTCGTATTTGCCTTTTATCATGTTGAAGACGGCCCTTCTATTCCTACCCTTTGAAGTGTTTTCATCAAGAAAGAATGTTGAATTTTGTTAAATGCCTTTTCTGCTTCAGTGGACATGATCATGGTTTTTCAGCTTGTATTTATTGATGTGGTGTATTCCACTAATTGATTTTCTTGTGTTGAACCAGCCTTGCATACCTGGAATAAATCTCACTTAGTGGGAGTGCCAAGGGTAGTTCAGTGTTAGAATTCTCACCATGTGGGTGACCTGTGTTCAATTTCTTGTCTATGCACTTCCCAACAAACTAGTAAAACAAACAAAAATTCAACAAATGGTGTTTCAATGGGATACTCACATGGAAAAACAATGAAATGTGACCCTGACATATAGCATACAAAAAGAAAAAAAAAAACTCATTTTGTCATGTTATATAATTTTTAAAATGTGCTTCTGGGTCAATTTGCAAGTATTGAGGATTCATTAAAGAGATTGTTCTGTAACTTTCTTTTTTTTTTTTATATATGGGCAAGCACTGGGAATCGAACCCGGGTCCTTGGGCTTGGCAGGCAAGCATTCTTACCTGCTGAGCCACCATGGCCCACCCCGCAACTCTCTTTTCTTGTTGTATCTTTGTCTGACTTTGGTGTTAGGATGATGTTGACTTCATAGAATGAGTCAGACAGCTTTCCCTCTTCAATTTTTTTTTTTGAAAAGTTTGAGCAGGATTAGTACTAATTTTTTCTTGAATGTTTGGTAGAATTCACATATGTAGCCATCTGATCCTGGGCATTCCTTTTTGGGGGAGCATTTTGATGCCTGAGTCAGTCTCTCTACTTGTGATTGGTTTGTTGTGGTCATTTATTTCCTCTTGAGTCTATGTTGCTTGTTCATGCTTTTCTAGGAAGTTGTCCATCATATCTATGCTGTCTAGTTTATTAGCATATAGTTGCTCATAGTATCCTATTTTATCCTTATTTCTATGGAAATACTGATTGATTGAGGTCTGAATTCTTTAAATGAGAGCCTCCACTTGAGTTGCTCCCCCCACCCTCCTCCCCATCCCCACCCCCACTTTTCCAGGAGAAGGTATGTCCTTTAGGGAATTATCTTCTTCACTTGACTAGTTACTTTGTTTCTCAGACCTACCTTAACTTCACCCTTTCTTGGGTCAGCCCTGACTATTGAAAATGCCTGAGGCTTTCTCTAATCAGCTACTTAATTTTATAAAAGGAAATCCCTTTTTAGACCCAGTCCCAAGCCCTGAAATTGATAAATCAGGAACTGGAGTTGGTACCAGATCTATGTGCCCCTTTTCTTGGGGCGTAGCCTTCTGGGCTTGGCTAACTCCAAAAGCCTCTTTTTTTTTTCTTCCCTCCTCTTTGCAAGACCTCAGGGTTCTTTTCCTGCTTGCTCTGGTTTCTCTGTGCTGACAGCTTGTATCCAGCAATCCAGATATGTTCATTAAAACCACAGTTGGAGCTTGGTTGAGATACCTTCCCTAACTCCTAGTAGAAACTGATTCTTTTTCACTTGGCTAGGTGTTTCCACAGTCTGACATGCCAGTGGGGAAGGAGTGCCAGCCTCCACAGTTTGGGGACTTTAGCTACAATTCCATGCTGTGATCTCAGCCCTTCCCCGTTTCTACAGAAGGAAGCAAAGATTATTGAGGTGGACCCAGGTCGGAGGTGGGGCGGGGGTAGGGTTGGGTAGGGTGACCATCCTTCCCGCCACTGCCAGCCCACGCCAGTCGGCAGGCGCCACAGCGCAGCTGCTCTTCTTTGGATGGGGAACACGCGGTCGAGGAGGAGGGGTTTGGTCCAAGGGTGTGGGCGTAGCTTGGGCGCAGCATGCCTGGGGGAGGGGTGGGGCCGTGGAGGTTCCATCTCTGCAGCCGGGCCGGTGTGGGGGTTGGGCAGAATGACTGGCCGGACTGGTGGGGCAGGGCGGGGCGGGGCGACAGGATATGTGCGAGGCCTCCCGTCCAGCCCGCACCGTCCGTCCCACCAGACCCTGTGTCCGGCTTCCTGCTCCTCCCTCCCATACAGACTGTTGGAAATGTGTGTTTTTTGAAAATCCTCCAGGTGGTTTAGATGATCAGCCAGATTTAGAAACCTTTAAACTAGAAAATGACTCAGGTATGAGCAGACTAGCTTTCTGTGCGTTCTATTTTAGGTTCCAAAAAAGAAATAGCTACCTAAGTAGAAATGCTTCTACCACAGAGAAGCTGTGGTACCTAAGTAGAAAGGCTTCTACCCCTTCTCATTTGTGCTGGGGCTTCTCGGCACCAATTGTCTCCTCTCCCAATTCAGCCTCTTGACCCCGGCCTATAAATTATGATTAATTTTCTCCCTTACTTTGCCCCTCCCTTGTTTACATACCCCCTGACTTAGTCCCTGATTTTTTCCTTGCTTTTGTGTCAGGTTTGTCCAGGTCATCCGTATGCTTTTCCTGCATGTCCTCTTTCACTTTCAGTCCGGTTTTCAGGGGAGGACTGAAACTTGTTTATAAAATGGCCAAATATGATGAGTTGAACTGCGGTGACACCTTAGTATTTATCGTGCCTTTTCTTCAGTTTAGAGCTGGTACAACTCTGTCCTCCTCCGTCTTCTTGAGCTACGCTCTTTCCTGGCTTTCCCCTGACCATCCTGTTTAGCACCTTCATAGTCCAGCTTCCCTTACTGGGCTCTTATATGATGGTGATCCCTAGGAATAGGTTTTAAAAGCCTCAGTTGGGTAGTTGCCTTGTGCCAGTTATTCTTTTCAACACCCATGTGAATGCAGAGTGAATGTAACAGAGACCCTGACCTTGAATAATGTAGAGGTCAGTAGAGCGGTTGAAGAGAGCATCATCCTCACCCTTGGTGAGTTCAATGACATACTGCTTAGGCATGAAGAGTCCAAGTGAAGGTTTCTCCATAGCCCTTATGGTCCTCAGTTTATACTCAGTGAGCAAGTGCTAGTATTCCTGTGGCTTCAAGTCCCTCCTAATGCTAAGAGCATGAAATATCTATCACTGATTCCCAGTTTCCTGAAGCTAATAGTTAAGATCACTCTTGAATTAGTATCCCTGGTTTTGATCCTGGCTCTGCTATTTCTTAGATGTGTGATCTCAAACAAGTTACTTAACGTTGCCTAATGTCTACTTCCCTGCATGCAATGGAGTTGATTATATATAAAGCATGGAGTTGTTACAGGAATTAAGTGAGGCATGCCATGTAAAAATCTTATCACTGTATTCAATAAATGCCAAATACTCCATACATATAAGATGCTAGTCAACTCTGTGTTCTTCATTTTTTAGTTTTTTCCTCGTATTTCCAAATTTGACACTCTAGGGTATCGTCAGTTTTCCTTGTAGAATTCTGAAATTTCAGTTTATCTAATGTATCACAGTTAACTGCCAACTTTTGAACCAGCTCTTCAGTTCACCAAGTTCTTAAAGGACAGTTAAATTAAACAAAAGCAAGAAAGTGGTATTGTTCTGCCTACACGCTCTTTTGAATCTCACATAGCATATAGTAACGTGCACACTGAAAGTGTTTAATTAGAATGTCTTAGATGATAAATGATTAGCTTTTAACTTCAGAAAAATAACATATGCTTTTCCAACTCCATTTTGTCTCTCATATAGGACACATAGTATTTATTTGTATTCATGTATGAGAATAAACTGACCCTATTTCGGCCCCTGTGTTAGAGACCTATGACATTTTCTCTAGATTAAAGCTTAGCGGTGACCCCAGCTATGACAGTCTAATAATCATTATGCACTCTCTAGTCCACATTTATAGTGGGTGCCAAATGCTGCCTGACACCAATCTCTGGAACCCTCGTTGCCATAGACTTGGGACAATTTAACCTATAGATTACAGGCTCTGACCCACTTTGATTTCTAGATACAATTATGATCTTCAGCAGACAAGATTTAAAGATCTGTTACCAGTGTTTACTCAGACACAGCATCACTTTACCCATGTTGATAGCCTAACTTTACATAGTGCCTTGTTTTTGGCGTCTGAGTATTTGCCTTAATTTTAAGAATCAATTTCCGCTTATACTCTGCTTCTGATTTTTTTGCTCATTGCATAGTGCACAGGCCCCTATTTGATAACCCATGTAGTATCCCCATCCCTCTAAGACTATGGAACATGGATTTATGTTCATGGTGGACCTTAGTATTCAGCTACAGGCTCTTCATTCTAGCCCCTGCCTGCTGGAATATCTGAATAGCATCTGTACCTGAAATCCCTTTGGAGACTGTATCTTATGCCACTTTATTCCTCTAGGTTAAATTCTCCCAGCTGGTAGAGCTGACCTCAGTTTAGTTTGCATCTGCCGCATCTGTTCCATTCCAGGGGCATGTCCATTTCTAGGTCACAATCCTACAGCCTGCCCGGCCCCTCTGCAGTTAACCAGACTTTGTGTGACCAATTACAGAGTTCAAAGAGTAAAAACTATCAAACTATTTTCAAGGTCAGGTACTTTGTATTCTTCTAATCTCCCAATATTGCTTCTGTCAATTTTCATTATTCCTGTTTTGTTTGGTGTGTCAGAGCTAGCTCAACAGCTTTGCCCTGATGAATATTGGAAGATATACTGTTCAGATTATCCTTAGTGAATTGGCAGATCATAATATTACTTTGTAAAATGAAAAACACAATGACGGCTGAGCATATTTGTTACTTAGCCAGTCTACTAGTCTGCCAATAAACCAACATGTGCTCCGCTACCCATTTCCATCACTGAGTAACTGAGTGTTGACTCAGATTCTCCTTGCCTCACATAATTGCTAGAAGTAAATATCTCTTTGTAAGCAAAAATGAACTCCTTCAGTCTATTAAGATATTTAGCAGTGTTTAGTAAAGTGTTTTGCGAACTGAAAAAAATTAGTTCTTTTTCACTAGAAATGTTCACTCTAATGGGGTGATAAACAGGAAACACAGTAAATCAGAACCTAGGATTCAGAATTTAAAGATTCTGCCTGATGTTCACAGTGTATGTAAATTTTAGACTCAAAGAAGAAGAAGCTAAAAATAACCAGGAATATAATCAGGAGAAGCAAAAGAGGCGTTTACAATGGTGGTTTTTCAGTAAGAAAGTCACAACCCTTTGTTCTTATTTGCAATAGGGTGGAAATGGTAAAGGCAGCTAAATCTGTAGAAGAATACCTGAGAGAGATGTTACTGGTATATAGCTAAGAGTTGGTATATAAAATGGGTAGAGAAAGATTCTAGGCAGAGATTAAACTGTACTTCAAAAATCTCTCTCTTTCTGATCCGCAGACATGCTTCTCCTTAGACAGGATAGAATTGGTTCATAGGAACTTGGAGTGCCCAAAAAGGGTAAAATCAATACAGCTTCAACTGCCCCTGAGAATGGTTAATGAATGGTGTTAAATTGTTTATGCCATGTCATTGCCATCACTAGGAATGTTGAAATGCTGCTCTTTGCAAAATTGAGAGGCAGGTCCAACTAAGATCTAAGGTAATTTTTATCAAATAGGCCCTTAAGGAGTTAAATACTATGAACTTATGTTTTATGCTTGCCAACTTTTTCTGACTTCTTGTATTTAATCACACAAGTTATTTTATTTTTCCTGATTAGTAGTGGAATATCTCAGTAACAAATGCTAGCATCCTAGCATCCAGCAGCTCTGGCTTACTACAGACACTGTTGCTCATTTTCTTCCAAAACTTACATATATGTACTTTTTGATCAACCATGTATATACAATTTTATATTTGCTTTGATTGTTTTAGGTATAATTTTAAATATAAGCACTTTTCCAAGCTATTGACTTTTACGAACATTTTAATAATTGTGTACTGATATCCAATTTGCATTGTTATTCATCTAATAAACAGTTAGCTTGTTTCCATTTTTTCCCTCACTGTTCTAAATCAGGCTGCAATGAATGTTTTTGTTCTTTACCTCTTTTTGGTGTCTAGCTGAGAATACACATTTTTATAGTAATACCTCCCTGGTTCTGTTTCAATGAGAATACGTTTATCTGTACTAGCATTCATTATTTCCATTTTGCTTTTATAAGAAAATGATCGTGTAGCTAAAAGATTATGAGGTTTAATGCTGCAAATGTTAAAAGAAGCAGGAAAATATTGCAAATATACTCAAGGCTTGTCTATGGCTTGATTTCTTTAGTATGTCATGTTACTACAAGAAGGAAATACATCTCAGTAACAAATCAGTTGTCCTAAAATTCATCCATATAAGCCCACTCTGAAAAGAATACTGCTATACAACCTACTAAAAACAACATAGTGAAAAATGTTGAATAAAGGAATGTTTGAGGCTTTAGAAAAGACGGTTTCTAAATCTCAATACCCTATGGTATAGTAAGTACGGTCTTTACTAAGGAACAAGTGGGGCTAATGTCATGCAGATTATTCTCAACTGCTATGTTTTATATGTTCCAACTAATTTAACTTTCAGGAGTAGATTGGGTTGCTCATTCTTTTGGAAATTCAAAATAAATCTCATTATAAACCTGCGGAAAAATCTAATGAAAGCAAATACAAAAGCAAAATTACCTTTAATATCCCTTTCGAATTTGAAATTCTGTGAAAACACTAAGGTTAGAAAGTAAGTATTTTAATGATGAAATTGTCTGAAATGGTACTTCTGAAAATGTCTAAGCTATTTAATCCTGAATCCAGTAAATTTCCAAGTTTCAGAGGTTTTATCCCAAAATCTTTCTTCTCCCTGCCTTCCCATATCCCTATCGATGGGTGTCATTGTGTAGAACACAGAATTGTTCTTAATCAAGATCCTGATTAGGAAATGTTCTTTAGTGTACAATCCTAATATAGATATATAGATCCGTTTGTTTAAAAGTTATATATATATATGAACCATAGTATTAATATTTATATATTATAAAACTATACAAATTTTTAAATATTAAGGTTAAATATAAATACAAATAGAAGTCCAGATATTTCCTCTTTCATTTCAGTAGATGGTCTTGTACACCCATGGGTTCCAGCCAGAGGACTTGCTTAAAGTTTTATGAACTCGTCACACCTTCATTTCATGTGTGTGTGTAAATAGTGTTTTCTCTAACTGGAATGTTCTTCCCTTAATTGCCTTTTCTACTCATATTTAGCTTTGAGATTTAGCTAAAAAATGTTCTTCTTTGTGATATAATCCCTGATAAATTTTACCAGCGCTAACTGTGCCTCTAAAGTGACTATTTTATTGATTTGTGATTACTTATTTACTTTATTAGTCTGCCCCTAATTTGAGGTCCTAGAGACTAGTGATCTGACATATTCATCCTGGCATCTATTGCATCCCGCCACAGCTGTTAGAACAATGCCTGGCACATAGCAACAAATATTTGTGGAATACATGAAAGGATGAATAGGAGTCCATATGAAAACTACCACAGAAGGTTTTACATAGTCCATCTGATGGCAGATACTACTTTATAAAATGATTCACTGAAGTATGGAGATATTATTTCTGCAAGATTAAATATTCACTGTCAGAACGAAATCCTGAGTTAAAAATTACATAACAAAGTCACTGGTAAAACTAGTAAAAGAAACCAATATTTGGAATGTTTATACCAATGTTGCACCTATCCAATGACCCTAACTTCTACTCAAAGCAGGACTAGATCATGAGAATTATTTGCATTGCAATCTGACAGGTGATGCTTGTATAAAGTCAAAGATTTTCAGTTAACTGATGTTTGTATTTTGATTTTTAGTAAATATAAAGAGGTTTACCTATTTCTATTTCATTTACTTTTTTTTGAATGAGCAATTACTCTTGAATTTTATTAAATTACCTTTTAAAATTTACTATGGTGATTTTCCTCTAAGTTATGATGTAATGTTGTGTTAATTGTTGGATATTAAACCATCCTTACATTTGTGTCTGATAACTCCTTTGCTAATATTTCATAAAAAATTTTACACTTATACCATGATAGTAATGTGTGTGTCTTCTGTTCATATGTAAATATTGAGCCATGTAGCTCTTTGTTTTGTTTTAGACATCATTTGAAATTAGCATTGAATGAAATTTCCCTCAAAGTTTGAATTTAGGTAACTTTGGAAGCTCTAGCAGTTCTGCCAAGTCAAGAATAGTGATAGTTAATATTTATTAAAAACTTCCTTTGTCCCAGTTATTCTTTTAGGTACTGTATATATACTAACAAGTTTAAATCTCACAGCATCCCAGGGGAGTAGGAATTATCTCCATCTTGGGGCTGAGGAACTGAGACACAGAGAGGGGAAGTGTTCACGGTCACATGGATGGTAAGTGGTAGACTCAGGATTTAAACCCAAGCTTTCTGGCTCCAGAGGCCTACATTCTGCACCATTATGTTATGTTGCCAAGAAGATAGAATGGGGGAAAATGAACCTCAGGAATTAATTGTTTTAAGGCATAATCTGTTAATGACATGACTCCGTAAACAATGTAAAACTTTTAAGTCAAATAACGTAACTATTTATACATTACACATACATTAGTATAGTGACATGCATTGAAAAATAGCTATATTTAATTTTGAAAAGCAAACATAAAATATGTCCAAGGTAACAGTACTATTTTCTTCATCTTTTTAGCAACCTTGACACAGAAGAACTATGTGGTAAGTTTCTTAAGACCAACCATGCCTATTACTTGTTTTAGAATGAAATAAGAATACTTAGTCTGATACCCTGGAATGAATGTCATAAGTTTAGGAGTTCTGGAATGAAGTAAGACATGCATTGAGTTCTCAAGAGATTTATCTCTTTATCCATGAGCTTTGCTCAAGTATGTATTTTATCACCTAACTGTAGAAAGAATTAGGCTTCGCTAATTTGCTCATGAGGAGAATTGTTATTACAATTGGTACATTAGTTTCACAAGAGCAAATTTCCCATCAGTTGGAATATATTTTTAAATCAATATTCAATACAACTTTATTATTTTCTTCATAATATATTGTTGCGGAGACTTTTGTTATTGCTTTGCAAAGCTGCTTCCTTGAAATGTAAAAGAAAAAAATTGTTCCATATCTGCCTGAACAAATTCTGGAATTTTAAATCTCACTTGCAAAACACATGATTTCATGGGGAAAGATAAATCTTTACAAATGCATGGTTTAATTTTCTCTTCATTTATTTTCTTGGTCTTTGTGGTTGGAAACATGTCAAAGACTAAGAATGTATAAAATTGATAGTTCTGAAACTTATTCTTTGATATAAAAATTATAAGCAATTTGAGTCTATTATATTTGAAACAGTCATATTTCTCTGAAAACTGGAAGGTCTTAGGTTATATATTTTAAGATAAATGGTATAAGTTTAATCTTGTTTAGGCTGCTTGAAATAATTCTGATAGACATGAGTTTCTCTGAAACATCCTAATTGAAGCTACGTGCACTACCTGAATATCTAATAATGCCTACAGATTTGCAGTGTACCAAAATCATCAAAGAAGTGGGTTTTTTAGTATTCAAGAATGGTTATCTTCCATTTCATCCAAGTGATAGAGCAACACTGAGAGATGCCGTACCAGGCAGGAAAAAAAATTCAGAATACAGGATGTCAAGGCAATAACTCTGAACAAAGCTAATTTGGTAATCAACACTCAAGAGCTTTCATTTTTTCCAATGGTCATAGAAAACTTTTTTTTTTTCTCGCATTTCTGTGAACATTTTTGCTGTTCTTCTCCAACGCCATAATAAAAAGAGACCTCCAAGCTCCAGGCCTGTACCACAGCAAAAACACCACCCACTAATGCTTTCCACCCCACCCCCAGACCTAATCACAGGATAAATACGTATTACAACTTTTTTTAAGGAAAAAATATGAATTAATAACTCAAGTGATTAGGCACAAACAATGACTTGAAAAATGTCAATTTTAAGTGGTAACAGGCCAAGAACTTAAGATTAAGTGTCTTTTAGCCCCTCTTCTGTTCCCACCAACTATTGACCATTCTGCGTGAAGTGATTCTAAATTTCAAGACACATGTAACCAGCAATTACACAGGAGCACATAGCACCAAATCTCCACTGAATCTCCCAGTAGGCCACCTCTGCAGGCATCCCAGAATGGCCCCAGGCCCCAAAGAAATTGGCCGAGTCTTAGAATGATGGACCCAGTAGGAGGGACCTGTCCCAGCACAGTGTCCATCTCAGGTTCAGTGAAAAGAATCTTACTGAAAAGCAAAATGTTGATAGACAGAATTAAAGTACTTAGATGTGAAAGCAGATCATGCTTTTGTAAATTATGAAACACCAGAAGAGAAAATGGAAAAATTCTGCTGTGCTTTCATACACTAAAAGATCATAGCACCATCCACACATGAGTATTAAACTGTTCTAAGCAGCCAAAAGGGCCATGGTCATGAACTGGAATTCATGGCTTTGGAATGAACAGCAATCACCAGAAGTTCAGGTGTGGTCCGCTCTTGTCCACGTGTAGACAGTTCCCCCCCCCAGTGAGGTAGAGAGGTCAAGCTGAAAGCTAAAACTGTCTTAGTAATTTCATGAATGTGGGAGAACCATTTGCTTCAAATGTCTAGATGTTTCAGGTAGCGTCATCATGTTCTCAAATCACCCAGATGATTCTTGTTTTGTTCTCTGCTTAACTTTGCCTGGTTAGGCACAGCTCATGAGAAAGCAAACTGTTACAAGGGCTCTTAAGATGAAACCCTTCTGTGGCTCTTCTTTTTTTGCCATGTTACCTGTCTATGGTAGGTAACTAGGGAATATCACATTATCTTCTATTCTTCCCTTAAAAATAATGCAAAATTTAAAATATGGTGAGTCCCCACTTAATTTTCTACAAAATTATATTTCAATTTATCTTTCTTACATAAGAGAAGTAGATTAGGAACCTATCCTGTAGTTACTGAAAAGCTTTGACTGTAATTTCCCCCTATAGTTTTAGTTAGGAATCTAGTATTGGGGATTTTAGTTGAACAGAATTGCACTCTTTTCTTTTAATCCAGCATTGATATGCCTAGTCATGTTCTATAATCTCTCCCTGTCAAAAATTTACATTTTAATTGACACAGCATAGTTTTCATTTCTCATTTTGTAAATATAAAGTAAATATTTAAGTTGGATTCTAATCAAAGCCAAATGCTTTAATGCTAGCAAGTTAAATATGTCAATTCACACCCAGCAAAACTTCCCCCTTGTGTGTGGGAGGAGCAGAGCTTGATTGGCACGGAAAGAGGATTCCTGTGTACTCTGGCAGCAGCCAAGTAGAGTTCAACAGTTTCTTTCTGTTTGTTTTAATTAGTTCGTCTATTAGTCTACTAAATTATTAGCCTAGAGTTTAAAAAAAAAAAGTCTGGTAAAATAGTGGTTTAAAATTTTTCTTTAAAAATCTGTATAATTCTGATTATGTAATTAATACCTAATTTTAAGATTTGACAATGTGGAAGCATGTAGTAGCATAAAATAAAATTTGAGTGTCTGCTATTCACCTCTCTTCCCCCAATACTAGCCTCCAACTGTTTGGCACATATACCTCCAGATATTTTTATGCATCTATTGACATTAATATGTGTACAAACATACTATTTTTTTTTCAACAGTGACAGCATTTTATATGATCACTGGGAAAATTTTTCATTGTAAAGGCAGACTGTTCCACTTCATTCTTTAAGTAAAAGACTGCTTGTTGTCTCATTGTACCTTACTTTATTCAACCAAGTTTGTCTTAAGGACTTATGGGTTGTTTCCACCTTTCCATTAGTACAAACAGTATTTGAAGTCAGCATCTGCTTGTGTACTATCTTTACATTCTTGTTGAATATTTCTGTATGGTAGATTCCTAAAAGTTCATCAGTGGTGTACAGGGGTGCCAAGATTATTTACTCTTCACAGGTAATTGTGAAGGACTTCCTAAATAGAAGCTTTAGAACACATCCTATTCTTAACAGCCATGGCATACTCAATTTTAATTAGAAAATTGTACTTGAATTCTAGCATTGAGACTTTGGTTTCCTACTTGTGCCATCTTTTGCTCCAATCTAAAACCCACTGGAGCATAATTATTCCTTTCCTGACCTTATGCAGTGTCTCATCCAGTCTTCCTAACCTTACTCTGTTTTACTGAATTGTTTTGAAGATCTTGAATTTGATAGCTGAGGATTTAGAGATTTCTAGATGAACAAAGAATAATTGCAATGAAAGTCCATCTAGCTGGTTACTTGATCTGAATGCACGGTAGTAAGAAAGCTTTGTGAGTAAGGTTGAGTAGGTTTAATAGTCTAAGTTAGTACAATACAGTATAATCTGATCTAGTTGATTGTTGTCTATGAATATTAAACTATTTTAGATGTTAGATAAAACCTATAAATAGGATTGCTAAATACTGAGGGTACAGGATAATCCTGTACCCTGGGTCACCTGTGCTCAGGCTGTAGGACAGGACCAGCACTCATCAGCAGAGGCTGGGCAGTGCTGAGGGAATCTGTGCTGGCCAAAAACACCTCAGAAGACTTTCATCCTTCTCCAGGCCCTTCAAGCTGTGTCTGCCTTGCATGTGTCCCTTAATGAGTTGTAACTCAGTTTGAGTGACACTGATTTGCATCCTTTCAACTACCCATATCCTTGGATTTGCCGCTATTCAAAGCATGAGTGCTGTAACTCTCTCTTGACTAACTTATTTTTTTTCCTGTCTAGTAGAGTGGTTGGAAAGTTCTAGTGAGGTGCATTCTGTGGGACTCACCTAAACTCGTGAAAATGCTTTGTGAGACCAGCGGTCAGTGGCCTTTGTAGCAGCTGTGGCTACTCTGGCTCTACTTGAAATTCTTAGAGCAGACCTGAAAGCTCATCCAGGTGGAGGATTGAGAGACAGAATAGGGAAAAACAAAATCCAGTGGTTTCGTGATGTGACTCTACAAATTAAGGATCATAGGGAAGGGAGAAACTGACATCTGGGTAGCATTTTATCAGAGACAATGATGCGTGAAATATCCGTGAAAGGATCACTCACCTTCTGACAGACTTTTTAAATGAATCTGCTTATAAAATTGTGTTCTGTTCTTTCATTATATCCAATCATCCAGCCTCTTAATTTTTCAAAGATTCTTCATTTAAACAGTTGAAAATTGGTTCTCACACATTTCCATATCCACTATGCAATTCTGTTTTGCTCATATCATGGAATCTATCTAAAGTTTCCAACAAAAATAGGTCTTTGTACAAAGAAGTTATTCTAGTTACCAAAGACTAAGGGTAAGGAAGCAATTTTTGAATCTCTATTTCTCTCTCTCCAATGCCATGATAAGGACAAAAACGCATTTTGCCCAACTCAAGCCAGCACTGTGATTCAAATGTGGAACAAGTCACAATGACAGGAATAAAGGACTAAACCTGGTTCAGCCCGTTCCAAAGCCATCGCTGACCTTCTGTCCCTGCTTGCCACATCTCGGGGTTAAAAGATACACTGCTGAAGTGCTAAGCCCTTACCCCACTTTCAGTTCCCAGCTTTGATGTGATCTCCCACTTTTGTACCCACCGCTTAGCACATGGCTCTTAACATTTGTGATTACATCACTCCTGGCAATTTGTCCCACCCTTGTCTTTCCATGTGGCATCACCAGCATTCCTCAAACCCTCCACAGTTTACCCATGGTAAACTCTCTGATTGAATAATCTGAGAATGTTAGTTTCCTTTTCAAAATTGTTCCATGGTTTCCAATTGTCCACAGTAGGTATCAACTTTTAACCTGCATCACAGTCTCCTAAGGAGCCTATACAAGATGACGATTCCAGGGTTAGCAGGGGGAGCAGGGAAAGGGGGAGTGTTTGTTTAAAAAAAAATTGGGAATTCAGAAACAAAAATCGGCAGGATTTCGTTGTCAACTAAATCTGAGTGGTTAGTGCAAGGAAGGAGTCAAAGATGTTGTTTCTAGCTTGAGGAAACAGGTGATGTCATTAACAAAATAACAAAATCTATGTTTTTGAGAGACCAACGGTCTCTGCCTTCTTTTGATTACCTTGGGAGAGAACAGTCTAAACTTGAGTAATTTGTTCAATTTTGTACTCTAAACTAGCAGCACAAGAGCATATCCAGAAGACATGTGAATGATCTTGGAGATAAATTTGTATGAGTGTTCAGGCACAGACTAAGTTTGTAAAGTGCATGAACTGGTGCTGCCACAAGACTGAGAAACACACCAGGCAGAGAAGAAGTATATATAGATTTATAAGGACTTGTGAACAGGAGAGAGTCTCCACTGACAGCTGCCTGGACGTGTAGCACTGTGCCAAGGGTACAGTATATGCATGACTGTAGAGCCAAGACATTCGGTGTAGTATGGGGACATTGGTCATCTAGTATAACCCTTAAAGGGGTTTAAGACCTGATGTTTTATTAAGATTAATGTTTAAGATGAAGATATAGTCAGTGCTGTTTTACATCTGTGATGACATCCCTCTCTCTCTGGGGATATTGTTTTCTTTCTTAACCTTTGTCCAGGTTAAGCAGGCTGTTTAGAGCTCAGGGTTTCATTCCCATTTAGGAGGGGGCCAGGGCACTGGGCTGCCACGATGAGGAAATGTGGAAGGTGTGGGACTATTTGTCTTTGAGACAGATAACACATTTGAAGAAGAAATGGAGTTTTTCTTAGGTAATAATAGGACCAGTATGTGACGTTATAGGGAAAAAATTTGGATTCAATATAATATAGGTCTTTTCCCATACTAAAGACCTTCAGCTTGGCCATGGTGAGGTCGTGTGTTAAGCTCTGTAATTCTTTGTTAGGAAGAGACTGGATGAATTTCATAGACTACGGAATGTAGATTTCAAAATAGATTTTTTTCAGCAATTTTGAGATATATGTTCACATATCATACAGTCCATCCAGTGTACAATTAGTGATTCATAGTAGCATCATAGAGTTGTGCATTCCTCACCATCATCAATTTTCTAACATTTTCATTACTCCAAAAAAAAAAACCACATCCTATACCCCTTACCCTTCTCTTTTATTACCCCCATTATTGACTCTTAGCATTGGTGTCATATACTTGTTACTGTTGATGAAAAAATATTAAAATACTACTGTTATCTATAGTTCATAGTTTGTAATAGGTACATTTTCCCCATATACAACTCTATGAACTCCTTATTACAGTGACATATAGTTGTTCTAGTTCATGAAACATTTTTATATTCATACTATTAATCACAGTCATTAGCCAACACAGGATCCACAATCACACACATAATTCAGTGCTGTTAATTACACTCACCATATTGTGCTACCATCTCCTCTATCCATTTCCAAACATCAAAATGGAAAGTTATTTTCTTATTTTTTTTAAAATAATAACTCCTTACCCAAAAGAATCTGATTTAGTAGATCTGAAACCTTTTCAGTAATCTTCATTTTTAACAGTAAAGTGCTTCTAAACTTCCATGTGCATAGAAATCCTCCGGGAATCTTATTAGAATGCAGATTCTGATTCAGTAGATCTGGGAAGGGCCTGAGATCCTGCTTGCTAACAAGTTCCCAGGTGGTGCTGATGTGTAGGTCCCCCCACCATACTTACTAAGAGTGGGGAGGCTCTAGAGGATTCTGAGGCAAATGATCAAAATCCTCAACCTAGGCTTTAGGATAAGATGTAGAGTACCTAGCAAAGAACTCTGACAATACATCCAGAGTCCTGTCTCATTACTTGTATTTAGTATCCTGCTTCCTTTCTGGCTCCCATCCTCAAATATATACCAATTCAGTCTTTTATGTCCTAGCAGTGCTGAACTACACATATTCTTTCAAACATGACAAAATATTGCCTGCTCCCATGCCTTCACTTACAGGGGTTATTTTTCCTACCAGGTTAAGGCCTGTTTCCTTGTTAATCCAGTCTTCTGGTATCTGTTCTGTGAAGCTCCCTGACTTCTCCTAAGCAGGTTTGAACATTCATCAGGCTGTTGTTCAATCCCATCTTGTACTTGGGCTCTTGGACTTTGTCTTTTGTAACAATGATCATGTTTATTGCAGGTGTGTGTTGGCACGTCTTCCTCTTCTACCTGATTGTAGGATTCTCAAAGGTAGAGGCTCTGTCTTTTCATCTTTGTACCCCAATCTCCCAGGATATCACCTGGGACACAGTAGGCACTAAATAAATTTAGGTAGTGGAATCAGTAAATGAACACTGACCATGAAGAAGAAGGAAATTGTCTCCTTTTATCTTTATTAAATGTCTGGGGCCTTTTCATCTGAATTCCTCTTTGGAGCCCCATTTTTCCTGGGCTACCTGACATGTATATCTTGATTGTAAAGCACTTTGTTTGGCACTGAGCTGCATCCTTTCGAAACTAGTGCCCTTAGATTCCCTACTTGAGTTTCTGTCTATGGCATGAGTGTTATAATTCTCTCTCTCTCTTCTGTTTTTTTCTTTGCTATTTAATTTATTATCTGGGGCGTGATTTTTCCACCCCTACCCACCGCATGCAGCTAGGAGGTAGGGAGGATGCATGAGTGAGTGAAGACTAGATGGGTTTCAGCTCTGGAGCCTCTCAACACTGACTTTCTCTTTTTACTCAGCATGTGCAGGCATGTACATGTGTGTCTGTCTTCAAAGTAGAAAAACACTTAGTTCTCCTCAGGGGCCCTCACTTGGCTATGAATAAAAATTTTATTTTTTTCTTATTTTATTCTTTCATCACCCTTATTTTTTAGCACCAAATTGTTTTGTTTTCTCTTTCTGTATGCTTGCATTTAAATTCACATCACAATCTTCCTTGAGGCTTTGTGTATATTAAAATTAAAAGCTGCTAACTAACTTTATGCATGTTTATTTACACTTTGTTTCAACTTACTGTGGACTCTATTCTGGTATTTATTATTTTGCCAACTTATATTCTTCAGCCACGTCAGTGTCTTTATTACAAATAATTACTTGGAAAAGGCCACACATCTTTGCTGACACTATCAGAAGGTCCGCATCATAACCAATTGCTAAAATGTTACTTTGAAGCAGGTATTTTAGCAGCATCTGGTTTCTTATTTATTTTTCCAACTAATCTATTCCTATAAGAACTGTTATATGATATGACTGGCATAATCAGGAGTGCATTTTGCTTTTTGTCAAAAACATGTTTGCTTTTAATCCATGTTTACTGAGACTTTATTTTAGTAACCATAATCCAGAATTAATTTATTGCTCACCCATGTTTTTTTTCTTCTCTGAAGAAGTCTATACCTTAACTAATGAATCAGTCAATGGACCTTTCCATTTCTTATTAATATTAATGTCAAAAAATAATCCCACCTGGAGGATTAACTAAGTTAATCAAGGCAATTTCTATCAAACATGTTATTTATCCGAATGGTATCCAGTGAGAATATGAGATTACATTTACAAATATGTGGTTTTATTTACCATTTCAATTTTATTCCTCAAATGCGTATAGGGAGATCACACAAATGGTGAGGGCTATTGAATTTCTAGTAACTGAAAGCACTAGATCTTTTAAATATCTGAATTTTTATTATGCTAGATTGCCACCATTTTAGAAACACATGTTTGATTTCTGTAAGTAAATACGAGATCTTACATTTTATCTATATTGTATTTCAGTTATAAATTTGGGATCAATCCAACTTCCATCTTTTTCATTTTAACCGTTAACATCCAGTCATTATATATTCCTATCAACCAATAAATGTGGTCTACATGCCTCTTGCTCTGCCTAAACTGTTGAACAGAAATGAGATTGTCTCAGGAGCCAGTGCAGAGGAGGTGCCACAAGAGACCTCCCTTTTGGTTTTTGCAACAGCAGTGATTCTTGGCCTTGAAGAGAGCTTACTTTGCTGAAATGCCTCCCAGGAGAAACAATAAGATGTACCTTATTTTTTCTGAAATTACTTTGCTAATGAGACCTATAATAGCATTCTTCTTGAGACCAAATTTTTTTCTTGAAACAGCTTTGTTGGTAGAGTCAGCTTCATCTTTTTCTTATTTTCGTAGGAAAGAATATTTCTTCAAGGATAATGGTAACCACCCAGGTTTTTATTTTGGCAATGAAATGAGTGTATTGACACTTCAGTCATTTGAAACCTTCCAGTTTTCATTTATAGCTAACATTTTATTTGTTTTATTCATTATGGAGTAATCATCAATTGATATTTTATATTGACTGAAATTCAAAACTTGTGTTTATTTCCATATGTTTACTTTTCAGAATATTTTTCTCAGCACTTGGGTGAATATGAGAATGTATTGGCAGCACTGGAAGACCTAAATCTTTCCATCCTGAAGGCAATGGGCAAAACAAAGAAAGTAAGGAAATGTTGATGTTACTTTCTATAAAATTTCTTTTTTGAAAAGTATTTTTCTAGTAAATCATGCCTATTTCCTAATTTAGCATACAAGTATAGAATCCTTTTTATCACTGATCATTGAGTTTTGCTATTGAACTGAGCTATTTTATTCATTCACAGTACAATTACAAAACACTTACTATGTGCCAGATACTATGCTTGTTGCCAAAAATAAATTTTCTCTACTCCAAACAACTCATAGTCTGGTGAGGAGACAAGTACATAAATAAGAAATTATAATGACAGAGGCAGAGAATAAGTTACCTAATTCGTATTGGAGGAGACAACAGCTGAGCACCTAAGAGGGCAAAAGGGAACTAAACACAGGAAACAGCATGTGCAAAGGCCCTGTGTTGGGAGGGGCATGGGCATTCAAGGAAATGAAGATGATCCGGACAAGGCCAGAAAGTGGTACAACGTGAGATGAAGTTGGAGTGATAGGGAGAGGTCATACCTTTCATGATGTTGTCAGAACAGCTAAGATTTGAGGCCTGTATCATAAATGCAAGTGAACAGGTAATAGTTTTAAGTATAGGTAGGAAAAATCACATATACTTTCAAAAAGACCATACAATAATTAACTTGGGATTGGGGTGGAGAATATTGGGGAGCAGTGAGGTAGTAGAATTAGGAACATGAGTGAGAAGGCTAGTTCACCAGTCCAGGTGGGAGATGTTGGTGTCTTGGTGGTGTTGGCAGAAGATACAGACAAAAGTTAATGAATGTCGTGGATATTTGAGATCATATCAATAGACCCTGGAGAAGGATTGGATATGAGGGATGAGAGAGGGAGATAGCAAGGATGAATCCTAGTTTTTAGCTTGGTTATCTTGGTAGTGGCATTACCGATTCAATGCTGGAAGGAGACCCAGTGTGAGGATGTAACATTGCTGTGTTTGAGACATCTAAGGGCAGTCAGGTAAGCCATTGGGTACAGGCTTAGCTCTCAGTGTGGAGGCTTAGACTGGAGATGTAAATTTTTGAATTGATATAACTAGGCATAGAATGTCAATGACTTCATCTAGAGAGAAATATAAAGTGAAGAGAGGAGAGGCATATCATCTAATGGAGGGTGAACAAGGATGAGCCAACCTGAGAATCTGAGAAGGAGTAGGCAGGAATATGGGAGGAGAGTCAGGGGAGTGTCGTGCCCACTCTCAGTGGAAGAGAGCATGTTTCACTAAGAAGGGAAGGCTCAAGAGTGTTGACTGCTATGGAGAGGTCAAGATAGGGGACTCCAATTGTTCATTGGCAGTAAGTCAAAAGACATTTTATTTTATCACATGGGGTGTAGGACAAAAATGAAAATATTTTAAAGCATATGTGGAAAGTCTGGTCAAAAACAGCAGGTTTATACACCTACTAAACTGTACTTGCTCCTGAAACTCCACGTAAAAGACTGCAAAGAGATTTGTTTTAATGGAGGTGTTTCATACCACATTCTGTAAACTGGTAAGTAAATGGACAAGTGGTAGCTGGTAGTAGAGCTGAGACATCTGACTATTGCTGCAGAGGGAAAGGCAGAGAGCTACCAGCTTAGCTCTCAGAAAAGCTCAGGAATTAGTGGCACCATTTACCACTGGAAGAGGGTATAAAGGGAAGGCTCAACCAGGCTGATCTGCTGGAAGGCTGTGTAGAAAGCATTTGAATCCCCCAATCCCCAACTCTACCCCACTCAGCTGAACAACTGCCTCTTTGGTATCCCACATAGAAAACAAACTTGTTTTCTATAAAGAGTAAAAGAGAAGTCTCTGTACCAGGGTGGTACCAGCCATGCTTGAGGAATTAAGTGAAAGTTTGCATACTAAATGACAAGAGCCCCAGCTCTCTTCCCTAGTTTTGTTGCCAGAGCTTTAGCAACCAGGCTTATGTCCTCCAGATAGACAGGAAAAATCTTCTCTGAGAAATCTGATCTGTACAAGAGAAGAGACCTAAAGGTTCCCCAATGAGAAAGCCCAACCAGCTCCCACCTTCCTCACCCCCCACCCCAATCAGCTTGTTAATAGCCCACTCTTAACTATGCACTGTCAGCCAAGTGTCACCAACTTCTCACAGGAAAGGCAGAAATCAAAACAAGCAGAAAGATAAAAAATAAGGGCGAGAGGAGCATAAGGGACTAAACAAAAATGTTCAAAACTATTATCTTTAATCTCCTCAGAGAGGTAAGAGAAAATATTTCATGGATTCAATAAGACTAGCATGAAAAACAGTGGACAACCAGAGAGCAAGAGCGAGTTCTGGGAAATTAAAGCTATGAGGGCATAAGCAAAAACACAACAGAATCTAGAAAAATAAAGTTTGGAAAGTCTCCTGAAAAGTGAAGCAAAAAAAAAAAAAAAAGAAAAGAAAACTATAAGAAGATTACAGAATAAGCTTAGTATGCTCAATATCCAAATAATAAATTCTAGAAAGGGAGAACAGAGAACAGTGAAATCTGAATACATTTTCTCTTCACCTCTTCAGGGTGTTTGGAAACTGCATAATAACTTTATCCGTGGGGGACTTTTCTCTGGAAAGAGTAATTTATAAAACCTCTGCTTGAAGTGGCCGCCATCTCTTCTCATTCTGTAGGTCTCATCTTAAATACTATGTGTTCTAAAAGGTCTTCTGACCATTCTGTCTAAAGGAGGTCATCTCTTTTGGGTATCCCGTTTGTTCCTTGGAGGCAGTTATTGCAATGATTAACTATGTATATTTTTGTTTTTTGTCTCTAAGGAGGAGAGGGCACCCTGTCTGTTTTGTTTAACACTGTACATCCAGAACCTAACACAGTGCCTGATATTTAAAATGTACTCAACAAATATTTATTGGTTAAATGAATGTATTGATTTAATGAATATTCACACAGCTCCAAAAGCTTAATATTTTTGCTCCTAAAAGCAATTGCTCCTAAACCTATTTAAGACACTGAGATTTTCTTTAATGGAAAGGAAAAGGAAGTATTTTATCTTCCTTATTTCCTCATGGATGTGCACTAAAATCATGTTTTCCTATTATTAATACAAAGAAGTTTTCTGAGTTTTAAATGGAGCTCCATCTGTTATTTTGGTCTCTTTGGTACAAAATCATTTCCTTGGCATGAACCATTTAAGTGCATTTGATCTGCATCATCAAATTTCTTAATCAAGGCTAAACACGTATCTTTGATTAAAAAGAAAAAGGTGAGGAGGGAAGAAAGAAAGAAGAAACTGTCAAAAAAAAATAAAATTAGGAAAAATCCCTCTGTAAAACTAATTATCTCAAAGATGAGCAAAATGCAGGAGTTAAAACATTTTTTAAGCCACTGTTGAACTGACATCTTCTCTAAACTGTCTGAGACATTGAAACCTTCTGAGTCCAGCATTTTTTTTTTTTTTTTTGGAGAATCTCTATATATTTTTACCCAACGAAAAGTCCTGTCTCAGTAGGAAGGGCTGACTATTTTCAGCATTTATGAAACATGAAATGCAAGCAGCTTATGGTCTATCTTGACTGGCAGTACATCTGTCTGCTGTGTCAGAGAATGGATAAAATGGGTTGTAACTGCTTAGGTTAAACCCCAGGAGGTGAACTCAGGACAGATATAGTCTTCATTATTCTTCCTTCCTCCTCCTTCCCCCTTGACTACAACTCTTTGACAAATCCTCAAGGGCTGCATGGATTGTTTACTTTTGCTGCTTTTTCTGGAACAAAACACCATGGGTCAGGGGTGATGGCAGCGCAACATTCTGAACACAGCAATGTTAAAATATATATCCGAATGTGATTAAAAGGGAAGATGTTAGGTCGTCTATATGGTAACAGAATTTTTTTTTTTTAAATCCATGGAGCTACAGTACAGAAACAATTCTATGTTAAACAATGGACTTTAATTAATAGTACAATTATAACAAAGTGCTCTCATCAGTTGTAATAAATGTTCCACATGAATGCAAGGTGCTGGTGGCAGGGTGGTAGATGGCCATCCTGTATTTTATGCATTATTATTCTGTAAACCCACAACTTCTCTAATAAAAAAAATAAAAATAAAGAATTCATATTTTGCTTAAAAACAGACAAAAAACAACAACAAAGACAGGGGTCAGAGTCCAGGTGGCCAGTCAAGAGCCCAGAAGGTAGCTAAAATTGTTTCCTTCCATATGACCTTAGAATTTCTTCCCAAAACATTAGGTTTTGCCCGTTGAGGAAGTGATAAGCTAATTTGCATCATAAGTGTGCAATACAATTGTAACATCAAAGTGAATTTAAAATTCTAATACTAAAGCAAGATTTTATCATGTGCTAACTAAAGTAAGCATAAATGCAATTCCTTGTTTATTGTAAGGCTTAAGAGAATGTTGTAATAACCTAAAGTGAAGAGTAGTCTTCTCAAGTTAATTATCTAATAGGATGTGATAGTCACCTCCCTGAGCATACCTGGGAAATTTTTCAAAATTGATTTGAATATTTATAATTTTCTTCTAAAAGTTATTTCTTAACCAAGCATATCCTACAATACATCTTCAATGATTTTAAGGAAGAAAAGAATTAAGTCCTAGTACCACTGGGTCTCTTTCCCTTTGCCCTTACATCTATCTTTGGGATTGGTGTTGTTTTTCTCCTTAGAATCTGTAGGTGCCTTCATCTCAATTTTTCCATCTCTCCTCTATTTCTAGTTTCCTGTACTCCCTACAGCTCCCTATTCCTTTTCTTAAAGATCCGCAAACCTTTCATTTGAGAAGTCTCGCCATAAAGAAGAAAACGTAGTAATAGGTCTCATGGTTGCTTTCTGAGGAAAGCACAATTACTGCAAATTTATGTAGGATTTATTAAAAATTTCCCTTGTTTCAGGCAAAATTTAGGAGCTGAGCAACACAATGGACAGAATAGTGACATGCCCTGTCAGACACATAGAAGGCGGCAGGTACTGTTTACCTTCGTTAGAGTTTCATTATAATCCCTTAAGTTTTCTTTAAAAATAAAATGAAAAAAAAATTATTCCTGGACTTCTGAGCCACAATATGCAAACATTTTCCAAAAAGGTTGTTTGACATTTTATTTGTACCTTGAAATGGCCTGTCTCTTACGTGAGAGTGTTTGGGGGAAGAGGAGCTAGAGATGAAGGGCCTGGAGAACAGAATAGAAGTAGCTGGAAGTGAGAATTAGGTTCAGTAAGATAGAAACCCTGTGTCAGGTCCAAGCCTTAGAATCCTACCTCTATCCTTGGCCAGACATCTGCCCAGCAACTAGCAAAAAGGGGAGCACAGTACCCTGAAAAGCTGCCCCCATCGAGTCCTGAGGGCTTGGTCATCTCACAGGAACCTTGGGCCGAAAAGCTCTACCTACCTGGGCTGGGAGGGGACAGAGCTGTAATGAGAGACCTGATACTTCCAATCCAATCCATGTGAGCATGACTTTTGAAAGTTGCCAAGAAGCCACTTGTAGGGTTCAGGCTGTGGTGTGATTGATTAGTTCAGGTAAAGAGCATCAACAAAGTGATGGCTGGGAGGATAAGGGTCTGAAGCTCCTAGAGAAACTGGGGCATGCTTGGGACTTGGACTGGCACTCAACCAGCTACTGCACCATTAAGCTTCCTTCCAGCAGTTCCCTCAGCCTTGCCCAACTCCTTGTGGCTGACCTGAGTTCCCTGAGGCAAGGTCCCAGACGAAGCCCCTGGAATCCCATTTCCTACAAACTTGAGACTTGGGTAGCCATGAAGAAAAAGAGGTGAGGAATAGCAATAAATGCTAACTAACATTCATATGGTGCCTTAGAGTTGTCAACATCCTTTAATGCATATTATTCTGTTTTTTCTTTATCATATCCTAGTGAGAAAAGTTAGCTGGATGGGTGAATGATTGTACCTCATTTCAAGAAGGAGGAAACCAAATCACAAAATGTTAACTTACTGGTATCCTAAAGTGAATGAGATTTAAATTAAAACAGTGATTCTTGTTTGAAATTTCAGAAACTTGTGTGGTTCCATATAGAACATACTATGTTTGTATGTCATACTTTTTCTGTGTGTCATGATATAAGGTATCATGACACACAAAAAATTCTGGGTTGGATATCTTTGGCCTTATAACCAATAGAACCTGCAGTGTTCAACTGTGGATCAGTAATGCCATGAACTTCCAGCTTCTCTGGGAGGCTATATTTACTTTTGTTTTAGGCAAAAGGAAACAATGTGAATGAGTAAATAGGTGTTCACAGCTCAGCGTATAAGTGAAGACCAGGAGAAGGAAATCAGAGAAGCGCATAATAAATGCTGAAAACAAATGATAAATGGAGAATAAACAAAGTTTTAGGCAAGGAAATTTGTACATTCAAAAGGACATAGTTTTTCATCAGAGAAATAGATAAACTTTTAATTAGAAAATTAGGGTATTTGTAAGCCACAGCAAACAACGGATTTTAGCTTTTTAGTTACTAGGAAAGTAAAATATATCCAAAAGAAAATCTAATATTCTTCGAAGTAATAAGCAAAATTTCAGTGTCCTTTTTACTATTTTATGAATCTATAAAGGATTCAAAATCATCCAAAAGACTGTTAACTCAGTATTTTTCCAGATAGCCAACTAATTATTCCAGCATTGTTTCTTGAACACTCAATTCTTTATCCACTCACTGAAAATTCATGTCTACCATGTGCTAAATACATGTGAAATATTCAGGTATGTTTAAGAGTCTACTATCCTGTTCCACTGATAAAGCTGTCTTCTAATATCCACACGGTGTTGTCGTTCTTGTGTACTTAAGCATATTTGGAAATGTGAAAGTGAAAGTTTACCCTGATTGGTCTTCTTTTCCAAAGAATTTTTTTCTGTTTAGCATTTTTAGGTAAATTTTCCATTATTTTTCCAATTCAAGGGAAAAATTCCATTGCAGTTTTTGTTGGATTTGCATTCTATTTTTCAATTAATTTTCAGAGTATTATCATCTTGGAAAAATTATGCTGCTGCCTATTTATCTCTCGTTTATTCAAGTATTCCTTTTTGGTCTCATGAAATTCATTTAGGAGTCTTTTTTTAGGTTCAAAACATTTCTTGTTATATCAATTCAAAAAATATTATATTTTTTATTGTTTTCGTGGAGTTTCCCTCTTCATAGTCCTAAACAGCATTGGTGATATATTGGAAAATGATTGGTGTTTGTATATTTATTTTGTAATTAGGTTAGCTACCATCTTGAATTGCTATTCTTACCTCTAAAATTCCTTTTATGTTCCTTGGCTTGATTTTACTGGCTTGAACATTTACATCCATTGCCACTTACTATAAGAAGTTTCTTACTATAAGAAACCACCCATCTCATCTGTCTTTCCACATTTTTCTGATCTGAACTTTGATGCTATTTTTTTATGCCTGTTGTTGTGATATAAGGTTTTAACTCTATTTCAGTGCCACAAGGCAATAAAAAATTGTTGACCTTTCATTTTAGAATCTATCATGGAGAAACAAGATTGTTTTGCCATAATACCAAATATAACTTTTTAAAAAGTCCCAAAGTACTACCCATACAAGCATTTCAGATAACAGATTCTTTGTGTGTTTTTATCATATGAAAGACACAAACAGTAAAATGGTGAACAAATTAATGTATTTAGTTAACTAGCAATGCATTGATATAGACTATAAAAAAAACATGTTCAAAAATGGAAAGATCGGTGTTGACTAAGTAGCCAAATAAAACTTCAGGAAGGAGATGAGACCTAAACTGAACCTCAAAGAATGGGCAAAATTTTCATCGTGAAAGAAGAGGGTAGAAGAGTCTTCAGATAAGGCCCTTTCTTTTACCTTTTAAGGGTTAAAGGGAGACAGGATTGGGGGCTGGCTCTATCAAAGGCTCTCCTTCTAGTCCGGGAGAGTCGGTGGTGGATGGATAGATGTGGTCAGTCAGGGCATGCTGACTGATTTGCCACGTGTCACTTTATTTACTATTTCTTGAATGGGTGTATAAATACCAAGCAATGGTCTTGCAAACAAACTTTAGCTGAGAGAACTTAAAAAGAAAACACACACATACCAACACATATCCCTCAACAGATTCCTAGAGCTGTGACACAGCCCCAGGTGAACATCTGGTGTACCTCAAAGCTATAGGGGTTTCTGTTAGTAACCATCATTTGTCACGTTCACTTTCCATTTTCAGAACAGACCAGCAGTCCTCCCTCCCCTCTCCTCCTCCTACCCCAAACAGAAATAAGATGGTAAGAAATTATTTTTCTTTTTTGTCTCATACCTACAATCTTGAATAGCTGCTTATTTCCTTTGTGGGGATCTTTTTTACTTATCTTCCTTAAACTGATGGCAAGAATACTTATGTTCTTAATAGAAATTGGGAGCTAATTTTCTGCCTAATGAAGTGATAATTACGAAGTACACCATTTTATTTAAACACAGAGCTGATTTATTTTGCCTGAGGAGTATACTTCTGAACTACAGTTGCCTTCGTGGAATTTTTATATTTTGTTTTTAGCCCTATTTCTGATGAACTGATCTTTGAAATGTTAAAAGCTAGTTAACAGAAAGAAAGGTTAATGTGAACATTTGTGTGGGGGCAAAGGGGGGACACAGCACTGCATATGATTACTTCTGTCATGAGAATCGAATTTGGTATGACTCATCTCTTTTGCCTGAAGTGGAAGAGTGCAGAAGGGGAGATTAAAAATTGGTCCGGGTTGTATTTCTTTTATCAGACAAGCATCAATTATTATCACATTGAAGTTGTTCTTTCTTTTTCTTCTTTGCCATTGCAAACAAGCAATACTAGATATCATTTTAGAATTACTTTTGTCAAAGTCTTTATTTTAAAAGCATAGTCAAAAGAAAATGAATGTATGCAAAAATCCGTGATAGATGCTTCTCATGTGGCTACATTTGGGGAGAGCATGTGGCTGCATGGTACCATGTGATGTCCCTTCGGAATGACTTACTCGGTGTCCAGGGTGTTGTGTCTTAGCTTGTGGTCTAACAGCTTTGCAGGGCTATTGAGTGCTCTGGGATCCCTGGTATGGTTCAAAAGTGACTTTGACTCCTAGAATTTCTTTGGATTTGTACCAGCTTCAGACTGGATTTCTGTTTTGGCTCATAACCCCTTCTCAATGCCACCAATTGCCCTCTAAATGGCCTGATTTCCAACTGAATGGAATGGAGGTATTTTCACTAGTCATGTGCCTAAGTGTCAGAAAACTGGCTGCATATTGTTACTCTGTGAGATGGAACATCTAGCCAGGCAGTCTCTTAGGTTTTCTTCTGGAGCCAAAGTAATCATGGAATAATGTAGCTAACATTTATTTGAACCACAACCTATTGCCAAACACTATTCTAGACATTTTGCTTTTAGAATTTTATTTAATCCTCACAGTAACACTATTGGGTAGTTTCTATTACTTTTCCTGAAAATGTAAGGAAACTAGGGCAAGAAGTTAGGTAACTCACTCAAAGTCACTCAGCAAGTTACAACAGGGCCAGGAATTGAACCTATGTCATCTGATACCAAATCCCACACTTTAAACCTCAGCAATCTACCATCACCGAGATGATCTCCATTGCTATAGGTAGGAAAGAGGGAGTAGGCAGTGATAGGAAACTGGTGCCTTGTGAATTGCTGCTTCCTAGAATTTCTTGGTTTGAAGCTACCATGGATTCTAGTTAATTTCTTAAAAGGTTGAGGGAAATGATGGTTGGGTACACAGAAAAAATATTTTTAGGGCTTGTTATTTGTCTTAGTTATTTACTGCTGTGTAACAGATTCCCCTCAAAACTTAGCAGTTTCAAAGAACAAACATATTATTTCATGCCATTTCTGAGGATCGGGAATGCAAGAGTGGTTTCACTGAATAATTCTGGCTCAGAGTTTATCGAGACTTTGCAGTTAAAAGTTGTGAGTTGAGCCTGCAATAATCTGAAGGGACGACAGGATCCCATTTCAAGCTTCCTCGCATGGCTGGTGGCCAGACGCTTTGGTGCTTCCCCATGGGGCAGCTCACACAGCCAGTGATCTGGGGGACAGACGCAGACAAAGATGAATGCTGCAATACTTGGGTGATATAATCTAGGAAGTAGTATTACATCATTTCTTCCATATTCTGTTTGCTGGAAGCAAGTCAGTAAGCCCAGCCTACACTCGGTGGAAAGGAAATTAAGCTCTCCTTCTTGAGAGGAAAAGTATTAAAGAATTTTTAGATACTTTTTAAAAATCATTGTTAGACAACTTTTAATTGCCTATTTGTGTGTGTGCATGTGTCTTGTGATGGAGTAATGGGAGGAATCTTTTTTTCTCTATTAACATCTATCTCTATTAAAGGAAAATAAATTGTTAAAAATCTAACATGCATGTCCACTCTTGTTTTTGTGTTAGTTGAGTACTATTAATGCTGAAATATAGTGGTAATGATTGTTTGCTCTTTAGAACTATATTCAAGCCACGTAAGCAGATATATGTAAAAGGAAATAGAACGAAAACATTTATAGCAAAATAGAAAATGGTTTTTTCCTCTGTTTGAGTTAAATTAATATTAATGACTATTCTAAAACAAGGTTTTAAGGAAGTATTTCAAAGATATCATATTTGAAAGAGGGTTCCAGTTTTTAATGACTGAAAGACCCATGTCTCCTAACAGCGCCTCAGTTGAGTCACTGATTGAGCAGAAATACTCTGCTAGGAACCAGAAAGGGGTCTAAGTTTTATGATGCAGCGCCCTTATGAGGCTCACTGCAGAGCAAATGGGTAATGGATGAGTATCTGCAATATAAGACTTTAAATAGATTTAAATATGAATGGTTTGAACGTATAAAAATAAAAAATATATGAATGGGGGGCATCACCCACTCTAATCTGGAAAGTTAGTATTGAGTAGGTGACATTTAAACTGAACTTCAAAAGACACAAGGAACAAAGTTTGGGATGTAGTTGGAATGGATGTCACCTTAAGGAAAAGATGGAACATAAGCCACAGTATTGGAATGAAATGTGTTTTCAGGGTAATTCAGGGAATATAGTGTATTTGAAGCATGGGATTATTTTGGATGCTAGTGGGTGTTCAGGCTGAAAGGCAAGTGGGAGGGGGAATTTAGATTTTAATGTTTTTAAATAGAGGGAGTCAGTCATGTGGGGTCATGTGGGGTCCTATGTACTTATTTGGTTTCCTGACTGTCACCTTTAAAATGTAGATAATGTTGACTCTAGTTGTAAAAAATCAATTTTTAGTCTTTGAAAGAAAAGTTACTGTGCATATTCTGTTTTTTTGCATATTTATGTGGATGTTATTCTGGGTGTGTTTTGTGAATTCTAGAAAGTTTTTTACCATTTTCAATAAGCATTCCTTCTTACCACATAAATAATACACTGGAATTATGAATTTTTCTTACTTTTAAAAATGTCATTCTTGATCTACTTTTTTTGGTCATGAGCAGTCCCAGAATGAATTTAAAAACACAAAGCCAAGGTTGCTAGTACTGAATATATTCCTATTTGAGTATGTTTTTATATGACTTGAAATCTTGTGGGTAAAGACCAAGGATTTTTGACTTACACGAAAAAACAAAAAAAAAACAGTTTTTCAAAATACCCAGAAAATATTTATGTAAGAATGCTTCTTGGTTTTCTCAGGAACATCTAAACATATAACTTATCACTCATTCTTTTTCACATGATCAGGTGGTTGTTCTGCATTTCTCTGAACATCAGTGTTTCAATTAAATGAAATGGAAGTGGGTGAGAGGGTTAGCCCACAGGTGTTTTCTCTCATGTGGGAAGAGATGTATTTTGATTTACCTTATGATTCCATCCAATGCGGACAATGATAACTATCTAATTATAATTAATACCTGATACCATCATGATTTCTATTTTTTGGTATTAGGTCACTCAGTATCACACTTATCAGATTTTATTTATAATCAAAATAGTATTTTTAATGAGATAACAATAAAAGTATTTTCAATGAAAAATAAGTCATCCATATGACTGCCACCTTAACAAATTGCCATTTTCATGTCCGTGTCCCCTTCTGAGCTTTGTCATCTTGCCCCTCCCCCCCACCCCCCACTGTGCAGCAAATCGCCCAGTCTTCATGGCTTCTGTCTCTTTAAGGTTGCTCACATCCATCCTTTTCTGCCCCAGTCTGCTGTCTGGGCCATGTTAGAGCCACCAGGACCATCCCTGAGATTCTGCCAGAGGCACCTCATTCTGCTTCCAGCATTGTCAAGATGGACCATGTCCCACCTTACAGGCTGAGAAATCTTTCCAAAAATTTAGGCTTTCCCTCATTTGCCTAAAAACTTTCAATGGCTCCCTACTGCCCTCAGAAAAATATTAGGACTATTTTCCTAGGGCACGTAAGGCCCAGCAAAATCTGGGCCCTCCCTGCTCATCTCATGTATCCCTGCCCACCTCTCTAGTCCTACCTCCTACCAGTCTTTACTATGTGATTTTTGTCCCAGCTCTACAGACAAACTCTCCCCCATTGGACCTTCCCATATAATGATCCCTCTGGATTATATTCCCTTCCCCTCCCCAAGCCTTTCCTTAAGCTTGCTAGTTATCTATATGTTTTATTTGGCTGGCTCCGTAATATTTCTTTTGATTCTACAGAACTCAGCTTAAATATCTACTTCCCCTGGGAAGGTGCCTTGGCTCTTATTACCTTCTTTACTTGTCTGTCGCCCCAACTGTCTTGAGGTGTCTTAGATGTCATCATATCACCACCAGCTACTAGGGGCTAGTTCATGTGCTCAGTACATTTTTTACAATATATACATATATTGGCTCTCAGGAGACCTGGGGATATGCTACAGGCTTCAGCTGACCATAAGTCAGCTGGAAGTGAAAAGGGTCTCCACAGACTGCTTCCCAGTTCTGGACAGGCTGGAGAGCCAAGATTGTTGTCCATTGCAAGGGAGCTAAGAAAGGTGAGGAGGGAGAAGGTTCAGAGAATTTCCATCCAAGATTGTTTTTAAAATTGGGTGACATATTCTTTCTGAATTCACCAACTCAGGGGATAAAAGCTGCCCATCTCCAACTCCATGGGGTTCCACTATTGCCAGAGGCAGTTGGGGCCCCCAGGAAGAGGCCAGATGCATTTTGTGGCCAGCTGTGGAGGGCTCAAAAGAAGGACAAGATTAGCAGTGTTAATTATAATATTCATACAAGTTTGTATTTGTAAAGGATGCTATTTTTAAAAAATTGTAGCTCAGCATCAGTTTTCTCACAGTTGGATTTTTTTCTTGAGTCCATTGTGTTGAACTTGCCCTTAAAATGGCCTCTCTATGATACATCTTCAGTTCATGATCTGATATTTTGAGAGCTGTAACCAAGATTATAATGTGGCAGAACATGATGGGTGCAGGTGAATTGTTTCAGTTTCTAAGAAACAGAAGCCTCATTTTCATGCCGATAATTTAAACAGCAAGAAGGAGAAAGACCTTCTTTCTACTCGACATATAGTACTCTGATAACATATTCAGATATATGAAACAGATTTGAATTCTCCTCTATGTAAATACTTTTAATGATGACGATGAATAAAGTCTGATTCTCCCTTAATATGTAGAGAAATCTATGATCCTAGAAAAGAGAGACACTCACTTTTATTTCCTTGCCACTTCACCTTGTGAGTTCTGCAAAAATATTCCTATATAAAAAAACGGAAAACTATACCACTCCCATTGTGCAAGTTGGAATACATGCAAAGCTGTCTGTGGACAGAACAGTTTCAGAATCAAGTTAAACCTTTACTTGACCTCCCCTCTGCCACCTGCTGGCGTAGGCCCAGGTAGCCTTTGGGCCTTCATTTCTTCATTTGTCAGATGTGGATAACTAGAGTTCCTTTCCCGAAATGCCGGGAGGGTGAAATGAGATCATGTCTAGCACTGTCTGTGGTTCATCATAGGATTCAAGAGGGTCTACGTATCTTACTCCTCTCAGAGTCCTTCCCAAGTTTCAGCCTTGGTTATTCCCAAAAATTCTTATACATTTATGATGGATTATTTCTTAGAACAATGATGAAAACATTTTGTGCCTCCAAGGGAGAAAAAAAATTCAACATAGCAGCTAACTCATCTAAAGGAGAGATCGGAAGTTGGAGTCTCCAGAGGAAAATTTAAGTCTGAAGTTCATCATCCTTCATCATCCTGATTTTATATATATATATATACACACTTATTTAAAAATGAGCACTTCATGCGACCTTCCTTCATTGTAAGGATGGGCATTTCAGCTCGCCTATGAAAATCAAATCGATAGGTGAAGCTTTTTCCAGAGAGAACGTTAGCTATGGGTCTGGCGAATGCCTAAGAAATAGCAGCTGGGGACGTTTCCGGAGCAATCGGCCGGGCTTCTGTTTCACGGGCAGAGACACATATGACTGTGTAGGGGCACAAATGTCTGTCGATAACAGAATTATCAAAACACAGCAGAAATTAATTCGTGAAAATATAGAGCACAGCTCCTAAGTCAGCCAGCTCCTCATTAATATGATCAAAACAGATCAGCTGCAGCTACAGAACATCACTCCTACAGCCCCCCTTGAAGCACAGCAAAGGCTTGAAGGATTTGGCTACCCAGGGTTATAAATAGCTCCAGGAGCAGAATCCAGTGCTTCTGAATCCCCGAGATAAACCAGAAAGAAAGGAGCCTCAAGACCGAGGAAGCACAGAGTTCTGCAGAAAAGTAATAAAGGTGGGGTATCCTTAATCCTATTTAATAAACACTTGTGGAGTACCTACCCTGTTCAAGGTGCTGCCAGGTATTAAGCACCAAAAGGATAAAATGGGGGACAAAAATTCATCCTAGTCTCCAATGAAAAGATAACAAAAGCATTTCTTTTAGCAGCTACTGTCTTCTCATTTGGTGGCAGTTTTGTGGTTTTTTTATTTTGGCTGATAGAAAAAAATGACCATCTATTTGATACAGAGAAACAGAGGGGAGAGTTCTATGACCTCCATCCCTTCCCTGCCAATGCAAGTTTTAGTGCAAAATAGTCATACATTTAGCTTTTCTGCAAGGAGAGGACCGCTGTGTGGAGATGCATGTGAAGGAGGGAAAGGGCAGTAGTTGGAAGGGGCGTTTTTTTTCCTTTCTTTTTTACTCTATTCTCCTTTTTATATTTGCTCATGTGAATCAGTAGCACAATTAAGGCTCAGTGAGTTGGCCATCAGTAAGGAGATAATTCACCTAATGTATTTTAGACAAAGATTATATAGAAAATCTATATTTTATACAGTATAATGAGTCTTAAAAAGTTAGCAGGGAGAAAGCAGCGATCCATGTCCCCTATTTCAACTTTAAGCTAAATCCTTGGCAACTCTTTCTCTTCTGTTCTCAAAATCTTTGTGAGAATTTTTTGGGGGGGTGGCAGTGGCATTGTCAGGATGCAAATTAATATATGTCCACAAACTCTATTTGCCATTCCAAAACCAGAAGTTCTAAAAATAGGTTGGTTGGTTTTTTGCCAGCTTGGCACCAAAATCCATTTGGCAGCAAATGTGATTTAATATCCAGCGTTTTGCAACAGAAATACCAAATATGTTCATTACAGGACACTACTCCAGAACCTACTAGGGGTGTAGTATAATATGTGATATATGCTTGGTATTACCTCTCTAGATTCTGAAGAATTCTGACTTTTGAAATGTCGAGCTCTGTGGTTTTGATAAAGTATCGTGTCAAAACGGTTCTAACTGTATATATGGTATGTAGTAGACCTTCTAATTTCACTTTTAGACCATCTGATTATGTGCTTGAGCAATGCTGAAATGCAATAGTATGCTGTGTTCCAAAACACATGCACACACACAAATTTTTTGAGAAGGTCACTGGATTTCAAAGTGTAACAAAAGTATATCAGTCATAGAGAAGTGGAAATTAGTCCTTGGTTCTCTGGGAAAAATGTGGATTTATTATCCTTTCACAAATGACACTCATAAAAGGGAGCTAATTATATCTTCTTGGGAGGTAAAAGGATGGACTTGAAATTGTCTTACACTTGCAAAGTCTCTTTCAAACTACATGCCTTACTGTGAGTTTGCACTTTTGGCAGATGGAAAAGCTAAAAAAAAAAACAGGCCTGGGTGTGAATCCCTGTGAGAATAAAATTCAGGTCTGAAGGAAATAAAGGCCTCACCCCAACAGTCTTGTCTTTCACATCCCCTCTTCTACTTCACCCCCATTTGGGGTCCCAAGTGCAAATTAACGATGTTGCCATATCTTCAGATATGGAGAGGGCAATATGGATTGACATCAATATTCCCCCCATCATTGCTGTCAGATATTATATTATTCATTTGGGGGCCTTTAAAACCATAGAACCCTAAAAAATGGATCAATTAGATCTTTGGGGACCACTTAGAGCTGAAAGACGCCAGGGGGCTTAAAACCTCAGTCGAAGAGCAGCTGCCATGGAATTCTTGGTTTAGCCAAGATGACCAAACCCAATTTTCTACTTGGACCACATTCCCTTCAGTTGTCCTGACCTCCTCCCTTGTCTGGTTCTCTCCATTTTCTGTGGCTTTCAATATCATGTTATCTACCCGACATTTTCATGCATAATCCAGTATAATTCTTGTTAATGGGAACAACCACTGTTTGTTGAATATTTAATATTTATCAGCCATTGTGCATTCATTATGTTGAAAGACATATCACAGTCAAGTTTGTAATTATAACATTTTATTCAGAACATCAAAAGTTTTGTTGCAGCAAGGAAGCCAGATCATTTGCAAAAATGGAAGCAGCTTCAAGTTTCTAGGGGATGGCAAGTTATTTTTGTAGACATAAAAGGGAAGCTAGCTAGACTCCAATTGGTTGAATGGGGATTTGTCAGCCTAATAGGGGCAGATTGAGGGCAGGTGGGCTTTATTTTGTTTTGGGTGAATGAACTATGGGCTGGATTGGCCATCTGGGTTGGCCACCTTGCTGGAGATTACACATTTCAAAAGATGGCAAGAGGAAATTCAAGAGGGAGTCTAAAGAGGAAGAAAGACATGGTTGTTTTGTTGTTGTTGTTGGCTCTGAGGGGTCCCCAGGCCTTTCTCTATATAATTTTATTAATCATCTCAGTCTTTTAACCTGACTTTACCAAGGCTCCCTCACAGTGAAGCATCTAGCACATGGTAGATAGTCTAGTTCCTTCCCCTCTCCTGCAATTGTCCCTAATCAATAGTTCCCAGCTTAGATTCATTCATCTGGCTCAACAAATATTTGTTGAGCAAAATGTCTTCTCACATCTTCTGGGAAGTAGGTCCCAAGACAGAATTAGAAGTATCTGAGATTTATTGGAAGAAATGCCTGTGAAGGATACAGGTGAGAGGAAACAGGAATGGGGGGAAGAAACTTGTGGTTTCACAGGTCTGATACCTGTGAATGGAGAAAGGAAAGGATGGGGTTAGGAAGAACACCTGAGAAAATTTTGGCCTGGCTGATAGGAAGCCCCAGAGCAAAGACTGCACGTAAGAGGAGTCCCGCATTAGGTAGAAATGGCCCAGCTCTATTCCCAGTCTGGGCAGGGAATATCTCTGGAGAGTCAGAGTATGGCCTTAGGTGATCACCCCAGGAGCTCCCTAAGGCATGGCAGCTGGCAGCTCAGTACACTTCTCCAGCAGCTTCTCTCTCATGGTACTTCCACGGCTGCCACAAGAATATGAGTTGAATATCAGTTGAGGAACATGGGCAAATATTAGAGAATCCTTGAAATTTCATCTTTAGAGATCTGATTCTCTCACTTTCAAAGGCTTTTCAATCTTTAGGAATCTTTAAAAGCAAATAATCATGGAAGGGAAAGACCTAAAAGCCTTCATATCTAGTAACTTAGCAGAAGGCAGTTCAGTGCTTGTTAAGAGTAAAATAATGGGACCTGACATGCTTCTGATCTGGAGGCAGGTGAGAAACTCTGGAATAGAGAGATGTACAAAAAGAGGGAGCGACTCACTGAAAACTGCCTAGATCTGGTCTGCAATAGTTGGTGATGTGTTGATGCTTGAATCCAGTCCCTGATGTAAGTAATATGTAGTGTACTTTATTTTTGTCCATATTTATTATATCCTGGTTTGATCCAGTAAAGTTGCAGAACTTTCATCTTCAGCATGGGAAACACATAACTCAAGTGTGTCCTTGTTCCTGATACCAGTTTTTTTTTTTTTTCAATTTTATTCAGGTATATTCACACACCACATAAACCATCGAAAGTATACAATCACTGGCTCACAGATCGTCACCTAGTTGTGCATACATCTCCATGATCAACTTTAGAACATCTTCATTATTGCAGAACAGAAATAAGACTAAAAATAAAACCCAAATCCTCCCACACCCCTTTTTCCCCCCTACTGTTGATCCATGATATTGGTGTAGTAAATTTGTGACTGTTAATGAAAGAATATTAAAATATTATTAACTATAGTCCATAGTTTACAATAGCTTTGTTTTTTTTCCCATTTACTGCTCTATTTCTAACATTCTTTTTTACATTTGTAGTAGTTCATGTGAGAACTTACATATATGACTTTAAACAACCACCTGATACCAGTTTTATAATGAGGTTAAACATTAGAGTTCCTAAAATGTTCTAGAAACATTTCTAGATCCATGATGGACAGTGTATGAGAAGTAAACCCAATATCCTTCTCTAGAGTCGGATATACTAGGGAGAATTGTCAACATTGCTAAGCAAACACTTAGTACCCAATCGAAGCTTTGAAGACCACGTTAATGTTTAACATGATGCTAAAAACGTACCCTCGCTGATCAGAAGGAATCAAAGGAGCCCCCTTCTCTGAGAGTCTTGGTGTTTCTGCATTTTCATAATTAGAATGATTTTCTTCATTTCATTAAGAAAATATTGCCCAACTGCAAAGCAGCTGACCTCCATCCTTGTGTACTAAGTGGGAAGAAAGAAGGCTCTTGTGAAACTGAGCCCAAGGTTCCTGTTTCATCGATTTGAAGAGAGACAGGGAGATTTAATGACCTTACATAAAGGCGCCTTATGAGTTCATGATCTCTCTTGTCAACCAACATAGAAATGCATTGTTGACAAGCATCAAAAAATATTATTCAGTAGAAATATTTGTGCAGCTCTTTTCAGTCTAATCACAAAACTGTTAATACTGGGCCTCCTCTGAGCATAATGAAAATTATCACTGTAACCTTTCAGGGACAGGATTCCGTATCTGTTGCTATGGCAAAGGAGCAAAATGTAAGCCTCTGATTAAAATGAACCCTTGTGAAGAAACCACCGAGATCCTGAGCAGGGATTCGTCACTGTCTTATCGTCTTTTCATTTTCTGTAGTGTCTCAGGTCTGGAGTTCAGCATGCCTACTTGAAATTTCCTTTTTGTTGTTTGTATAATAACTGAATTTTTCTTGTATCATCAGTTTCTTGATTATTTTCAGTAACATTAAATATACTTTAATTTTTCTAAATATTTAGATGTCTCAATTTTGGTGATAAAATACAGTGATGGATATTGAGGCTGTAACATAAATTTGTTTCTTCTAGAATCTAAATTTTATCTTTTAGCATTAATGTTTTTGAATGCTTAATTTACTACAGAACATAAAAAGTCTATTTCAAATGTGAAAAAGGAATATAAAATTATAAATGAAATAACTGGCACTCTAGTGATATGTATTCTAACATAAGCTTTGTATATATCTTTACCTGGAAGTATTAAACTTCCAAGAAAAACCTTTTGAGACTGGAATGATTTAAGTCTCTCTGCATAAGAAAAACAGTTTTTTAGAAATTATGCTGCCTTTTTTGCTACTGTCAGCTTAAGTAGAAATTCAGCTGCAATTTAGATGACTTTATTTTTCCCTTGTTTTAATTGCTGGTGTTTTAGCACTGAAAAGCTTTCCTTGCAGGGTGAGATTCTAGCAGTGCCCTTAAGGGCACAGTTTTATATCAAGAGTCTCTGGCCTTCAGAGCCTCCGGGGCCTTTGTGCCAGGAGCCTGCTCTCTCTCTCCAGAGATGCTTAACACAGACCATGGAATGATTTAAGAGGCTTTTTGTGTTTTGTGTTTTGATAGGCTACAGTAGGGAGAGGATACCTGTATTCTAGTCTAGGAGAGCTGAGGGATCTTAACATTTTAATCTCTCTGACCCTTCTTTTTTTTAAAAATTTTTATTAATAAAAATCAATCAACATACAATATGAACATTCTTTTATCACATAGTTTTATATTCATCATCATGATCATTTCTTAGAACATTTGCATCAATTCAGAAAAAGAAATAAAAAGAAAACAGAGAAAAAATTGTACATTCCATACCCCTTACCCCTCCCTTTCATTGATCACTAGGCTTTCAATCTACTAAATTTATTTTAACATTTGTTCCCCCTATTAATTTATTTTTAATCCATATGTTTTACTCATCTGTCCGTAAGGTAGATAAAAGAAGCATCAGACACAAGGTTTTCACATCACAGTCACATTGTGAAAGCTATATCATTATGCAGTCATCTTCAAGAAACATGGCTGTGGAACACAGCTCTACATTTTCAGGCAGTTCCCTCTGGCCTCTCTGTTACACCTTAACTAAAAAGGTGATATCTATTTAATGCGTAAGAATAACTCCAGGATAACCTCTCAACTCTGTTTGGAATCTCTCAGCCATTGACACTTTATTTTGTCTCATTACTCTCTTCCCACTTTTGGTTGAGAAGGTTTTCTCAATCCTTCGATTCTGAGCCCCAGCTCCTTCTAGGATTTCTGTCCCACGTTGCCAGGAAGGTCCACACCCCTGGGAGTCATGTCCCATGTAGAGAGGAGGAGTCTGACCCTCCTTTTGGAAATAAATTTGGATTCAGTGATCTCTCCCAGCTCTCTATATAGCATTATGTTCGGTTGATTTGCTGATTGCCTGTGAAATTTGTTGATTTTCTGGCGCTGAATTTTGTTTTCTAGTTCCACTGGCTAAATGTACTCTATTCGTGTCATTAATTAAACAGTATTTCCCTCCCATACCACCTGAGCCTTACAGACATTTAATTAGTTCCCTAACTAATAAACCCTGTTTGTATTTAGTGTTTGACTAAAATCTCATTTGTACTCTATGTTTTATTTGTGTATGTTAATATAAGTGTTGCAAGCTATTTAATGCTATTTCCTTCTTTATTGCACCTTCCAGTTATATTAACTAAGGGGTGTTCAGTAAGTAATGGAGATACTATATAGCTTTTTTAAAAAATTTTTTCTTACAAATAAGGATCTGGAGGCTCTGACTGATTGCGAAGTCCATTCTTTCTCTAGCAAACCACAGTACCTGTTTCTAGAAACTTCTCAGATTGTTCTGCTACAAGACTCGCATGGAGTTACATATATAGAAAAAGAGTGAATCTAATAATCTCATACTTACAAATGCAAAGGGCTCTCTCTGTATATGCACTCACACACATACATATAACTATATACATGTATGTTATAGTTTATATTGCATAAGTGTTTAGGAGAGGCAAATAGAAATAGTAACCAAATAAATATAAATTAAGTTAACCATGAAATATCAATAAAAAGGCAAAATTTAAAAATAAAAATGCCTATCAGTGTTAAAAATACAGGATAATGAATATTCCCAAACATGATGGCCCTTTAAATTAATACTACTTGTTGGAGGGCAAATTTAATGGTATGTGTCTAATGTGTTTCAATTGTACATACCATTCTACCCAGTAATAGTAATTCTACTTCTAGAAATATACCTGAAGAAATAATTTAATATGTGGACAAGGAATGCTCGTCACATAATTATTTGTAATTAAAAAATTATAACCTATCTAAATGTCCAACAATATGGGGTTGGATGAATACATTATGAATACTTTAGAGTATACCATTCAGCTACTAAAAACTATAATGGAAATAAATATTTATGGACATGGGAAGATGCATGTATTGTTATGTGCAAGTATCTGATAAAAAATGAGATTTTTGGAAAACATTTATTTTTGGTATTTTTAATAGTTTTATTTACATAATTTACAAATAAAATTCACAGTTGTGCAATTAAATGTTGAGCAAATTTATAAAATATGTAACTGTTCCAACCTAACTTTTAGAGGGCTCAGGTTGGGGCAGCTGCTAGACCAAAGAACACATCAAGTATGGAGTCAGACATGAGGTTTATTAGGACTTACAAACAGGAGAGGGTGTCCAGTGGTGGCCATCTGGAAAATGGAAATAGCATACTGGAAAGGTGGGTGTGAAAGGGTGGTTAGCTTTTAAGGGTTTAGGATAAGGACATTCCATAGGTTATGAGAGTAGAGCTTCAGCAGGGCCTCATGACACAGGGGTTTAGAGATTTGATATCTACATGTCAGGGAAGAGGAATTTTAATGCTTTACAAGAGAAGTGGTTTACGATACCATCTGCACATTTTTTTCCCTCCCTGAGGAAGTCTGTCAACCTTTAACTTCTTTCCGGGTTATCTAGACAACTACATGGATAACTTACTCTCAATCTGGGGGACAGAGCCTAGGCTCTGGGTCTTCACAGATGTTCTGATCCATGTTTGAGTAATTATTTGTTTATATTTTATGTTTACTCATCTTTATTTTCTAATTTCTAGTGAACAAATTATTTTAAAAATGAAAATGAATATTTTTTCTCTTTAGTTTAAAATTTTAATTGAGTTGTTTCTACAGAAAACCAGAGCATATCTTTTCAGACACTTTAGTCCGTAATTATAGGTTTTTTAATGATAAAAAGTCAGCATGGTTTTTTAAAGTAGTTGCTAAAAACAGAGTTGGTTTTTAGCCATTGATTTTTTTCTATGGATCATTTATTCCTTACTCATTAACAAAAGTCAAAACTTCCCCAGTGGCTGTATGATATTAGGCAAATTAGTTACTCTTTTATGCCAAGGTTGTGAGTTTCAAATAAAGTAAACCATGAAAAATACTTAGCAACTTCTACTTTTGGCAGTTTGGGGAATAATTTCCTGAGTAGTCTTTTTGCTGAAATTAACTAAAAATGATTAATAAAATACATTTAAAAATTCTTAAATGTATCAATGACCTGACAAGAAATAAAGATTCCTCAGTGGCCAAAGTCTATGTGAAATAGGAAACCCAAAGAAATAAGCAATACATGGAAGTTGGCTTTAATCAGTGGCCATACATTTTAGTCTTAAAGTCCCCAGGACACCAAGGATAAAAGAAAAAAATATGGCCTCCACCACCCCTCAAGGTAAGAAATCTCCATAAGTTTGGAACCCAAAGGGCTTCACTCACTCTTCAGGGGGAAGGAAGGAAAATTAGCTCTAGTGATCCTCAGCACCAAATAAATGAGAGAGGAAAAAGAGCCTTCCTTAAGAATTTGTAATTAGAAGTTGGGTCTCGTGAATCTGCAGATTAAATTCAAACTTCCTGAGTAGTCAGGAAAGATTTAAACCAAAAATTTAATTTAAAAATGATTGCAGTCTGACAGTGCTTCCAGGCATCTAACAAACTCAAAATAAAATCCTCTCTTAATCTAGATCTTATGTAACTCCCAAAGATGAATCTTGCAAGAAATATGAACTTAATAGTTTTTTAAAAAATCAATACTCAAGGAAACAATGCACCATGAGTGAGTGCCAAGTGAAACAGCAGGATATAGAATCAGATATTCAAAGATTTATAAATTGGAATTATTAGCCAGAGAATAACTGTGTATGTAATGTATTTAAACTACTTGGGATTAAAAATATGGAAAAGAAACAAGACTAGATAGGTCACAAGCAAATTTGATAACCAAAAGGAGCTTCTATAAATGAAAGAAATATAAAAACTGGAATTAAAACTCAGGAGATTAGTTTAACAGTTGAATAGATGCAGCAGAAAAGAGAATACGTGAACTGGAAGGCAGATCTGAAGCTATCACACAGAATATGGCTCAGAGAAACAAAGATTTCTAAAATATGAGATTATGAAACAGAACTGAGTAAGAAGATTCAACATAAACTCTAATGAGAATTCCAGGAGGAATTTATAAGAGTTTATCTGGAAAAACAAACTAAAGCAGTTGGAAAATGTATTGAAACCTAACTTGTGATGGAGGAAGTATCATAGATAGGTGTAATAGTAATAATAAACTGCTCAATAAATAGTATTGGAAATTAAATGACTTATATATATTAAAAAAGCAATAATCCTCATATTATACAGTGCTTAGAGATTGAAAGGACAAACCCCAAACCAGGAAATGTGTGCAGAGCACACATTATAGGACTGGCATCAAGCACATTTAAAGAGCTCTTTTAAAAAATAAGAAAAAATCAGAAAACATGATAGAATTGGCCAAAAAAAAAAGAAGCAAGAACTTCAAAAAGGATCAGGAAAGTACAATATAGCATGTGAAAAATTACTGACCTCTTTTGTTTGCAGAGTTGTAGGATACAGTACATTTCTTCCTCCCTCCCTAGGGGTAATTGCTATGTATACTCATTTTAGGCCAAGTTAATTCAGTACTTTAGGGGAACTCATCGGATTTTAGCATTTGCACCAGGTGTTTGAGAATCACTGGGACTTATTCTTTCTGATGAGCAGCAAACTTTAAAAGTGAGAGGCTGTGATTGGAACTGTCTTGCCTGGTGGTAAATAGCAAAACTGCATTGTTAACAGCCACATGTAAAGGGGAAAATGGAACAAGGATTCATGCATATTATATCAGTTGTGGCTTCTCCAAAAAGGAGCCATACTTTCTCATTCCAGGAAAGGCTCTATCCAAGAGGACTATCTGGAGGGGTAAAGTGATCCCAATGTAAATTATTTAGAAATCTGTTTCCAAATTTCTGATTGGGTTTGGACTTAGTTAAGCTATAATTATTTGTTATTCATATTTAACTTAATTTCATTGTGGCCAGAGAATTATATCTACATGTCAGTTTGTTGAAATTTGTTGGGAATTGCATTGTGGTTTAGTACCTGAATAGTTTTTGTAAATGTCTCATGCGTGCTTGAGAAGAATGTTTTCCCTTGTTGAGTGTAGAGTTCTATAAAAGTTCATTAGATTAAGTTTGCTTTCCATGTCCTTACTAATTTCTGTCTGTTTGATTTGTTAATAAAAGAGCCATGTTTAAAATATTCTGCCTTGGTGGATATGTCAATTTCTCCTTGTAGTTATGTGAAATTTTGTTTTATATATTTGAGTTTATTAGTTGAATCACCTTTAAAATTATCATATCTTCCCAATAATTGAATATCTTGTTAATCAAAGGTGGCCATCTTTGTCCCTATTAATGTGTTTTTGCTTTTGTTTTTTCACCTTGAAGTCTATTTTATCTATTGCCAATATGGTAACTCAAACTTTCTTTTGGTTAAGTCTGCCTGGTACATAGTTTTCCTTTCTTTTAATCATACTTTTCTCTGCCCTTATGTTTTAGGTGTGTCTCTAAAATAGCACATACCTAATTTTGCTTTGAAAAACTTTACTTTTTTTGGTTATTTAACTGAGGCTTTGTGAATTGTCATTTATTCTCAACACTTGTATACCTGGAAATTTTCTACCATTTTCTTTTGACCTTTCTTTCTGTGGTTTTCCTTTATCCTGTTGTATCTGTGTGCCTTCTTTTCTCCTTTGTATTCCTTGTTTGCATTGATTTGCTTTTTTAAATTCCGTTTTTCCCTTTATTATCTTGGATGCTTAGCATTTCCATTTGCATCTCAGAACTCCTATGTTGACCTTTTTAGGTGGGCTTATAACCATAGGCACAGTTATTTTTCTGAGCATTTTGGTAATATCATTTCCTTATCTTTTGGCTACAATTATTACTGCCTCTTTAATAATCTTTCCCTTTCATTCCAGCTATCTTTAAAACCTATCACTTTGTTCTTAAGTTTTGCCATGATGCATATGGGTACAGATTTTTTTTCTTTTTCAGATTTCTTTTTTAATTACACTGTGTGGTATCTGCTGTGGTTCCTGAATCTGAAGTTTCATGTCTTTGTTCAGTGCTGCAAAATTATCACTTATTTCCTTTTTCCCATTCTCTTTCTTCTCCTCTTATGTAAGTTAGACCCTTTTATTGTCTCCTCTGCCTTTTAACTTCTATTTCAGATTGTCTATCTCTTTGACCCTCTATGCTTCAATCTGGGTAATTACATCAGGTTAATTTCTAGTTCTCTCATTCTCTCTTCATATGTATTTTATCAATTTTACATATCCAATGAGTGCTAATTTTGTTATTTTATAGTTTGAAGTTCATATTGCTTCTTTTTAAAATTGTCTGATCATATGTTATACTCTCTACTTGCTTTGTCATGTTTTCAGTTACCATTTGTATTTTGTTGAAAACTTGAAGGATGTTTAAGATGACTCTTTTTCATGATTCTCTGTTTCTTTTTGTGGTATAAAAAGGACGGATAGATAAACTGATTTTTTACTATTAATTTATACTTGATTGATTAAATATTTGTATGTCTGAGAATTCTGGTTTGATGATGTAGCTCACAGAGAATATGTTTTTCTTTACATCAGCTGTCCCAAGATACTACCAATATGGAACTACTTTGAGTTAATTTCTCAGTTTAGGGCTTCCCTGGATCATGTAGGTAGGGAAAATTGAATTTCAGTCTCTTGTGTCACCTGAGAGTTGATTAAAATATTTCAGAGAGACTTTAATTTGCACCCAGAGCTGAGAGTGAGACAAATTGTCATCTTTCTTTGTTCATAAGTAGATATTTTTTTCTGTCCTTCCCTTTTAGTGTAAGTGTGGTCCTTTGACTTTCCAACTCCATTTTCCCACTTTGACTTATCTCTTGTCTTCTCCCAAGTTGTTACCATCTGAACCTCTGTTTCTAGCTAAAGAAAATGTCTGCAGGATAGCAGTGGTTTCAATGCTAGATTGCCTGTTTCTTATATTTTTTGCATTCATGTTTTTCTTTTATTTTCTTACCATTTGTAGGGTATTTTGGAGAAGGAGCATTTTAAAGGATATTTAATCCATTGTCAAAAGTTGAAATTATGACAATCTTGTTAAATGAAAAAATAACCTTCCAATTTTTCTGTTTTCAAATAAGCTATTCAGAGCTACTTTGAAGTATTCTGTGTAATCATTCAGAAGATTTTTTTATAAAGGAGGATACAATATAGTGTTTATAATCCACTTTCCCTTACATATGATCCCTATATTTTAAAAATCACCAGGGACCTTTAGGGCCCATATCCCTGGAATCCACTTAGAGGTGTGTGTGTGTGTACCTGTGTGTGTTTTCAGATTGCATTGTTTTACAAGTTAAAACATATAATTCCATTCATAACAAATTCTTTACTAATTCCTCGCTAATTCTTCAGTATGCCTATGACATTTTCCAACAACTTCTAAGCCTAAGCTCATTTAGATACCCCTAAAAGAAGGAGCCCTTAACACAAACACAAGTTTAAGAAAGGCCAGCCCAAGCTGCAATTTCAGGCTACATCCAGACTCTTCTTATACTAACCAGTCATTTTCTTGAACATGTGAGAGAAATCATGAGTTCTTTCTCTCATTGCTATACTCCAGAATTTCAAATATGAGAGTCAGAATACTAAGAAATTATTGGCACATAAAATCATCTATCTACCTTGCTGTCTATGGCTATGCTGAAATATGAAAATCTACTAAATTTAATAAATTCTAAGATGCATATTTTTTCACTTTTAACATCTATGAAATTAGTTGATGTTGTGTAAAACATCCAACATCCAATTTGATAGTACCCAAAGCATCAAAATTATGGGGCATCTTACAATTAATGGCATTTTATATTTCATGAAATATAGTATTGTGATATTTTGAAGTCCTGCAGAAAATGTCCTTGCCTATTAGATATCATGGATTAGTTACCTATTCCCAGGGTTGTTTTTTTTCCTGAATAAAATGTTACTGGAGCACTTCTTGTGACAATGGTGCAGTAGGGAGTTCCAGGACTCACTCCTCCCACCAAACAACTACTAAGTAGGCAGAATCTGACTGAAACAACTATTTTGAAACTCTGGAGGCCTGTGTGCAGTATCCAGGGAAGAGTAGGAGAAGATGGCAGATAAATTATGGTAGAGTACTGTAAATTACTATCTCCATGGCCAATATGGGGTCCAGTCCTGGCTAGCTACTGGTGATAGAAAGGGACTTAAAAATCCTCTTCCCCAAGAACGGGGTGGGCAAGGCTGATTGCTGATAATAGCTTTAGATTAACAATTGGGATTGCTGGGTCCTGGCTCTGAGGACAGTCATTGTTTCATCCCTCCTGAGACTGGAGTGGGAGTGCTGGAGATTTAAAGATGCAGCGTTTACTTAGGGCTTCAGGACACAGTTAGTAGATGGGCTGTATTTGTTGGGCAGGTCAGGAAAGCTAAGTTTTGGAGAGCTGTTGGAGGAGCTTTTGGTATTCTTATGGCTGGAGAAGATTGCTTTGGGAAAGTCCTTTCTGGGGTGACACTCCTTCCACAATTTTCCCTCCACGCAAAAGCAGCATGAGAGGATGACTGGAGTGTAAAAATCTATAGGGAGGACAGTCTGGGACAAAGGCTGTCAGCATCAAATACCCAGGAGAGGAAGTTCTGTCTCCTGGGAAACAAGGGGATGACCAGCCTCCTATAAATAGGTTAACTCCACAAGACCCAACCAGCAAAAGCCCAGGACAAGACAAAGGCCCAGAAAGACAGGGAAAACCCTGCATAGTGCATTCAACTCAGGCAGACCTTCCCGGTGGTAGGACTGAAGCTCAAGAAAATTTGTCTTTATCACCATCTGGATTAACAAACAAACAAATAAAATACAAAAAGAAACTGACATCCCAGGAAGTAAACCCAGAGGTAACATTGTGAAATATTAAAATTTACAGTGTACAAAAAAAGAGTGCAAGACAGAAATAGGAAATGATAGCCCATTCCAAGGAAGAAGATAAAAACTAAGAAAAGAAGAAGGCAAGAATTTGCCTTCATAGCAAATAAAGCCTTTAAAAAATTAATCTTAAAAATGTTCAAGGAGATGAAGGAAAGTACTAGAGAAAGAACTAAAGAATATCAGGAAAAGAATGAATGAACAGTAGGAGCATCTAAGTAAGAGACATATTTTTAAAAGGAACCAAAGAGAACTACTGTAGTTGAAGACTACAATAACTGAAATGAAATATACCCAGGAAGGTTTCAAGAGAAGTTGGTAGCTGGCAGAAGAATCAGTGAACTTAAAGACAAGATACTTGAAGTAAGTCAGGCTGAGCAACAGAAAGAAAAAAAATACTAAAAGCAAAAATAGCCTATAAGAGCTATGGGACACCATCAAGCACACCAATATATGCATTATGGGGTCTCAGAAGAAGAGTAAAGAGAGAAAGGGGCAGAAGGAATAGTCAAAGAATAACAGAAAACTCTCTAACTTAGCAAAAAAACATGCATATGCATATCCAAGAAGCTCACAGAACACCGAATACAATAAACATAAAGAAAAATACACCCTGCTATACACTAATTACACTATAAAATCCAAATGACAAGCAGAGAGTTCTGAAAGCCATAAGAGAAAAGCAACATCTTACCTAAAGGAATCCTAATTAGAGTGAGTGCTGATTTCTCATCAGAAAACAAGGAGGCAAGAAGGCAGTGGGTTGAAATACTTAAAGAGCTGAAAGAAAGCAAATGTCATCCAAAAATTTTATATCTGGCAAGATTCCCTTTAAAAATGAGGTGGAGATTAAGACATCTCAGTAAAACAAAAGCTGACAGAGTGCATTACCACTAGAACAGCCTGATGTACAATGCTAAAAGGAGTGCTTTAAAGAAGAATGGACACTAGACAAAGCAGCATAAATAAAAAAAGACCTGTGGTAAAAGTAACCACTTGGGTAATTATAAATTCCAGCATTATTGTGTTGCATTGTTTGTAAGTAAGACTCTATGTCTTACTTCCTACAGGTGCTAAAATGCAAATTCATAAAAAATAATGATAAATCTAGGTTTGTGGACATACAGTGTCCAAAGATATAAGTCATAACAAGTACAGAAAAGGGATGGGGTATAAGAAAAGTATATCTGCATGTTGTGGAAGTTAAGTTGGTACCAACTGAAATATGATTGCTATATATTTAGGATGTTAAATTTTAACCCCATGGTAACCACAAATGAAATAGATGAAAAATATATCCAGAGAGAGATATACTCACTATTGTACAAAAAAAAAAAAAAAGAAAGAAAGAAATATAGAATATGTAGTGAGAGAAGTGAGGGACAAAAAGTTATAAGGATTACAAGGGCTAAGTAGCAAAATGGCAGAAGAAATTTGTTTATGAGTAGTGACATTAAATGTAAATAGATTAAACTGTCTAGTCAAGAGGCAGGGATGGTCAGAATGGATTAAAAAAAAAAAGCATGATCCAATTGTATGATGTCTGTGAGAGACTCACCTTAATGTCAATATACAAGTATGTTGAGGGTGAAATTATGGAAAGAAACATACCAAGCAAACAGTAATCAAAAGACAGCTGAGGTGGCTCTACTAATATTGGATAAAATAGACTTAAAGTAAAAAAAAAGTTACAAGGGACAAAAATGGTCATTATATACTGCTAAAGGGAACAATTCATCAAGAACATGTGAAAATTATAAATATATGTGCACCTAACAGCAGAGCCCAAAAATATATGAAGAAATATTGACAGATTAGAAGGGAGAAATGGACGGTTCTAACTTAACAGTAGAAGACTTTAACACAGCACTCTCAACAGTGGATAGAACATCTAGTCATAAAAGCAGTAAGGAAGTACAGGTCTTGAATGATGCACTAAACCAATTAGACCCAACATCTGCACCGAACAAAAAGAGAACACGTTTTTCTCAAGTGCACATGGAAGATTCTCTAGGAGAAAGAATATGTTGGTCTCTGACCACAATGGAATGAAGCTAGAAATTAATAACAAAAGGAGAAATGGAAAACCCCAAAATAAGCAGAAATAAACAATATCATCTAACCAATGGGTTAAAGAGGATATCACAACTGAAATCAGGAAATGTTTTCAAGCAAAACAACAACAACAAAAAAAGCGCCTGAAATTACAACATAACAAAACTTATAGGAGCCAGTGAAGACCATGCTGGAAAGGAAATTTGTAACTAAATGATTATATCAAAAATGAGGAAAGACTTCAAATCAGAGACCTAACTTCAAAACTAGAAGAAATAGAAAAAGAACAGCAAGCTGAGCAGAAGGAAGAAATAAAAAAGATTAGAGTGATGATAAATGAAATAGAAAAAAAAAAAACAAGAATATATGCAATAAAACCCAAAGTTAATACTCTGATAAGATCAACAAAATTGACAAACTTTTAGCTAGGTTGACAGAGAAATGAAAGGATAAAAATAATGTAAATAGGAACACTACTACAACCCCACTGAAATAAAAGGTATATAAGAAGTTACTATGAACAACTGTATGCCAACCAAAAAGATAACCTAGATGAATGGTCAAATTCTTAGAACATAAAGACTACCTACATTGACTCATAAGAAATAGATGATCTCAACAAACCAATTGCTAGTAAAGAGATTGGATCTGTCATCAAAAACTTCTCAACAACAACAACAAAAAGTCCAGAACAAGATAGTTTCCCAGGGGAATTCTGCCAAACATTCCAAGAAGATTTTACTCCAGTTCTGCTCAAATTTTTCCAAAAAATTGAAGACGAGGGAATACTATCTAAGTCCTAAGAGGCCAACATCATCCTCATATCAAAACTGGATATAGATACCACAAGAAAATAATACTACAGTCCAATATCTCTTATGAATATAGATGCAAAAGTCCTCAATAAAATACTAACAAACTAAATTCAACAACATATTACAAGAACTATGCACCATGTTCAAGGGGGAATTTATATCTGATGTGAGAGGTTGGCTCAACATAAAATCAACTAATGTAATACAGCACATTAAGAGAATGAAGGAAAAAAGACAATCTCAATTGATACACAAAAGGTATTTGATAAAATATAGTATCAATTATTGATAAAAACACTAGAACTGTAGGAATAGAAGGAAATTTCCTCAAAATGATAAAGGGCATATATGAAAACCCACAGCTAACCTCCTACTTAATTGTGAAAGACCAAAGCTTTCCCTCTGAAATGAAGAACAAGACAAAGATGCCTACTGCCCACATTTTTATTCAACATTGCCCTGAAAGTTCTTGACAGAGCAATTAGGCAAGAAAAGCAAATGAAAAGCATCCAAAAGGAAAAGGAAGGAGGACAACTTTCCATATTTGTAGACAATATGATTCTGTATACAGAAACCCCTGAAAAATCCACATCAAAGTTCCTAGAGCTGACAAATGAATTCAGCAAAATGGCAGGGTACAAGACCAACACCCTAAGATCAGAAGTGTTTTTACACAAACAATGAACCATTGGAAGAAGTAGTCAAGAAAAAATTCCATTCACAATAGCAACTGTTTTAGTTTGTAAGCTGCTGGAATTCAATATACCAGAAACAAAACATCTTTTAAAAAAGGGAATGTCTTAAGTTGCAAGATTATAGTTCTAAGGCCATGAAAATATCCAAATTAAGGTGAGGCTATAAAACGTCCAAACTAAGGCATCCAGGTAAAACTACCTTGGCTTAAGAAGGTTGATAATGTTCCTTCATGGTGTCTCTCTCAGCTGGAAAGGCATATGGTGACACCTGCTAGCTTTCTCACTAGGCTACTTCAACAGCTTCCCTGGGGGCATTTTCTTTCTTCATCTTCAAAGGTCTCTGGCTGTGTGGGCTCTGTTGATTCTGAAGCTTTTTCAGAATCTTCTTCTGTCTTAAAGGGCTCCAGTAAACAGTCCTACCTTGAATCTCCATGGAAAACAATAAAAAATAACCACCTGCAATTGGGTGGGTATTATCTCCTTGGAAACATAGAAAAGATCCTACCCAGTAATATTGAATGAGGATTAAAAGATATGGCTTTTCTGGTGTACATAATAGCTTCAAACTGGCACAACAGCTAAAAGAATCAAATAGCTAAGAATAAATTTAACCAAGGATATAAAGGACTTCTGCACAGATAACTAAAAAAGACCACTAGAAAAAATTAAAGACCAAAATAAATGGAACAATATTCCATGTTCATAGTTTGGAGGACTAAGTTTCATTAAGATTTCAGTACAACCCAAAGCAATGTGTAGATTCAGTGCAATCCCAGTCAAAATTCCAACAAACTTTTTTGCAGAAATGGGGAAGCCAATCATCAATTTTTCTGAAAGGGTAAGGGGCCCCAATAGCTAACACCATTTTAAAAAAGAAGAATGAAGTTGGATGACTCATACTTCCTGATCTTAAAACTTATACAAAGCCACAGTAATTAAAGCAGCATGATATCAGCCCAAGGATAGACATATGGACAAATGGAATAGAATTGAGAGCTCAGATATCAACCCTGACATCTATGGCCAACTGATTTTTGGCAAGATGGCAAACAGCATTCAAATAGGAAATAACAATTTCTTCAACAAATGGTGCTGGGAAAACTGGATCTCCATTTGCTGAAAAAAAAAAAGATCCCTATCTCACACCATATACAAAAATCAACTCAAAATATTTTGAAGACCTTAATATAACAGAACTATCAAATGCCTAGAAGAAAACATAGGTAAGCATCTTCAGGATCTCGTGTTGTACAATGGTTTCTTAGACTTTACCCCTGAAGCACAAGCAACAAAAGAAAAAGTAGATAAATGGGACCTTAGAATAATTAAAAATTTTTGTACCTCAAAGTACTTTACCATGAAAGTAAGACAACAGTCTACAAAAATTACAGAAAATATTTGGGAACCACATATCTGATAAAAGTTTAATATCTAGAATATATAAAGAAATCCTTCAACTTAACAAAAAATAAACCAATTTAAAAATTGGCAAAAGACTTGAAATGACATCTCTCCAAAGAAAACACAAGAAAAGGTATTCAACATCATTAGCCTTCAGGGAAATGCAAATTAAAATCACAGTGAGATGCCACATCAAAACCACTAGAATGTCTGCTACTAATAAATAGAAAATAACAAGTGATGAAAGGACAGAGAAATAGGAACACACTCATTCACTGCTGCTAGCAATGTAAAATGGTACAGCTGCTGTGGAAGACAGTTCACAATTGCCAAAAGCTGAAAGTAGCCCAAGTGCCATTCAACCATTGAATGGATACATAAAATGAAATGTGGTATATACATGTAATGAACATTATTCAGCCATAAAAAGAATGAAGTCCTGATACATGTGACAACATGGATGAACCTTGAAGACATTATTTTGAGCAAAATAAGCCAGATACAAAAGATAAATGTTGTTTGATATCAGTATTTTGAAACAACTATAATAAAAAAACTCATAGAACCTGAATCTAGTATGTAGGTTACAAGCTCAGAGGATGGGAATAAGGAATGGGAAGTTAAGGCTTAAAATGTAAAAGGTTCCTACTTGGAATGATGGAAATATTTTGGTATTGGGTGGTGGTAATGGTAGCACAGCATTGTGAATGCAATTAACAGCACTGCAATATATATCTGAATTTGATTAAGTGGTAAAAGAATAAAAATCTAAAAAAAAGTAAAATCCATGGATCTGCACTACACAGTGAACTGTAAGTTAAACCAGGGACTTCAATTTATAGTAAAATTATGAAAGTGTGATATCAATTATAACATATTTCACACGAATGCAAGGTTGGTAGTATACTGGCATGTGGAAGTCCTTATTTAATGCATGATTGTTCTATAACCTAAAAGTTCTCTACAACAAAAAAACTGAAATGACAAAAATATTACTGGAATATTTGGCGTTCTATTCACAAAGGAAAATTAAATCCAAAAATGTGTAATATATTTAAGTATCTAGCATTTTCAATGCACTATGCTATATGGGAATTCTCAAAATATTTTAATACCCCGTAACTCCTGCCATCCCAGAGTTTGTTTAGACCAAAGACAGGGATAATCAATCCTGCCTTTGAAAGCAGAGAGGTCATGTATGATATTTTGACAATCTGTTTGCCTCTGGCAAATTCAATAACTTAAAGCATATTAACTCAACATATTATAGACCTGTAGTAAAAATAGAATTGTCCATCTGACACACATAATATTTAAGAATAATCAAATTGCAAGTGACTGCCATCCTTGGGTTATCATTTCCTTCAAGTCTGTCTTATATCTATCCCATGAGCCTAAAATATTTTAAAAGAAGTGCTTGAGTTATAAGGTGGAAAGTAGTTTATAGGGAAGAAATTTTGGTGCTATTTAATTATCAATAAACATAAATTGAGTCCAATTTAGGTCTGAATGTAATGAAAAATGTATGTTTGGTTTATGTTACACTGAAGAAAAATGCAGGCTAGCAGTTGAGGAAATAGGATGTCAGAAGTGACAAAAAAAATTACTAATTTGGAAGTGTTTACAGATTTTCATATCTTACTGCCTGCCAAAGACTCCTATAATTTATAGCCTATATCTATCTACTTGCACAACTTCTCAAATATATGAGGATAATATATTTCCACCAGGCTGATTCCTACAGGTATCTTAACTTTTTTAAATAAATAAAACACAGATACAAAAAACCCTTGCAGATCAATGGAGAAGTTGATGAATTATAAGGCAAACACTCTTGAAATCACCACCAAAAGCAAGAAACCAAACTTGCCAGCCAACCCAGGAACTCTGTATTCTGTCCCAACCATAATGCCCTTCTACCCCCTAAATTTACCATGAAACCAACCCCTCTCTCATAATTACTTCCTGTATTTCTTTATGGTTTTATTGCCCACATACATCCCTAGAGCCTATAGTTCATCTTGGACATTTTATGTCTTCTAGTCCCTCTTTAGAGATTGCCCCACAACTCTTTTTATTTTTATATTTGATCTGTTACAGAACTCAGTGAGTGGTCCACATTCTAGACTTTGCCAATTGCCTAGTCACTGTGTAATTCAGAATGTTCTTCTGAATAATATTTTTACTGCAAATTGTCATCTGAAGCCAGAGGCTTGTTGGTAAAACTATACAAGGTGGTATGTCCTCTCATCAAGAAGCATATAATATCTCATCTCTCTCTCTCTCTCTCTCTCTTTTTTTTTTTTTTTATGTTGGCAGTCATTGATGCTCAATGCCTAAGTCTAGAGTCAATAAACTCCAGTCATGGGCCAAGTTCTGCCAACCACCTGTTTTATATGACTTATGAATGCAGCCAGTATCATTCATTTAAGAATTGTCTGTCACTGCGTTAATGCTACAATGGCAGTTCATGTGACTTCTTGACTCAAAAAATCTAAATAAAGTATTTGGTATCTTGCCTCTATGGTACCTGGACAAGATCATTACATGAAAGTCTTTTTAGTAAACTTGGTGGTTTAAAGCTCATTCTCCAATAGATTCTTCAAGAAGGGCTGATTGGATCAATATTACCTGAGTTTTTATGTGTTGATTATAGTTTTTCATTTCCTTTATACTTAAAGGTCCATTTTTCCTGATATAAAATTAGTGACTTCATTTTCTTACTTTGAATATTTTAACATGTTACTCACCTTGTATTCTAATGTAAGTGTTGTTACTCAGAAGTCTCATGGTAACCTAGTTTTCCTTCCCCTATAATTTGTTCTTTATGTCTAGGTACATAAAGGATTTTTGCCTTGTCTCTTTAAAGTCCAGTAATTTTACTAAAATATGTCTTGATGTTGTTTGAGTGAATATTCTCAGATAATGTGGTGTGCTTTCAATATGTAGTTTCAAATCTTTCCTGAATAACAGGTTTTAGTATTTTTTCCTGTTCCTTTGCTATGATTTTCATCTTCAGGAACCCCTATTATCAGTATGTTGAATATTCTTTACCTAGCTTCAATTTTTCACTTTCTTTCAACTTGTTTTTATTGTTCTTTTCTTTTTGATTTTTAGATTTCCTTCATTTCTTCTTATTTTAAGTTATTGTTGTTGTTTATGGTTATTCCCTCTAATCTAGACTTCGCATCTGAAATTATATATTTTTGAAATTTCACATTCTTTCCTGAATTCTATCACCTCATCTCTGAATTAATATAACTCTGACATGTTGTTTTTTTTCTTAATGTTATTTAGCTCATTTCATATATACACAAACTTTCTATCTTGTGGACTTGTACTTTTTTTTGTTTGCAGGGATGTTATCCTCCTTATTTTTCCTTTTTCTTATAATAGCATCATAAAGAATTTGCCCTCAATAATTTTAATTTACTCCTTAAAAATATTAATTTTCCTGAATTTTTCAAAGGCAACTATGTTCAGAATAGTTTTACTAACACCACAGAGCTCCCTTTTAGATTGTTGTCATATAGTATTCAAAAATATAGTGGCTTCTTTCTGAGCTGTCCTTCCTCTCCTGTACCTTTATCTGAAACTTTTCTTTTTGCCTTTCTTTCCCTGTCCTGCTCAATTTCAATTCTACTCCCAGCAATTTCTCTTCAGGGTCGGGTGCTCCTGGAATAGCTGGTCAATTTCAAGAATTCACAAGGGCTACATTACTATTCCTCCTTTAGGTCTCGCTAGGATTTTTGTACTCTCCCGCTTTTGGATTGAGTAAAATTCCTCTCAGTTTCAGCTGCTATTTTCAAAATAGCTATACATTGAATATTTTGTTGGCTATTTTGAAGTTCTCCTGTTTTCAAGTGGGTTATCTATCTCATTGCTTCCTTTTGTTTCTTCTACAAATATGATGATATGATACAAAGCAGATCTTGTTGCTGTCAGTGATTTCTGTCCCTACCCACTTGTAACTTGACATTCATAATACCTTGTTTTCTAGTCATCTAGTTTTGTTTTATATGTCATCTATGCGTTCTTGGAGGTGGGGAGGGTGTCTGTTTGATTTTGGTTTTGGTATCAAGGCTCTGTATTTATTTTAGAATTCCAAGAGCTTCAAAAGTTATGCCATCAATGTAGTCAACTTTCTGGAATCTGTTGCTGTTATATTTGGTTTCTATACTTCTGTGATACAGAATGAGGGAATAGAACAAAAATCATAGAAGCCAATTTACCTAAAAGAGCTGGGGAAGAAGGGAGGAAAGGAGTAAACTCAGGTTAGAGAGTGAGAAGTTTTTGGAAATACTAGAAAATGAGATGCTCTGAAGGAGGTTATAACAGTCAAAACAGAGGAGATAGAGAAGAATGCAAGAGTTGTTTAGATTTGTAAATTGGATCCAATTTACTATCCTTGGAGAGAAACAAATGAAAAATGGAAATAATTTTTAATTGATTTTGGTAGTTGAACTCTGCATTTGAACTTGATGCTCCTGAAGACTGAATTCCATAGGTCCCAGCTTCAGTATAGTAGCAAATATGTGTGTATAAGGCATAATTTTTGAACAAGAAAGGTAGCAGATGTGCAATAGAAAATATATGTGGAAGGAACTCAGGGAAATTAATAGTTAGTAAAAGCCTATTACATGTCAAACACCAACCATACATATATCCTAGCAATAATTCTGAGGCGAACTATTATCACAGCACTCAAACAGAGTTCCTGTGAATTTTGAGCCAGTGATCTATTACACTGTGTACAATCCTTTCTCCAAAGGATTAATAACAGTAATGAAGACCTATCAAAGGCTATAAAATAGATATCATACTATATGCTATATTTCATTAATCCCCAAAATAAGCTGATGCAATTGATACTATTTTATCCATAAGATAAGAAAATAGAGACTTAGAAAGATTGACTGCTTGCCCAGGTTCACATAGAGCTGTTAAATGGCACAAATACAAATAAGAACTTAAGTGTTACTGTCTTCAGACCTAGTTTCTTAACCACCACGTGATGATTTTAGATAGATATGAATGTGATTTGGATCTTCGTCTGCTAGCTGGTCATCTGAAGGTTTGGGAAGACTCTGTAATTGAGCTCATACCCATGAGCGTTTTCTTGAAATTCTACTTGGTTGAAGAGAATTCCTTTGCAGCAGAATGAGATTATTCTCTAGACAAAAATTTCTACAGGGTCATGTGTTCTTTTAGAATATCTTAGTGTGAGACATAGCCAAAGAAGAAGCAAGAGCACAGAAGCCTAAGTGTATGTCAAATCCACAACAAACCCTTTGCAATGGAGCTGGCCGATGAAATGATCTTAAATAATATAGTTCCTCTCTAAAGCATTTTCTCATTCAAACTATAGAGTATCTGGTTAAGATAAGGCTTAGAAATTGTGTCAGTTTATTGTCTGTTTAATGATATTTTATTCTAAAATTATACCCTGGTCACTAACTTGAAAATCAGTGATTCCCTTAATCCTTGGGGATCTACAATTTGAAAATATTTTGATCACTTGTTTTGTCATCTGAGATTTCCTAAAACCTGTTTGAAGTGAACCTCAGTTTATATCAAAGACTCTTAATTAAGGGTCAGTTCTTTCTTTATTTCTTTTTAAAATAAGAGTTTTCTCCCAGTTTACAAAAAAGGTGTAGCATTTAAAATGAAAGCCTTGGAGTGTGGAAAAGAAATATGACATAGATAATGTAGTTTAAGTCAGGACTTTTTAAAAGGTAACAGTTTTGGGGAGAGTGGAAAAAGAGAAAACTGCAACCTTATCTTTGTAAAAGTGAATTTTTTTTCCTATTATAGAAAGCTGGCACAGATGTTTCACACAAGAATGGCAAGAGCTGCAGGGGCTTAGCTCAAAGGCAGTCAGAGCTGTACCCCCTGCTAAATATGATTATATTTGGCCCCATAAACAAGATACTGAGACTGGATGTCACTTCATTTTCCAATAGGACACATACAAATAGGGCAGACTGATGCTCTGATTTTCCTAATTAGCTCAAATGATTCATAGTGGGTTAATAGCTAAAATTTCCTCTTTTCCATCATCCAGATGGGCAAGAGATTGCTTACTGAGAAACAATCTGACAGTTTAAGATGTATCGGCAACCCCCTAAGAAACCTGAATTTCAAAGCACTATGCTTCTAATGCTAGAATTTTTACTTATTAAGTGAATGCTAGCTGTCCTGTTCAAGCGCCACACAAAGGAAATACACATATAGAATGTTTTCTACATTCTGACTTTCCAAAGGCAAAAATGAAAATATGAATACTACTTTTGTTTTTTCCAAAGTATTAATTTATCTATTAACTATTTAACTATTCATTTTACTGACTATCAGCAATGAGTTGATCATTACTGTGATCCAGGAAACACATTGTTGGCCTTCATTTATCCATATCCTTTCTAAGAGACATGAGGGGACTAAGCTATGTTTGAAAAAAGGAAAGAATCCAGATATCAGGTATCAACTATACATTTTTTCACTCCTTTATTAGATCAGTAGAAGTTCCTTCTGTCAGCCTCTCGATTGCAGGGTTTGGTTAGAACACATGCCCTAAGCCAACATATCAATCTTCTGGGGTGTTAGGAATGCAAAGATTCCTTTTTGTATTTTCAGAACCATTTGTTGAGAATAAAAAGGGCCAGGCTTTGACATTTTCCAGCTTGTTATCTATTTTAATTTTCCATCTGCTGCTTTTGCTACTGCCTTCCAAAGGAACATCTGCATATGTGAGAGAAGGGAAGGAAGATTGGATCCATGCCATCTGGGTCTCTAGTCTCAAACCATGGGATCCAAAATAAGGGAAGAAGATTAACAATTGGTTCAGAAAATGAAATGAGGACAAACAGTCTGCTGAAAACAAAGCTGTATTTCTCTTTATTGCAGAGCCCAGCAAGACCTAGCAGTGGGGCAGTAGTATCTACAACTAGCAAGAGCTAGATGCAGGGGACGCTCCCTAGATACCTTAATCTCCAGGTGGCATCCTCTTCCTTATGCACTCTTTAGGCATTTATGCGGCATCTGCTATGAGCTAGGCTTTGTTCTGGGCCTTTGGAGGTAGAGATGAATAAGACATAGTCCCTACCTACACAGCAGACTGCGATACATAATAATAAAGTCTATGCCATAGGTAGGGAAAGGTATTATAGGAGCACGAAGAATGGGAAGGAATTGTGCCTAATCCTATGAAGAGAAGTGACAGTTCAAGGAGAGGAAGTACAATGGGCTGAATCTGGATGAGAAATAGAATTTTAGAAAACAAGGTTTTTTTCCCCTCCTTTTCACCAAAGTACTGCACAGAATAGCAAACCTACAAGCTTGATGAAAAAACTTAACCTCCCAGAACCTTAAATCAACCATCCTACCCTCTCAATGCCAACCCATCAAACTTTATATCAAATATACAAACAGGTTTGTGCCAGTTTTTAATGCTATCTGAAGAGTCATTAATAGGAATAGCAGTTAAACTCTCATCTAAGTGAGACAGAAATATTTGCATAATAATTTCCTAATTTGCTAGTATGGAGTCTTAATGAGTTAGCCAATCCTTTGTCTTTAACTTTCTTTAAATATCTAATTCTCAACCATCCCTCAAATCTTTATCAGTAACACCACAACAATGAACACTATAAATCCTTAGTTAAGAGTGTATCTGCCAATGATCAAGCATTGAGTGAGTATCTACTCTGAAAACCATGTGAGATGCAAAAGTATGAGACATGATCTTTGTGTCTAAGAAGCTAAAACGCTGCAATAATCATAGTGTTTAAATTGGCCAACTCAAAAAAATTCCTCCTTTATATAGTTCTGACATGACAAATATGTACTATTTAAATGAGAAAAAAATAAAGACCAATGCTATATCATTGATCAATAAGTGTACGCATCCTTCACCTTTCAATGCTTATACAAACAGGCATAAAACTTCTATCATTTGGTTTAGATTAGTCACACAGTCTACTAAAATGCAAATATATGTGGGATAATCATTAGCAATGCAATTAAGTCTTCACTTTTAATGTGTTCTATAAAAATATATACTTTAGTGAAATTGAAATGATAGTTTAGGAAGAATAAAACATACTTTTTTTCCTACCATCACATTTTCTTTCCATCTCAGAGGAAAGTGTTCTTCAATTTTAGAAAACACATTAAAAAACGATTTTTGAAGTTTTTATTGCTGCTAGATAGCAAGCTGTTTGGTCAAATTAAATATTTTGTATGTATTTTTAGCTGGAGTTTACTCACCAGAAGTCCTTATCATTATTAGGAGCATGTAATATTTTGTTTTATGGTTAGTTTTTTGGAGTAGATTTGAGGATATTAAAATGTATAGATGGGAAAATTCCTGTGTTTTGTTTACCTACAAATAATGAACTTAGAGACTAATGTTTAGAAATTTTCTGTGATTTCAAACTGGGAATGAAATTAGGTATTTTATAACATAGTTTCTCCCAGCACATGAAAAATTCTGAAGTAATTTCTATCAGGAGGCCACAAGTCCAATATTTCATAATTTAGAGTTTATAGAAGCACAGAATATCTTTGAGTTGGATTGTATGCCCATGTTAGTCTGATTTATAAGTGAGAAAGTTGGGACCTAGGAAGGCTAAGTAACTACATCTAATTTGTTTGGATTTACAACAATATCCTAAGATTCCCCAGTACATATTGACTCATGACATTTTCATGTCACCATCATTCCTTTCAGTTTTGTGTTTTCAACCATGAGGAAGGTTGTTTGATTTCAATTCAGGGTCAAATAATTCCTTTTATCCACTGATCTCACCCAAGGCTCTAGAAAACCAGATATAGCTGATCTATTCTGTGATCAGAAAGATGGTTCTGACACCATTTCATTCTGAGCCAACCTGGTTTTCTTTCTGTTTTCTCTGAGACTTTGGAGGACAGAAGCAGCAGGTGGTGCTATCCAAAGCCCACCAGGCTACCTAGACTAAGCTTGGCCAGTACAGTTGACACGTGTGCAGTGATCTCTGCATGGACCTGGGTCTGAATGAATAAACGGTGCCTTCGTGGCCGAGGTGCTATGCCAGAAGTTAGAGGCCAATGAGCTTCTAGTCATGTTACCAAGGGAGGGAAAAAGCAGAGCTAGTAAACCATTTAAATATTCTAGGTCCCACATTTTCTGAAATTTAAGAAAACTATATACAATTTCCTCTGGCATCAGCATAATATAGACATCAACCATAATAAATACATCAAGAGAGAATTAAGCCAATTGCTGAAACATGACTGCATGCAGTTGGTAATCGAGAAAATACATGAGGACATGGCCATCCATTTAAATGAAACACGGAAAATACCCTGAATTAATCACAACATTTCAGGCTTTTTCCGAGATTTATTTTTCCTTTTCTACAGATGTCTTGTTACATAATGCTGTTGGGTTTTCTTTTTCTACCTGTCTGCCTTTGAGGCAGGTGCAGTGGGAGCTAAAATATAACCAGACTTTTTTTGCAATTTTATTCAAGTTCTGCTGGATGCATACAGCTCTCCCACAGCCTCCTGGGCCTAACACGTCTCTCCTGTCTCTGCCTCTCTAGCATTATTCTGAGTTCGATGAGTATATGGGGGGACTCATATCAGATTATTTTTCCCGTCTTCTAATTTCATTTATTTTGCTCCCTGTAGGACTACCAAGAGGCCTCCAATTTGGAACAATTTGTGACTCGATTTCTACTGAAGGAGACCTTGAATCAGCTGCAGTCTCTACAAAATTCCCTGGAATGTGCTATGGAAACTACTGAGGAGCAAACCCGTCAAGAAAGGCAAGTTAAACATTCTCATATGATGTGTCTTTAGTGAGTCTGTGTTTTTCAAGATGAGTTGAGAGTCATGGCACTTAAACTGGTAAGAACTGAAAAATGAGAAGAGATTTTAAAAGAATAGCAAGGAGTTCCACTAGGTGCCGGCCTTATATTGCCTCTGAAAAGAGCATTCCACTTTTTCTTTTTACTATCTATCATTCATTCACCAAATTTTTACTGAGAACTTAGTACATGGAGAAGACTTTAAAAAATGCTATGAATAGCATAAAGATAAATTGTAATCCCTATCCTTAAGAAGGTTAAAGTCTATTATATAAATAAGACCTCAACACTAAAATTATAATGCAAGATAAAAAGAGATAAATACCATAGAGAAGGGGAAATAAATCACCAAGGGATTAAAGAAGAATTAAAAAATTAAATCTGGATAAAGGGATAAAGACAGTTTCATAGAGTTTCCCTGTGGGATTTGAGCTCATCTTGCAAATGGGTATACTTTGAAAATATGGAAATAATGGGAAAGAGCCTTTCAAGCTAAGTGAACCCAGATATATTTGGAAGGTCTAATTATCTAGGGAAATAGAGAAAAATGAACAATGGAAAAAGGTTTAAATATTCAGTTGGTATCGCTGAGAAGATAAGTATAAGAAGATAATAGTCATAAAAATAAAGGCACTAATGCTAAAGAGAGTCCTAAATTAGAAATGCATAAGTAGATATTGAAATACTTCCAACTAACAGTTGGTACTTTCTTAGGTTATTATTCCCACCTTGCAAACTAGAGAAGGGCTCGGCAAAACTATAACTTGTGCTAAACGTTTTTGCTGGCCGATGTGTAATTATAAATCTATAGGTATGAGTTTTCTACCTTTTCCATATTAAATTAGTAAGGAACACCTAGTAAGTTCTCTGAAAAGGCTGATAATAGACTATACTGTAGGTCCTTTTTAAAAACAAATTAATGAATACATAACAATTAAGACATCTAAAAAAAAAACAAAATTGGATTTGTCAGTTATGTGTTTTCGAGATCAAAATGAGTGAGCACGAGCAAACTCTAACAAAAAAGCCTGTAGTTCCAGATCTAATAGCTCATGCAGCCGGTGCACTCAGGGCACCACCCTTCAATGGATTCTTGCAGTATTTTTCACATTATAAACATCCAATTTGCACTGCTGTGGGTGATTCCATATCAAATGGTGAAGCATAATAATTAGCATTAGAAAAGCAACACCCCCAGTTCCTCATCTTGGAGCAGAGGATAAGAGAATGCCTTTAAGCACAATGAAACTGATTTCATGTTCCTAATGAGAAAATGAGGCCTGTTTGGTTGTTAGCTTTGTTTTTAGGCTTTCTGGAAATAAAACGTATTCTCTTTTTTTAGAATCAATTATTTGCCACCTGGGAGGAAGCTTGTAGCAGGGCTCCGCTCACCTCACTGGCGCTTTGTTTTTTTCTCTAGGCACCTTCTGCAAACCTGTGTTCTGCTTTCACCACTGCAGGGGGAATTTTAATAAACAACTGTTCTTCTCTGTGTCAGACCACAGGCAGACCTTGACCTCTTGTGATCACTGGCAACAGCTACACAGCAGCTATGCTTAAGGGGAAGGAGCATGAGAATGTAGTGTAAGGAAAGCAGGAAACACTAGAAGATTGATGAATCATTTATTTCTAGGCTTTTAGCTCAAAAACAGCTTGAAATTATGGGAAATATTATGCATCTGATGCAAGTTTGGGGAATGGCATTGTATGTATTTGAGTAAGGCACTCAGCAATGCCTAAATCCTACCTCAAATCACTGATAGTCCTCCCTGAGGTTTATGAAGAAAATACGTAAACAAGGAAATAGAAAACGAGTGCCCTGTGGGCTTATCCCTATTATATCCCGTGTGGAGTCCATGATGAGTCAAATTGAGAGGTGTGACTTATAATGGGGTGGTGTGTCCTCTCCCAAGCCTGCCTCTTACCACCAGCTGGCTAGTAGAAAGGAAAGTGATGGGGTCTCGGGGCCCTCACCAGTGGGGAGAAGATGGAGGGGATATATGACTGGGCCTGCTTTCACCAGGCTTCCCATTGGTCAGCCTTCCTTTTGCCCAGATGGAGAAAGAGAGGAGAAGACAGGGCCATCATAGTCAGATGAGGAATACTTCCATGGGCAATGAGTCCTGGAAACTGAGCCAGGATAGTTAGGCCCCTGGAGCCTGGAGTTGGGGCAAGGAAGGGGAAAGGTCTTGAACATGTCAATATCAATTTCCATATGATAGTAATGACTCTTTTATTTATAAATTGAAAATTATTTAAGAATCTCTTCTGATTCATTAAAGATTTTTCTCTTCATAAAAATCAAATTCGCTAAGGTGGGTATTTTTAACCTCATTTTGTAGGTGGCGTAACAGAGCTTTATATTTTTGCCCATGATTGCATTACAATAATAGACATGGGTTTCAATGGCAAGCCATCTGCCTCTGATTTTGATGCTCTTTCCCTAAACCCAAATGAGATGATGGTTTGGCTGATTTCTCACTGAAACTTATTACTGAAGCGGTTGGATGCCTTAGGTGAAGTCCAGCAGGCAGGTGTGAGAGGTAATTCCAATTTATGAGAATGCTGTAGCAATATGAGCTGTACAATTTAAGCTGAATCTAATCCGTGGTTCCAGAATGTTAACCCTGGTAGCTAGGACAATAAAATGACGTTTGCCCAGCAGATGAAATCAAGAAAAAGTCATTGCCATTGAGTCCATTGAAATTAAGTTGCTGAAATATACATGACTTAACTTTTGCATTACTAGCACTTTACTAAGTATTATGAAGGTAGAATAAAAGCATAAGAATCAGAACCTCTCCTTACAGTCTAGCTTTGAATCTGGGTAGGAAGACATAAGAAAATAACAGTGAATGTAATTCCAAAATGTATCATGTAGCCATTAATGCCATGTAATTGTAGGGTCCTTTTACAAAGCACACCCAATAAATCTTTCTCAGATTTGCCCTTTTAACCACATTTTTGGTTCTGCTTTATTTCCTCATCACTATTTTTAAATAGCATCTGCTTGTACTTTTAGGTTGTTGTGATGTACATTCAGTACTTTCTGGAATGAGAATAAATTAAATATATTATTAAATATGGAATTAAATATATATAATATATACACATAAATATATATCACACATATTTATGCATACACATGTGCATACTGACCTATCATATACCAGAATGGCTTAAAAAATAAATAACACCCAGTGTTGTTGAGGCCGTAGAGCAGCAGGAACTCTTGTACACTGATGATGGGAGTGTAAATTGGTATACCTGTTTTGTAAATGTGTTGGCTATGTATACTAAATTACTGTATTTACTAAACAGATTTTATGTCTCAGAAATGCCACTTTTAGGAATATACTGAACAGAAATACCTATTCATTTTCTTTAAAAGACATGTACTAGGAAGCTCGCAGCAGCTCTATTCACAATAGCTGAAAACTAAAACCACCCAAACTCACATGACCAAAAAAATGGGTATGCTGTGATATATTCACAAAATGGAATACAATGCAGCAATGAGAATAAGTAATCTATAATCACACACAACAATGTAGATTATTTTTTAATTGAGTGAAAGAAGCCAGACTATAATAATAAGTATTACATGTTTCCATTTAAAATAAAGTACAAAAATAAGCAAAAGTAATCAATGCTGTTTTAAGTCAGAATAGAGGTAACCCTCAAGTTATTCAAATCAAGTGAATAATGATTTGAAAGCAGATTGGGGAAAGCTAAAATGGTGACACCTTATTATGTTCTGTTTCATGATCTGAATGCTGGTTTCATTAGGGTGTGTAGTTTGTAAATATTCATTGAGCTGTACAATTGTGATATGTGTGTATGTACATGCATATAAAGTGTTATAATTATAATTAAATGAAAATTGTTTAAAAATCTCATGTTCTTCAAAATATCCCACTGACATAAACAGGCATTATATATCAATTTTACAGGTGAAGCAGAAAAGTTAATTACAGTGCTTGCCCAGGTTCACTCAGCTACTCAGTAAAAAGCATCATATAAACCGAGTTTAAACCTTACCCCAGTACCTTTCCCATGATATCAAGCAAGAGAATGATGAAGACATGAAGAGCCTTGTGGGGAGGTAAGACAAACTGATCATGAAGGGTAGATTTGAGTGGCAGGAGGATATTCACTTTGAAGGGAATAGTCTCCCCACCTACCTCATATACTCAAGCTCATTCATCTAGCTAGTTCCTTCTAGTTTCATCACTTTTGGGGCATTACTTTCTCAGGGAAACTTTTACTGCCCTCAAATCTGGATTAGGAGATGGCTCCCAGGGAGGCAGCTAGCATGAGGTTGGGCAAGCCCAGCCATCTGCCGTGCCCTGTGCTGCACCAGCCTGCAAACAAGATTCAAATTGGCTAAAGCTGACCCAGAACAAGAACAAAGGGCAAGCTGTCTGCTTGTGACTTCTTTGTGCAGACATGCAGAAAGGAACATAAGGAGAAAAGCCCTGAGGTCCCTGTAAATTTTACAGAATATTCCAAGAAGTGTTTTGAGAGGCAGATGATGATGTCTAGGAAAGAGAAGTCTAAATTCAATGAAAAGGCAAAGGCCCACAAAGTACATATGATCAGGAAATGAAGAATTATAGACGAGCTGAGTGAGGCAAGAGGGAGGATCCTAGTGCCCCCAATTGCTACTGCCTGGATTCTTTCTGTTCTGTTCAGAATTCCACCCCAAGATCAAATCCATAAACCCTGGTGTCTCTATGGCTGGAAAGCTGGGTGAGTGAGATGTGGGACAGCCTGAGTGACTGAGAAAAGCAGCCTTAAACAAAAAGGCAGAGTATTAGCTAGGGTTCTCTAGAGAAACAGAATCAACAGGAAATATTTGTAAATATAAAATTTATAAAAGTGTCTCAAGTAACCATGGGAATGTAGAGTCCAAAATCCATAGGGCAGGCTGTGAAGCTGACAACTCTGATGGAGGGTCTGGATGAACTCCACAGGAGAGGCTCACCAGACAAAGCAGGAAGAGAGCAGGTCTCTTCTGAATCCTCCTTAAAAGCCTTCCATTGATTAGATTAAATGTCACTCTTTGCAGGAAACACTCCCCTTGACTGATTACAAATGAAATCAGCTGTGGATGCAGCTGTGATCATGATTTAATTCTATGAAATACCCTCATAGCAACAGACAGGTCAGCACTTGCCCAACCAGACAAACAGGTACCACCACTTGGCCAAGTTGACACGAGAACCTGACCATGACAGGCAGCGAAGCTGAAGGTGAAAAATGAGAGAATGTCGCTGATGAAAAATCTAAAGGGATGTTTGATGGTGTGAAGGGTCCTATTAAAGTTGCCTGGGAAAAGGTGGAAGATAACAAGCATGAGGAGGAATAAAAAACTGTTGCTCTGTCTCCTAGTGAATACCTCAGAGTAGAGGAGTGCCATAATGGACACATCTCTTATTTGAGATGTGTCTGTTGCCCTCATGTTTAATTACAAAATTGGATCAGCATCATGTTATAGTCTCTCAAGTGTTCTAGAAATTGTCAGTGGTTTACATGAAGTGGCCGTGGGTGTTAGGAACATCCTGAAACTATATCAAAATTGTACATATTCCCAAACATTTTTAAATGAAAAGAATTTCTGATGTTCTTCTCACTCTGCGCACTTTGCAGATGGTATAATAGCACATTTTAAGTTGTCTCTGGCATTTTTTGTTTGTTTTTTAATGTAAGGTGGCCTTAACCATGCTTTGGGGCTAGAAATCCTGTTATCAACTGTACATAACTATAGTTGGTAAAATGAATGGAAGAAGGGAAATTCCTACATGGACAGTGCTCGGTGTTCAGGCGGTGGTGGAGATGCCTTTTGGCAGGGCTGCAGCTCAGGATGTATGCTGGAAAGTTGAACCTGTTGCCACCGCAGTGGGTATCCAGTTAGCTTCAGGTTGTCTTATTTCTGTGTATAGTGATATAGCCTTCTGCCTGCCACTTGTGGGAGGGAGGTCAGCTGGCATGAGAAACATTTGGATTTTTTTCAGTTAAGTACAACAGTTTTTAAAGCTGTTTTTAAACAAACTGTGGAACCCCTCATTGTAAGCAAAGTGAAGAACCACTGCATCAAACTTCTAGAACCTGTTACTTGAGTTTGTTAATGCTGCTGGAAATGCAATATACCAGAAATAGGTTAGCTTTTATAAAGGGAATTATTAAGGAACAAGTTTGCAGTTCTAAGGTCATAAAAATGTCCAAGCTAAGTTATCTAGAGAAAGATACCTTGACTCAAAAGAAAGGCCGAACTGGGTAGGCACGTGGCTGGCATTTATTGGTTCTTTGACTTCTGTTTTTAAACATTTTCTCTGGGGACATTTTATTTCTGCATCTCCAGACATCTCTGTGGCCGTCCGCAAGCTTTTTCAAAATGGTTCCCTCTTAAAGGACTCCAGGAAGTGGATTAAGACCTACCTTGAATGGGCAGAGACACACGCCCATGGAAACAACATAATCATTAAGGTCCCAACCTAAGCAATAGGTCTGCCTCTACAATATTGGATTAGGAAAAAGAATATGGCTTTTCTGGGGTACGCAACAGTTTTAACTCAGCACACCTGTACTTAAACACAATTCACAATGATACAATGTTACATTTTGTATGTTTGGAAAGCTATGTTTTTTATGTTAAATAACTGTATTACATTTTTAAAACTGTTCTCTGTGATGGTTTCAATTTCTGACTCACAGCAGTCTTAGCCCTAGAATAATCAATACTATTATATTTGAAAACTGTCATCCTTGTAAATTCATAACATTTTTTATGTAACGACGTGTTGTAACATGCTATTGTGGGATTTTGTGTCTGGCATTAAGTGAAGTCTAAACTGTTGAATGTAGGATCTAAGGTGACTGTATTTGAGCAAGTTTTAGCAACCTTCAAAAGGGTCAGGAAGCAAACCCCAAACAAAACTATTAAAGAATCTTAAAGAATACCTAGGGTAATATATAAGATTCTACAGAAGTTCCATGTACTAGGGTAACTTTCCAGAATCCTACAACCTCTAGATGGGTCCCTGGGCCAGATAAATCCTGAAACCTAGAGGGTCCAGCCTCTCCAGAAAATCAGCTAGTTCCATCTCCCTACCCCATATTATTGACAGCCCCTTTCAACATGAAAAAGCTAGAATGGGCATGGCCCAAATACCCCTATAGAGTGGGATAGAAAGATCAAAGGTGATGATGGAGTTATACAGAGAAGAAAGGGTTTAACAAATGAGTATGATTGCTAAATCATTATATTGATATTTCTTTTAGTCTCCAGTATCTTAGAGCAGCTAGACATAAAAACCTAAAATTGTAGAATTGTAACCTATGCCAAACTGAAATCTGATCTACAACTAATTGCTGTGCTTTGAAACTTGTTGCCCTTTTTGTATATATGTTATTTTTCACAAAAAAGAAAAAAAAGTCAATTGTGATGATAAAAAAAAAATTATTCCTTCTAGCCTCCTATGTTCTAGAGCATGTAGAAGGAAAAGTCTGAGAGGATGGTATGGTAGCCCACAACAGACTCTGGGATCTGACCTGTAACTACTTGTTGAAGAGTGCTTTGAAAACTATTGCTTTTTTCTTTCTTTGCTTTGTATATATGTTATACAATTTAAAAACTTTTAGAAAGTTGGGGCAGGAAGGTGGGTGGATAGGATTGAGGTTAATGACTGTCCAGGTTTAATATTTTGTCCCATCTCCCCCATGTTGTGGGACCAAATGCATTGCTTAACTGCAAAAAGGTCATCCTGAGGGGAATGTCAGATGCTCAGGCTTTATTTATCCTGTTCCCTCCAGCCCTCCCTCCCCTAGCACATGTAGCAGAATATTATTTGGTTATCCTTCTCAACATTCAATGAAGTCTTGAGTTTTGTCTCCTGGACCCCAGTGGAAGTGGGTGGTACAGTGGGGTAGGGGACAGTGTCCAGTTTTCTTCCTACCTTCCAAAAAACCAAAGGCCCAAGGAAAAAGTATCATGGCTCCTGTTGCAGGTTCTGACTTGAGGCACCTTAGCTGTAAGGCAGTCTCATGGAGTCAGCTCTGTTTCTAAGCACTAAAACACATCATAAAAGACCAAATGATCCAGCCATGATTTGAGCTCATGTATCATCAGTGTAGATTGTTGTTAAATGTTCTTAAACTGGAAGAAACTCAGTTTGAGTTTCAGTAGTTACTTCGTTTTGGTGGATAGTTTTAACATTTTGTCCAAGTTTGGGGCTAGGATGGTGGTCGCAGAGGTGAATGGTGATGGCCTATTTTGAGGGCTGGTGTGCAGTACATCTCACCTGGCTTCAGTAGTGAAGGGTATTATGGTGTGACCCAGTGTTGGCATTGCTTAGCATTAACACTCACATATTTAGGTTTGAGACTGTGAAGGGAACAGGGATGTTTTTGTGGCATTAATTGGGGGAAAGAAACTCTTTTCCCAAATTCATAATTTGGATCCCTGCATGTCTGGATGCAGTGTCCTCCCCACCCTGTCAGTTTCTAATGGTCCAAGTCATGGGCATGGACCTATGTGTGTTTATAGCCATTGCCTCTCACATCAGAACTTTTGGCCCTAAATCCATTTTTCTAGTTCTTTTAGAAAATGACCACTAATTTTATAGCCCAGGGTCATGGCTGAAGCAGGATTGCCCCTCTTGATTTAGCCATGCCTTTCGTTTGTCACTTACCTGCAGCTACTGTTGGCATTTTAGCCTAAAACCACTGTCACCTATGACACAGTTATACCTGACTAAGATTTTGGAGCTGTGGCCAACCTCATCCAAGGGAAGGAGAAGCACAACCTGAACTCAGAAGGGAGTGGTTTCTTGCTGAGAGATGCCCCTCTGATTGGCTGTAACTAGACATGCCTACAAAGGAAGGGCAAAGACTGGAAGAGCATGGCTGTACTTCTGCAGTAGCTAAACAGAGGTGGGGAAGCGGTCTAGCTCAGTGGTCTTTGATTAAGCAAGGCTTTGGTTCTAAAGAGACACTCTTTAGTTGTGGCAACTTGTAGCAAAACAAATACTCTAAAATATTCAGCCCAGTCATAGGATTGCTCCTGTTAATGGAAGCAATCTAGCTTCTCCAGTTTCACCATCTAAGGCTTTGGGCTTGGCTGATTTCTTGGCATGCAGTATATGTTCTTGTGAGGCCAACCTGTTAACCTCCTCCTTTGTCAAAAGGACAGTACCTTTTGACCACCTTTCCCAATTTCCTCAAGCTATTCCTTGAATGACATTTTAGTCTTTGGAAAGAACAGGGCAGTGATGTAGCAACTATTGTCTGTGTCTCTTATGTGTCCTTGTTACAGATATTCTCGGGGACATTGAATGACTGCATTTTCTGTAATAAAGTTTAAAAATCAGATTTCCCTAAAACAAAAGCAAAACAGGATTAGGTACCTCCTACTTTGCTTTTTGCTTACATCTGCTTATAATCTCAGTCCCTTTCTTGTTTATCTCCAATGTTAGACTTTGAATTTCTTGAGAGAGACTTTGCTTTTTCCCCTCTACCTGGCATAACTACAAATGAAGTATGTGGGACTGCATGAATGAAAGGGAATTCCAGATAAAGGGCATTGCATCCTATAAAGGAGCTATGGGTAAGACCTGGGACAGTCAGGAGACCAACATAACTGGCATCTAGGATTAAGAAACATCTTAAAACCTGGACAGATTCCTATAGACTTAATTCTGTCATTGGTGGTTATAAATAGAGGAGAATTATAATAAAAGGAAGGTTTAAGAAAAATTAGTTTAATGATGACATTTAGTACACATATGGGGAAAAGGAGAATAGAATCTGAGAGAAGAAGCCAATTCATTTTATCCAAAAAAAAAAGTCATCGGGTGTTTTTTGGTTTTGTTTTGTTTGTTTTTAATTATAGAAGTTACAGGTTTACAGAAAAAACATTCATAAAATACCGAATTCCCATATACCACCCTATTATTAACACTTTGCATTAGTATGGGACATTTGTTACAATTCATGGAAGAACATTTTTATAATTATACTGTTAAATTTAGTACACTGTTTATAGTATGAATCACTATGTTATACAGTTCTATGATTTTTAAAATTTTTATTCTAGTATCATATTTTTAGAAATTTTATTCTAATTTTTATTCTAGTAAAATATTCTAGAAATAAAATTTCTCCTTTTAACCACTTTTGCTTGTATAATTCAGTGCTGTTAATTATGTTTACAGTATTCTGCTAAAATCATTATCATCCATTACCAAAGCTTTACAATCAAACCAAATAGAGACTCTGAACAATTTAAGCCTTGACTCCTCATTTTTTACCCCCAGTTTAGCTCCTGGTAACCTATATTCTAGTTTCTGTAAGTTTCCTTATTCTAATTATTTCAGATCAATGAGATCATACAATACTTGTCCTTTTGCGTCTGGTGTATTTCATGCAACATGATGTCTTCAGAGTTACTCCATTTTGTCACATGTATCAGAACCTCATTCCTCTTTACATCTGAACAGTATTCCATTGTATGCATGTACCACATTTTATTTATCCATTCATAGGCTGATGGACACTTGGTGGGCTGGTTTGAATCTGTTGTGTATGCCAGAAAAGCCATATCCTTTAATCCTCATTCAGTATTGCTGGGTGGTAGCTTTTTGATTATCCATAGAGAGTGACCCACACAATTGTGGGTGGTAACTTTTGATTAGATGGTTTCATGGAAGTATGTCTCTTCCCATTCAAGGTGGGGTTGCTTACTGGATCGCTTTTTAAGAGGGAACCATTTTGGAATGAGCCATGAGAGACCTCACAGCCAGAGACCTTTGGAGATGAATAAGGGAAACACCCCGGGGGTGCTTCATATGCCTTTCCAGTTGAGAGAAACCCCATGCCATTGCCCTTTTTGAACGCTGGCTGCCTTAGATTGGACATTTCTATAGCCTTGCTTTAATTTGGACATTTTCATAGCCTTAGAACATGTAAACTTGAAACTTAATAAATTCCCCTTTTTAAAAGCTGTTCTGTTTCTGGTACATTGCATTCTGGCAACTTACAAACTAGAACACTTGGACTTCTTCCACCTTTTAGTAACTGTGAATAATATTTCCATGAACATTGGTGTGTAAATATCTATTTGAGTCTCTCCTTTCAATTCTTTGGGGTATATACTTAGAAAGGGATTGCCAGGTTATATGGTAATTCTATACTTAACCTTCCGAGGAACCACTGAATTGCCTTCCACAGCAGCTGCACCGTTTTACATTCCACCAAGGATGACTGAGTTTTCCTGTTACTCCATATACTCTCCAAAACTTGTAAAATTTTAGTTTTGATGCAGTCCCATTTACTTATTTTTTCCTTTGTAAGGTCTAAGAAACCATTACCTAATATAAGATCCTGAAAATGCTTCTCAATGTTTTCTTCTAGGAATGTTACAGTCCTGGTTCTTATATTTAGGTCTTTGATTCATATTAAACTAATTTTTGTATATGGTGCGAAAGAGTATCCCCCTTCATTCATTTGCATATGGATATCCAGTTTTTCCAATGCCGTTTGTTGAAGAGACTCTTTTCCCAGTTGAGTGGACTCGGTAGTGTTGTCAAAAAATCAATTGGCTGTAGATATGAGGGTCTATTTCTGAACTCGCAATTCAATCCATTGGTCTTTATGTCTATCCTTACACCAGTAATGTGCTGTTTTGACCACTAAGTTTTAAAGTCAGGAAATGTGAGTTCCCCAACTTTGTTCTTCTTTTTCAGGATGATTTTGGTTATTCAGGGCCCCTTACCCTTCCAAATAAATTTGATGATTGGCTTCTCCATTTCTGCAAAGAAGATTGTTGGAATGTTGGAATTTTCATGGGGATTGCGTGGAATATGTAAATTGCTTTGAATAAAATTGACTTCTTAGCAATATTTAATCTTCTAATCTAAGAACATGGAATGAAATTCATTACATTTATTTAGGTTTTCTTTTATTTCTTTTAACAAAGTGTTCTAGTTTGCTAGCTGCCGGAATGCAACACACCAGAGATGGATTGGCTTTTAATAAAAGGGGATTTATTTTGTTGGTTCTTCAGAGGAAAGGCAGTTAACTTTCCACTGAGGTTCTTTCTTATGTGGAAGGCACAGGATGGTCTCTGCTGGTCTTCTCTCCAGGCCCCTGGGTTCCAACAACTTTCCCCGGGGTGACTTTTTTCTGTATCTCTAAAGGCTTGGGCTGAGCTGCAAGTGCTGAGATGAGGAATGCCAAGCTGCTTCGGCTGTGCTACGTTGAGCTCTCTCATTTAAGCACCATCCAATTAAGTCAAACGTTACTCATTGCAGCAGACACACCTCCTAGTTGACTGCAGATGTAATTGGCAACAGATGAGGTTCACATACCGCTGGCTTATGTCCACAGCAACAAAACTAGGTATGCTCACCTGGCCAAGTTGACAACTGAATCTAACTAACACACAAAGTTTATCATTTTCTGTGTATAGTTATTACATCCATGGTTAGTCCTAGATATTTTATTCTTTGGGTTGATATCATAAATGTTTTTCTTTTCTTTCTTTCTTCCTCAGATTGCTCATTACTATTGTATAGAAATATAGTTTTGTTTTGTTTTTTTTTAGGTGCATGGTCTGGGAATCAAAACATGATAGATTTTTGCACCCCGCCACTTTGCCAAAGTCACTTAATAGTTCCAGTAACTTTGTTGTGGATTTTTCAGGACTTTCTCTATTTAGGTTTGTGTCACCTGCAAATAGTGAAAGTTTTACTACTTCTTTTCAAATTTGGATACCTTTTATTTCTTTTTCTTGCCTAATTGCTCTAGCTAGAACTTCCAATACAATGTCGAATAACAGGGGTGATAGTGGACATCTTGGTCTTGTTCCAGCTCTTATAGAGAAAGCTTTCAGTCTTTCACCATAGTTTAATGTAAGAATTGAGTTTTTTGTATATGACCTTCATCATGTTGAGGAAGTTTTTTTCTATTCCTAGAGTTCTAAGTGTTTTATCATGAAAGGATGCTGGATTTTGTCATGCTTTTTCTGTGTCAGTAGAAATGATTTTGTGGTTTTCTCCCTTCATTCTGTTAATGTGGTGTATTACATTAATTGACTTTCTCATATTGAGCCACCCTGGCATACCTGGGATAAATCACACTCCATCATGGTATATAGTTCTTTTAATGTGCTGTTGGATTCAGTTTGCTAGTATTTTCGTGAGGGATTTTGTATCTATAGTTATAAGGGAAATAGGCCTGTAATTTTCTTTTTCTTGTAGTCTCTTTATTTGGTTTTGGTGTTAGGGTGAGATTGGCTTCATAGAATGAGTTAAGGAATGTTCCTTCCTGTTCAATTTTTTGGAAGACATTGAGCAGGATTAGTATTATTCTTGAAATATTTAATAAAATTTACCTGTTTAGCCATCTGATCCTAAGCTTTTCTTTGTTCATAGGTTTTTGATGACTGGTATGTTGAGCTCTTCTATTTCCTACAGAGTCAGTGTAAGTCGTTTATGTGTTTCTAGTGTGTTTTTAATCATCATTGTACCTTTCAAGCACATAATTTCTGTTATATTTCTTTTTAAAGTTTCTAATTCTCCTTTTTGCTCACACATTGTCCTGTCAATATCCTTTAGCTCTATATCCACCACTAGTTTATTTCTGTCCATATTTTCCTTCATTTTCTTGAATTGATTTAGGAGATTTGTTTGACCTTCTTAGATTAGTTGTTCCAAAGTCTGTCCTTCCTCTGAATTTTTAACGTATTCCCTTGACTGAGCCATATATTTTTGTTTCTTAGTAGACCTTGTAATTTTTTGCTGATGTCTAAGCAAATGATTATTTTTATGTGTAAACTCTGAAGGTCAGTTTCTCCCTCTCGCCTAGGGTTTTATTGTAAATTGGCTATGTGTTAAGGTTCCTTAGAGTTCAGTCCAATTTATACTGGACCTTTAGAGTAGCCTGTGGTTTTCTGTTCATATTCTCTCAGGTCTTCTGTGCCTGATTCTTGCTTGGAACATGTGGAGAACTTTCAAGAGTCCCCTTTTATGTGCAGTTGTTTCACCTCTTGGAGAAAACTTCCTTTCCTCTGTTTCTTCTCTGAGAATCCTAATCTGTTTGGTTTGTTTTCATGCAGAATTTTCTTTCCAGCTCCTGTAATTTGTTTACCTTCTCTCCCTCACTCAGTGTCCCTTTTCATTATACTTTTCAGTTCTGGAAAGATCCTACTGTACAGCAGTTCAATTCCCCCCCCCCTTTTTTTTTCCATGAGTCATTTCTGTCACCATTTATTTCCTCTCTAGGGCATCCTGGTATTCAAAAGGTCCATTTACTTGTTTAGGTGATCCAGCAATCAGAGAGTGGGTTGAGAGTGTATTCCTTGGTTTCCATTTGGATGTACTCACTCTCTGGCTGCTTGTGTTCCACCCAGGGTCTCTGTGGACTTGGGTCACTTTACCTGGCTCTTTGGGCTTCTAACTTGCTGCTATGAGTGGCTCCATATTCTGCATCTCTGGCAGGAGGTCCCAGGCCATGCTATCTCTGTGTGACACTTAAACTGCACAGGACTGGGTGAGAGGGAGGGGTCCAGACTGGCAAGTCCATGTCATAGATATTCTATTTTCTTTTTTAGGTGTATGTTTTTTTGCTTGTTTTTTTTTTTTACCTTCTTTTCTATTCAGCATTTGTAATGCCCTTTTCCAGTTCTCTGTCTCCTATAGAGTTCCAAGCAAGTGGAATTTGTGCTTTTATTTGTTATTTCAGGGGAGACTTTTGCATTGGATGTCTTATGCCTCTGTGTTGATGACATCACTCCCAGGTTGTTTTGTATTATAAAGATCCCATGACACCCTACACTGTCAAGAATTGCAACCTGCATATATCATCAACATTCTCAAGGTTGTAAAAATTTGCCTCTCATTCCACATTCAAAATTATTTTCGGATTTAATCTTTGTGAAACTAGGGATACAGAAACTCTTCAAAATACAGAAATAATTGATTATTGGCCTCAGGACAGAATCACAGAGTATCATTCATACTGCAGTAATGATTTAGACATGTCATGTTGGGCAAAATGTCTACGTCTATTCAAGTGAAAATGGCAATTTCAGGAAGAAGGGGTTCATACAGCTGGACTGCCACAAAGGTGAAATTTTCAGATGACATTCCATAACACTCTTTGTAACTACCCTGACAAATTGGCTAAATGGAAGTCACTTTAATTCCATGTCTTTCAAAAGTATCTAATAGCCAATGACAAGAATAACCATTACTTTATACTGAAGTTTCCTTCTAGAGGGCTTCTGTCCTCTTACATAAATTTCCCTTCCTCACATACTAGATTACTGGGAATAGTGTAATTATATGTGAATTTTATTTTTATAATGGAGTTTGCAATGGCTGTATTTTTCAAAGGTTTTCCATATCCGGCAATATGACTGATTCCTTCTGGGTTTAGAAGTTTTTTTTTGTTTGTTTTTGTTTTTTTCCTTTTGCTGAGTGTCTATTATAGAAGTAATGAAGGGCTTTAATTTTGCCTACAGGTTATTTTAAAAGTTTGAACAGCTTATATTCCCTCAGCTTGGACACAGACTGCTCGAATCATCTCTTGTGGCTACCAAAGCTGCTAGAAAATAGATTTTTTATGCCATAGAAAAATCCATAGAGTGATCTAGTTAATGGTTGATGATTAAATATATATGATTTCTTCTACTCCTTCCCTAAACCCTTCAAAACTGACAATAAAAGTACCTGGATAAAAGAAAGCATAAACCCATGCAGATAAGAGGATGAAAGAAGAGCCAATAGGAACAGGAACTTGGAACTAGGGAAAAGGTGTATCCTAGAGATAATTAATTTAGATCTTAAAAGCAGAAATTTAGGCAGACAGTACAGGAAGCTAAGGTGCAATAGAGTTTATATCACAAAACCTTAGAAGGCTCAATGACTGCCTATACAGTGTACAACAGATGGTGGAATTGAAGGTGGGGCTAATGGGTTGCTAAAGGATTTTTAAGAAGCTGTTAGGCCATATAGCCCCTACCCCACCCCATGCATCACAGTGACTGTCCCTTCCCAATCTTTGAGGAAGCTTAGAGTGTACTCTCTAGAGAAAATGAAAAGAGGTGCTCTGGTGGGGGTACAACTGACACAACTGGAATTGGTGTGCCATATTTAAAAATGAGAAATTGAGTTAAGGTCTTCATGGTGAACACCGAGGCTTGAAACTCAGTTCCCAGACTCTACTCCCTACAATTATGTTGCTGCTTTGTAGGATCTGATCATTTCAAGAGAAAAGACTTAAAGATACCATGTCCCCCAATAAACAGGTCCAGGCAGGCCCCTCTACAGTGAAGGCTGTGAGTTGGTAATTCCCACCACACATGCAGGTTCCAGTCAGCCCTGTAGTTATTCCCTCTAATATATGAGGGGCAGCTAAGGATCACAAATTATTTGAGAAAAGCCTCCATTATGAGAGGTAGAGGAGAAATGAAACAGAAGAAAAGAAACTTAGAACAGAAGCAGTCTAGAGAGCAGAAAAGAACTTCCAAAGACAATTGTCAGTATTTTCAGAAAGCTAAAAGAAGATATTATATTTATGAATCAAAGATGGATGCTATTAACAATATCCAAAGCATAGAATAGAGGTCTTAGAAATTATTAGTATGATTGTAAAAATTAAAGCCTCTGAGAAGATTTGGAGATAAAACTCTACAGAGAGATGGAATATCAGAAAAAAAAGGAGGATCAGTCTAAGAGGTCTGCCACTTGAAAAACAGCAGTTCCAGAAATTATCAAAGAAATATTTTCTTTTCAGTCTTAGACCTAAAGGATATTAGTTTCCAGGATAAGACAGACCAAGATCCCATTACACTGAATAATGAAAGGCCAACATAATGATATACACTATAAATTTCACAATACTGGGGAAAGGAAGTGCCTAAAACCTCCCAGAGAGAAAAACCAGGTCATATACAAAGACTCAAGAAAAAGCACTAGCTGTTTTCAATAATGACACTTAAAGGTAGAACACAATGGAAAAATTCCTTCATATTCTGAGAGAAAATGATTTGCAACCTAGAATTTTTTTACAAAGTTGCTTAAAAAACAGGCGGATAAAATAAAGATCTGTTTATACTGCAACATCTCAAGAATTTTACCTCTGATGCACAATTTCTAATAAAGCAATTATTAGAATAGTTTCTAATACAACAAAAAGCAAACTAAGAGAAAAATGGAATTCCATAAAAAAGTGTGTGTGTTGGAGGTAAGAGGTGGGGTGGGGGAGACCCAGCACAGGAGAAAGGCTATAGGAATCCATAGGCTGATTACAAAGGAATACTTTGGATGGGTAAATTAGTATTCTATTTAGCGGCATATAAAAGTTAAAAAAAAAAAACAAACAGGGACATATAAATGAGGGCTTATTTTCTCCTACCAGAGAAGTCTGGTGGTGGGCAGTCTAAGGTGAGTATGGCGCTCTACAAATTTATCATGAGTCTTCTGTCTTTACTTTACTTGGGTCTCTGGAGTGTGTTTGCAAGCAATAATTCTTGTGAGTTTTCATTTCACTGCTCTAGAAAATCTTAGTGATTGATGCTTGAAGAACTGTTCCTTAAGGCAGGAGACTGAAACCCTGCCATCGAGGTTAGATGTTATCTCTGTTGTTTAAGGCAAGGACCAACCAAGCCAGAAGTCCTGTCCATTCAGTGGCCTGGAAAACGATCAAGCCGCCGGGTCCAGAGACACAACAGCTTCTCACCCAACAGCCCGCAGTTCAATGTCAGCGGTCCAGGTAATACGGCAGTTCTCAGTGTTTTGCCTTTTCAAAGTCAATTCAGTTTGTATTTAAAAACAAAACAAACAAACAATAGCTAAAATAACAATGGTAATGGAATGCTTTCCTTCGGCCAAGTTTGCCTAAAATTGAAGTTGTAAAGAGTCTTAAGATATTAAGAAATCTGCTGAGGATCCTGCCAGTTTTGTCAGAATCCTAGCAGTCATGCTGAGATCACAGAGAGACAGTGAGCAGGGAGGAAAGTGGCTTTGTCAGCTAATACCCTTGAGTCTGAAAAAAGTCCATAGAGCATAAGCATACCCTTTAGGCTGCATCCTAAAATGCTCTAGATCCCTAAACCTCCCTAAGCCTACCCTGAATTCATTTTAGAAAAAGGATTTTTCCCTTCATGATAGGATTAAAATCATGGCTGATGTTTTGAAGTATGAAATATAACGTTTATTGGGCTAATAGCTTACTAATAATGGTTAGGTGTTTAAATTTCTAACCATGTCATTTATAATAATTAAAGCCAATTTGAGATATGCAAATGCATGTTGCTAAGCATTTGTCATTTTCATGACACATGTATCCAATAAGCATATGTATCACAAGAACATGCCATTTTAACACAAATGAATCTTTAAATATCTAACATTTCAGAAAATCCAAGTACTAACCATATCCTATATTTACACAGACTATAACGGAAGGATTTCAAAGAGCTTTCTTGAATACTGTCATTTTATCTCAAAAAACCTTATATGATAGATCTTTTATCCACATTTCCCTATAGCTGAGGAAACCATAGCCCAGAAAATTGTGATTTGTTTGAGGTCTTAAGGAGTATTAGTCCCTAAGTATTGTTTCCTTGTGAAACAAACACCCTCAGAATCTCAGAGGCCTGTAGCTGGCTCGTGGGTGTATGGTTGGTGGTGAGGTAGGTGATATCATCTGGGCTTGGCTCCAAGCTGCAGGTTGGGTTTGGATCTGCTCCTCATATACCCTCCTTTTGGACTCAGTGACTACCCCAAGTATTTTCATCTCCTTGTGAGTGCCAGAAGCACAAGTAGCCAGGCCAGATCACACACACGTATTTAAAGCTACCATGTGCACGTTGTGTGCTAACTTTCTGTAGCACCAAATGAATCACATGGATCAAACCAGTAACAACAGGGAGCCATAATGTACTCCAGCTACTGTAGGGAGAGGTACTGCAAAGTCATGGGGCAAAGATGACAACATGTAATTCAGTAACAGAAAGAAAAGTGAAGAGTTGGGAACAAGAATACACTCCACCACATATGACTACAAAATGATAGTGTTGGTTCCAGAGGCAAAACCTAGAGTCTTCTTTTCACTTTGTTTAGAAAACAATTTTCAGTCTGAAATATCTTTCCAAGGGACTTCGATGTGGCAGCCATGTTAAATTCTTTTAGGAGCAACCCAGAATGGAAATAGGTTAATTTAAAAAATAAACATAAATTTTGAATTAAAAAATAAACTTTGTTTATGCATTTGTGTTTTCCTCAAGCAAACCTAGTCACCTTTTATTCAACCACTTCTTTGTGAGGACAGTGCTAATGCTTATTTTTGCATCATAATTTGTTTAGTGGTCTTTAAAAGAGGTGTTTCTCCAGAGAAGCAGATGGAGAATTGAATTGTGATGGAAAGTACTACTCATAATTTGGGTGTTGTTTTCATTGCACTCAAAGCTCAAGCAAGGCTTTTTTATAATCTTGAATTCAATCCCACCCCCGTATGAAGAACTATTAAGCAATATTACTTCAGCAAATCCTTATGAAAACATTTTGGGTGATCTGCAGTAAAAATACACAAGGATGCCAAGTTATTTGCATAGATGTTCAGATCGCACCTCTTCCCTTTGCATGAAAATATTAATAGAAGCAACAAAAATAGCAGAATTTATGGAGTGTTTAATCTGGTGCTAGATACAGATATGGATATAGATAAATAGTTATTGTCATATATCTTCTTTTAATCCTCAGTCTTCACAATGAGGCTGATGATAGTATTATAACCATGTTATGATAAGAAAACCGAGACAAGAGGAGTTGTATAATTTGACCAAGATTGGTAATCTGCTCTCTTAATGGCTTTTGCCATAACCACAGTGTCTGTGTACACTCAGGTGAACCCCTAGGAAAAAAGTCACAGGCTGTCTTGCCCTGACCTGTACTTCTTTGTAACTGTAATAATTTATACTTTGGTCTGGTCAGGGCTATGATTTCACAGGTTCCAGCCACCACCCCAGAAGGGTAGAATTGATTCCTACTTCCCTTTCCCTAAAGAAAAAATCAGCCACCTAATGGGGGAGTAAAAATGGCTAAGGGGGATCTGTTCTTCTGAACATCAAAGGCCAGTGTAGACAGTAACATTTAAAAACAACAACAACAAGCAGGCTTGTGAAAGTGAGCCCACTGGGATGCATGGGTCTATAGAGACTTTGAAAGCATTTATGTAAATGCAGTTTTAAAAGGTGTTGACTTTTCACTGTCACTACTTTCTTCCTTCAGGGTAATAGGAAAGCTCTGAGATATCCAAGCATTCCTGCTCTGTCAAGTTTAACATAATGTCCTCATGATTTTCCTCCCTAAGGTTTATTAGATGAAGACAGCCAATGGATGACCCAGATAAACAGACTACAGAAATTAATTGACAGACTGGAAAAGAAAGTGGGTACTTTTTTCCTTCTCGCTCCCATTTTTCAAGAGTTCTGACCCAATATTCCTCTTTGCCCCAGTATCCATGGCTGCCCATGGTCAGGAGCTCAGTGATCCCAGGCATGTCTGTTTGTGGGTTGGGTTGTTTGGTTTTGATTGTTAAAGGAAATACAGAAGCTCATGTTAATTCTCACCCCTCCTCCGACCTTACTTACCCCTGCCCACACAGTTATATTTAAAATAGGATATAGTGTTTTGAGTGAAAGTAATATGTGCTTCCTGACTCCTAGGTTTTCAGTGGCCTAGGGGGCAGTGTGCTTGTGTGATGCTTATGGCAGTTCATAGGGATGACTGTGCTGAAGTCTTGGAAATGTTTCAGGTTGATTCAGGGACATGGCTGTGTGAAATGCTAAAAGAGGAGCTTCCATAGTCAACTTTTTAAAATGAGCTTAGTAACTGATGATTTTGGCATTAAAGCGATCCAGTTTTGCAAAGAAGTTAGGCTGTGATGAAGAGTTCTTCAAATATATACATCTATAAATATTTGTATATTGCATGTGTCATTATTATCTGTGTATTTTTATTGATTAACTCAAATAGTTCTAAATAGTCCTGATATTGTAGTGATATTGCCACTATACAGGATGGTAGGGGCAACCTTTTTCAGTCACTAGAACTATGTGCTTCCTTATGTGCCAGGCACCAGGAAAGAAACATTTATGTTTGAGATAGTCACTGATTTTGAAGAACCCAGAGTCTAGTTATAAATATAATGTTTATTATTCTATATTAAAAATAAGTTCATGGATTAAGTAAAAATATATGGTAGTACAGAACTGGGTTCATAGTTAATACTCAGTAAATACTTCCTGATTGATGGACACATGCTGAGGGAGTGAAGCAGTTACTAAAACCTACAGATGCTCATCAGAGAGAGAGTCCACTGTGTGCTAAGGGGCTTGGCAAGGACCTCATCATTAAAAATGATGACTCAAGTAGGAATTTTGACTTTTAGTATTTCAGTTTGCTAAAGCTGCCAGAATGCAATATACCAGAAATGGATTGGCTTTAAGTAAAGAGGATTTATTCAGTTACAAGTTACAATTCTAAGGTCATGCAAATGTCCAAATAAAGGCACCAACAAGAGAATGCTTTCAATTCAAGAAAGGCTGATCAAGTGCGGAGTTTCTCTTTCATACGGAAGGTACATGGAGATATCTGCTGTCCTTCTCTCCCTTCTGATTTCAACAGCTCTTTCAGCATCTCCAAGTATCCATGTCTTGGTTTCATCTCTCTGCTCTCTCCGTTAGCTCTGAGCTCTCTTCCTCTCTCTGGGAGCTCTTTTAAGATTCCAGTAAACTAATTAAGACCTACCTTGAATGGGCAGGGTCATATCACCATGGAAGCAATCTAATCAAAAGGTCCCACCATCAATAAGTCTGCACCTATGATATTGGATTAAAAGAGCATGGCTTTTCTGGAGTTCATAGCAGTTTCACACCAGACAGTAACAGAAATCACCTCTCTTATTTAATCAGAGAGAATTTTCTGTGCACAACATCAACAGACAATCTAGAGAACTGGATTCAAGAAAAGGCAGGAGACAAGATAACTCTGGAAATCTAGAAATACTTGACACTTTCTCAGGGCAACTCTCCTGGAATAAATGAATGCCACCTAGTTCCAGTCTTTTGGCATTCTGCCCAAGATTCCAGTTCCCAAGAGGGGAGAGTCTAGTAGGTCTAGCTCAGGTCACCTATTGGCGTCTTGAATAGAGAAAGGGAGAACACTTTGATTATCAAACCCAGAGGAAAGGAAAATGTGATGCCCTTAAAGTCAGAACAAGTGCCGGCCTGCTACCAAACTAATGAAATGACATTTGAATGTACAAAATGTAGCTGGAGAGGTCATTCAGGCAGCCTGATGACTTGAGCAAAGATTGAATAGGCCATTCTGGTTAGAGTCTTTCATTTAGGGAAGGAGTAACAAATAAGATTGCACGGAAAGCTGAGGGCCAGATAATATAGAGTGTTGAATAACAGACTAGGGGATTTGAACTTCAATCTCAGAGACAACAGGAGGCATTTATTATTTTTTCACTAGATAGGTGACAGTAGGGTATGCTACGATAATTGGGCAACAAGAATGAAAAAATGGATTCAAACAAGAAAAGCCAAAGCTCAGAGCCACAAAAATCAGTTCAGACAGTGGCATTAGAAGAGCAGGTTGGTGGGCCTGATTCCACTGGAATCAGGTGTAGCCAGAGATGGGCCTGGACTAAGTTGTTGTACCAAAAGAAAATCGTGGATTTGAAAGACCTGAAGTGGTGTGATGGGTAACAGACAGGGGAATCTCAGATAGGCATCTGAGGATTTAAGTCTGAAAGTCTGGGAAAATTATACCAAAATTATATAAAGATGAAATCTCAAGTCTTGAGAATAGGTAAGGTCTTTGAAAAGGAGATTCTATAGAAAGAAGACTCAGGTACAAAGGAAACTACCTTGAAGAGTTCTGCTCCCTCTGCCCTCTGTTTTCATTTGTTAAATTTACATAGACCACAACCTGGGCCAAATATTAAATTAAGCAAATCAGCTTTCCTCCTTCCTCATTTTGTTAATTGGTATAAAGCTAAGACTAGAAAGATTTGTAGGTAAAACTGTAGCTCTGGAAATTAGTTTTCTAATGTTGGAAGGCCTGGAAATCCATGAACTCTATTTGAAAACCAATCCTATTAAAACATAAGGATTTGTTTGTTGAATGAGTGTAGATTCATTTGAAGAACACGAATATCTGTTTGTTTTGTTTTCTTTCACGGGCAGGCACCAGGAAAAGAACCCAGGTCTCCAGCATGGCAGGCGAGAACTCAGCCTGTTGAGCCACTGTGACCCACAAGTATCTGTTTTAAAAATGGTTTTGAAGCTTTTGACAGACCTGTTTGGTTTTTTTTTTTTTTTCTGCTTAAATTTATATAGTTATTTTTAAGAGAATTGTTCAAACTTGGGTCATAACTTTTTTCCAACTTTAAATCAAATAAAGTATCATGTCTCTTTCTTTCTTATATATTTTTCCCCTCTCTAAATATAAAAGGATTTCATTTTGAGGATAGTGTCTAAGAGGTTTGCAGAAAGTACAATGTGATAGCTTTCAGCATGAAGCTCAAGCTGTGTGGGGCTCAGCGTGAGCCATCTAAATGAATCGAGAAGCAGTGCAAGTTCAGTTTTCTTCTTCAACTTATTCTTTACTGTGCTGAATTGGGTTTTTAGAGAAAAATTACCCAGTAACCAAACAGTGGCTAAGTGCATGTCATTTCACTGCTGCCTACCTTTCCTGCAGTTGTTAGCACTACTAGGTTTGATCCCCCATCAAATGGAAGTGTACCTGTGGTGCAACATATGTTATCTTTCCTCTCCATTAAGTATTTATGATAAATCCTGCCAACACTGAAAACCAAAACTCAGTACGATGCATGTGGGGAAAAAAAATCACACTTGCAATCTCTGCAAGTTTCTTCAGGCATTCCTTCTTTCCATTCTAGCCTTGGTGGGTACTTACAGGTATATATTAAAGTTATATCTCATGTTTCGCATAAATCCTGTGGAAAAGACCTTTAACAATTTGAGCAAAACTAACAACAAAATCCTCTACATTCTTCACAGAGTCCTCAGTGTGTCATCAGATTCCAGATGTCCTCATTAGAAGGAATTTAATTAGGGACATCACACTCACTCATGCAAATTGTTTTACTTTTTTTTTTCTTTTTTTTTTTTTTTTTAACTTTATAGCAGAGAAAGTAGGACTGAAAAGTGTACCTGAGTTGGTTAAGGGAAGGAGTGGTCAAGGGGATTACTATTTGTTAGTTTCTATCTGTATAGGGCTTTTAAATTTTCAATTCACATCTATATTTATTAGATCATTTTGCCTTTAGATAAGTGACAGAAGGGTATGCTACGATAATTTTAAATTTTCAATTCACATCTATCTTTATTAGATCATTTTGCCTTTAGAGAAAAGCTATGATTTAGGTGAGGTAGTCATTTATTCATTCAGCTGACATATATTGAGTATCTACTATGTATTAGGTATTATCCTGGCAGAGAGAATATAGCAAATAAAAATAGATAATGTCTTTGGTCACTGGAAGACAGATACAAACTTAAAAAGCAAACAAACGTAGTTTCAGATAGTGCAAAATGCTACAAAGAAAATATAAGGGTAATAAGATAGAGATGGGGGAATACTTAAAGTGGGTGGTCTGGGAAAATCTCTGTAAGGAGGTTCTTTAAGGAAGTGATATTTGAATTATAGTATGAAAGATGAGAAACTATCAGCTAGGTGAAGACCTAGAGATAGAGAATTTAAGGCAGAAGGAGCAGGGAAATTGAAGGTCAGAGAAGTTAAATAATTTGCCTAAAGTTAAATTACAAGAGAACAACACAATTAGAGTTATGTAGCTCTGCTATTAACAGGCTTAATTTACTTCAGACAGTCTGGATTTCTATAGCTTTCAATTTATTATCTATTTGAAGGAACCATTGTGTATAAGCTTACTTAACAGAAATGCTAGGATATATATTCACAGAGTAGAGTCCTTGAAGATTGCATGCTTGGTTTCACTGGGCAACATTAGAGTTATCCATTGGTCATTGGAAAAGGTTCTAGTATCTGTTTAGAGGTTTTTCATTTTTTGCAAATATCTGTCATATTGAGTTTTCATTTACTTTTTTTTTGTATGCTGTATGGTGGGGATCACATTTCATTATTTTTCCATGTGTCTATCCTGTTATTATAGCATGCACCATTTGTTGAATTTTTGTTTTTGTTGTTGAGAGGGAAGTGCACAGGCCAGGAATTGAACCTAGGTCTTCTGCATGGCAGGCAAGAATTTTACCACTAAACTACCCTTGCACCCACTCATTTACTTTTTTTTTTTTCTTTTTTTCTTTTTTTGCATGGGCAGGCATCAGGAACCGAACCCAGGTCTCCAACATGGCAGGCGAGAACTCAGCCACTGAGTCACCGTTGTCCACCTCCCCCCATTTACTTAACTTTTTTTTAATAAAGTAAAATTAGCACTAGAGTACAAATATATTATAGCAGTAGCACTAATGTCTACCATAATCTCCCAAGAAATATAGAAATATGGAAATACTGATAGCAAAAGAAATCAGCCTGTTAGGCCTAGTCATTCTGAGTAACCTTTTCTTCAAATATATGCTGTTTATTTTTTCATTAGCTAATTTCCAATCTCTCATCCCTATCTTATTTCTTCCTCTAACCAAAGGATCTAAAACTTGAACCATTAGAAGAAGAAGTTATTGAAGGGAATACTAAGTCTGTAAGTATGTTTCTAGGTCAATATTTTTTTTACATATACTTTGAAAATATTATTTACTTTCTCAATGAATAACTGAAAAATTAAGTAATACATGGCATATTTCATTTTTAATGGGTAAGTAGATTTGATTGAATTGTGATCTATGGAAACCTAACATCTTTTCACAGGTTTTATGAAAACACCTGACATAAGTGCAAAATGAAAATTTTATGTGTGTATGAATCAGTGAGTTATAAAGCAAATATTACGAACGGAGAAGAGCAACTTTCAAATTGTATCATGCACATTTTGTAAAATCCTCTAGGCTGAATGCTAAACCTGAACTGAAATCTTGTCTGGACATTATTGTATTTCCTGCATTTATTTAGGGCTGGGCACATTGTAAATACCCAGAAATCATTTTTCAAAGAATAAACAGGTATCTAGAGAAAAGGAAGCATTTATATCCTGAGGAGAAAAATGTTCCTCTAGAGTAGTCATGGTTTATGGTGACTGAAAAAAACATAGATGGTCTATGTGATCTTGATAGGTACACTAAGATGCTGCAAAATGAACTTAGTGAATAAATCAACTTATGGAAAACAACATGTACTTTATTATTTGAGGCAAATATTTATAGTAGATTCTGTTTGGGGAAGCTGTATGTTTGCATTTACATTTAGTGGGAACTTGGATTTTAAAATCTTGGGTACTGTAGTTTGCTAAAGTTGCCGGAATACAATATACCAAAAATTGGATGGCTTTTTTTTACTGATATATATTATATATTCACATACCATGTAATCATCCAAAGTGTTGATGATTACATGGTATGATTACATTTTAATCAATGGTTCACAATATCATCATATAGCTGTGCATTTACCATCACAATTGACTTTTTATGAAAAATAACTATACAAAACAATAGATTTCAAATCCCAGCACAACAATTAGTCATAGAACAAATTTCAGAGTTTGGTATAGGTTACAATTCCACAGTTTTAGGTTTTTACTTCTAGCTGCCCTAAGATACTGGAGACTAAAATAAATATCAATATAATGATTCAGCAATCATATTCATTTGTTAAACCCTGCCTTCTCTGTATAACTCCATCAGCACCTTTGATCTTTCTCCCACTCTTTAGGGGTATTTGGGCTGTGCTCATTCTAACTTTTTCATGTTTGAAGGCGTTGTCGCTAATGTGGGATAGAGGGATGGAATGAATTGATGTCGTGGAAAGGCCCACCCTTCTGCATTTCAGGACTTAATCTAGTCCAGGGACCCACCTGGAAGCTGCAAGTCTCTGAAAAGTTACCCAAGTGCATGGAACCCTTACTGAATCCCATACAACATTCTAGGTGCTCTTCAGGACTGGCAGGAATGGTCCTGGTTGGGGCCTGGCAAGCCATGCCAGGTAGCAATGTCCAGTTGAAGCCCACTTAAGAATGACCTCCAGAGTAGCATCTTGACTCTATTTGAACTCTCTCAGCCACTGAAACCTTATTTGTTTCACTTCTTTTCCCCCTCCTAGTCAGAATGGCATTGAAACGGCTTTTTAAAAAGGAATTTACTTGAGTTATAATCTTACAGTTTTAAAGCCAAACAAATGTCCAAACTAAGGCATCTAGAAGAAGATACCTTAACTCAAGAAAGACCTATGGGTCCAGAATACCTCTGTCAGCTGGGAAAGTATGTGGCTGGCATCTGCTGGGGTCTTTGTCTTCTGGTTTCAAACAGCTTCCCCAGGGATGTTTTCTTTCTTTCTGCATCTCCAGATATCTAGGTCTCATATTGGCTCTGTCAGTTCTGAAGCTTTTTCTGAAATGGTTCCTTCTTAAGTGACAACCTTGAATGGGAGGAGATGCTTCTCCATGGAAACCACCTAATCAAAAGGCCCCACCCACAATTAGGTTGGTGACATCTCCATGGAAACAACTTAATCAAAAGAGACCCACCCTACAAAACCAAATCAAGATTAAAGAACATGGCTTTTCTGGGATATATACATCAGTTTCAAACCACAGCTACCTACAGAAAATAACTTTTTTCTTAATACCTTGAATTCCAATATACTTTATAGATCTTGAAGTTCAGTCACATTTCCATGAAACAATAATAGAAAATACTTTCCATTTCTGTATCTAGCACTTACTCTATAGGTGCAGACTACATGATTGAAGAGGCTAAGAGTCCCTTCATGTTGAGGCCCTGCTCATCTGTCCAAAATCCATAGCACAAAAGGGATTTTAAGAGGAAGCTTTGGGGGGTTATGCAGAAAAGCTTAGTAATGGCTGTTATGATTAGAATCCTTAAGATATGATCCCTTCCCCCTGATATAAGCCATAGTTTCACTACATGCTTAGTGCTTTTATGCCTCTCCAAAACATCCTTCAGGGATGTGATTGGGGTTAATTCATCAGAAATCCAGAATTTTTAAGTTATAGATTTTGGTGGGAAGTTAAGAGAGGGGTGTTGGGCACACGTTCTTAAAACAACAGGTCTGCACAGTCCCTTAAGAATTGTGACCTTCTGATCTTGTGTCTATGTCATCTGAAAGGTTGGTGGGAAGTCTCAAGAAAAATAAATATAACTTCTCTAATGTTGTGTGCCAATTGTCTATTCTTAAATAATTTCCTAATGTGAGATTATTCTTTCCCTTCAGCCATGAGGAAGAAAAACTATCTGAAATTGTTTATAGAAAGGTGGGAGACTATTCCATTCTCTGGTCTCTGACAGAAGAGAGAGAGGACAATGCTAACTCTAAAACATTAATACATACAAAATTACTAATTTAGCAGCACATAGAACTATATATATATATATATATTTAAACAAATAGGCAAAATGTTTCAGGGATCAGAATCACTTGAAAAATACAAAGCAGGAAAAGATATTCCTTAGGTATTTCCAGCCGTGTGTAAAGGTGAAATTGTACTCTTGGGGGAATAGACGTATTTTAATTATTTGAACTGGTTTTGTTTCTTCAGTGATACCAATAAGATACTTAAAAGTTACATAATTTTTTCATTAATTTGTAGTACAAGTCCTACTTTTGAGTCCTATAAAATCTTCTCTGTTCAGAATGGGCCAAACAATTTTTCTCTGTTATTTCACAGATAGTATTTAGATAATTGCATCCTATTATATGTTCAGTGATTTATCCTGGCGACCAAACCAATTTTAGAATCATTGACCAGAGAGGTATTTTTCCTTTGCCATTAGTGCATGCATGATAACTTTGAAAAATAAATTCCACAGCAAAAAGCAAAAGATAAACTTTATATATATATATATATATATATTCTTTTTTTAATCTTTACTGAGCATCTCCTATATGCTGACCATTGCACTAAACATACACACACATAAATCTATCATCACAGCAGCCCCATGAGGTGATGCTATCCTTGGTCCCAATTTACAGATGAAAAAATTAAGGTGTAGAGAGATCTAAATACCAAAGTTGAGGATCAGCCCTTCAACACCAGACAGACCTATACAAATCACTATAAGGTAACACTTCCAACCTTACTGTTGGATAGATTTTACAGGCACTGAAGTAGAGTTAGCTATTTGCTAGTGAGGCTGAGTGTGGGCTAACATTTCGTTCTATCTCATCAGTTTTCCTCCCATGTGAGCAGAGCTGATTATCTGCCAAGCTTATTAAATACACAAAAAACGTCCTGAACCCTGACAGTTGTCATACCTAGAATTTTCTGGGCCATGAGCCATTACTTAATGATGAATATTTTTAAGTCCATTTTTCCCTAAGACCGGAGTAAGAAAAGTAACATATATTGAGTGCCTATCATGAGACCAGATCTTCACATATGGTATTCCATTTAATTCTCTCAACTACTCTGTTATATAAATACTCGTATTCCAATCTTATGTTTCAAAGATTTGAGGTGAGAAACATTAAGTAACTTGTCTAAAACCACATAGCTAGTAAAAGTGAAGCCAGTTCTTTTTCATTTATACCCCTTGCTATTAAAGGAGAAAGATAAAAAGAAAGAAAGGACATGATGCGGGCAGATAAAAGAATACCTAAACAATTGTGCATGCTGTAGTTTTCTCAGGGCAGTATCAAATCCTTTTCTGGATTGAATAGTGTTAAATAAAATTTATTAAAAGAATTTTAAAAAGAGCATATGGCTAAAAATGAAAACTTTAATTTGTTCTACAAATAATTCTTGATCACCTACTATGTGCCAAACTGTGAGAGAGGGGCTGGAGATAAAGTGATGAATATGACAGACCAGAAGAAAACGTGGGCAATTACACAAGGATTTACAATAAAATGTGATAAAGATCATAAAAGGGAAGTATAGATTTGCACAGCAAGGGGAAATTTAGGTGACTAGGGAAGACTTCCAGAAGAATATATTATTTAAGCTAAAATCCACAAAGAATGGGGAGGAGTACTTTAAAATAATGTGTATGTATCTCTTAATATATAGAGTTGTTCTAACACTGCATTGAAAGAATATAGGAATATTAAAATGTTTCAAATTACTTATGACAAGCATATTATAAAGGCATAGCTACCTTAGGAATTCAGTTTTCTTTTTATTAAAATAGGAGATAAATGTACAGCAGGATGAGCCCAGATCTAAAGCCCTAGACCATGACTTTATGGTTACTAATAATTTGGGAGTAACTTGTCTTCCAGCTGTGAAGTTCCAGTTAGTGGAGATGAATCATGAAAGGTCAGTCTTGAAGGGAATCATTCCAACCAGACCACACCTAATAGGCCTGATCAGGTATGTGGATCTACCTGGCTCCTTTTTGTCTGGTGCTATTGTATGCCTTGTGTGGCACTTCTTTTCACAGACTATTGGAAAAGGTGATCTTCCTCCAATATTTGCTAAACTCAAAAGAAGTTTTAAAAAAAGTCAAGATAACTTTATTTTTGAGCACATTCTTCTGCTTTTCGAAACTTTTTCTTCAGCACATTTGTTGTTGTGTACCCTGAAATAGCTTTTCATACAATAAGAAACTACAAATCTAATATATATTTTTGTCTCTCCATCCCACAAGCCTATAGATAACATTTTGTGAAGTAAATCAATTCTGCCATGTACTCTTAAGTGTTTTGCAGGCTATTTGCAAATAATACATATATCAGGGACTATCAAAACCTAAGTTTGCTTTTCAACTGTTCAGTGATTCACTGGGAAGACACCAGGAAGGCTATAATATCTCTGAAGCTATACTTGGAACACCATTATGAACATAGTAAATAGAGTCAGACAACATAAAAAATAGGTTGTACTTAAAGTATACCTCCTTAGATTAAAAAAAGCTCATTGTAAATTAGAAATGTTCCAAAGCAGACACAACCTTGATCTAATGTTACTGGCAAATACATTATTCTATAAACTTGGATTAACTTTTCATACTGCATACCACTTTCAGTCCAAGAAATTCCAAATATTCCACCATAATTCATTTAACAAAATTCCCCAAAGACAAGTGATAATAAAGGCTACACTATTCCTTTTACACCAGAGAAACAAAAGCACAGCATTGTTATATTCTACCAGGAAAGAATGTTCTGGACTGTCTATTCACAACCATGGGATCTTAGGTTTCAGGATGTGTATTTGACATATAGAAATATCATCAAGATAATTAGGACTCCTTCCTCACCTCTCCCATATCCCACACCCCATAACTTTGTTTTCATTTGGACAGCATAGAAAATGTAAGTTTTTTTTTTTTTTTTGGCTCTCAGAAAATCTATCGTAACAATGATTCTAAAAGTCCACTTTTCAGAAAAGTCATTAAACTTAGGCAAATTATTTGGGTTTCATAAACTGGTTTCTTTGTATAAATATCTGCAGAGAAGAGGGGAAAGATATACCTTGCTTGGGTTGCAAGCAAATAAAATCCCAGTAAAATCTGGGTGCTAACTGTTTAATTTTTTCCTATCATATTTACACCCATGAATCCCATGCTTATAAGTGGTAAATTAGTTAGCTATTCCTGTACAACAAACTACTTCAAAACCTAGTGGCCTAATATGATAACCCCAATTCTGCAGTTGGACAATTTAGGCTGGGATTAGGTGGGTAATTTTTATAGGCTCATGTTGTTCTCCTTTAGATATGTATAGTTAGCTGAATATCAGCTTTGCTAATATTGGCTGGATTTTCTCACCTGTATGGCTGAGTCTCAGCTGGGATAAATCAGCTGACTCTGCTGTATGGTATATTTCATCTTTTAGCACAGCAGTCAGCAAATGGCAGTCATGCCCTTTGTTTACGTGTTGTCTATGGATGCTTTCACACTACAAAAGCAGAGTTGAGTAGGAGAGGAACCATGTGGCCTGCAAAGCCTAAAATATTTACTATTTGGCCCTTTACAGAAAATTTTACTGACCCCTGTTCTAGCAGGCTAGCCTGGACTTGTTCAATTGGCAGACCTAAGAGACTGAGTGGAAACTCACAAGGAGTCTTGGGGCCTAAACTTCAAACAGGCATGCTATCACTTCTGCCACATTCTCTTAGCCAAAGTGAGTCAGAAGGCCAATCTTCAAAGAAAGGGGAACTACAATCCACATTTTGATGGCAGAAGTTGAAAAGGCACATTTCATAGGGCATGAGGAAAGTGAAAGGTTATGGCCACTTTTGCATTGTACCCCAGTGAATTACGTAAGGTTTGTCTTCAGACTGAGAGAATTATGATGGAATAGGTGGATGTATTTCCATCTCTTGTTAGGAAAACCCAGGTGAATCATCTGAGTCATCATTGGTCACAAAAATCTGACCAAGAAATCTTCATATTTCTGAATAACATTCCTAATATTATTTTGGCATAGATTAACTTTCACTCTATTCAGTTACTGATCTTAAAACCAAGATCCTGGCAGAGTCATATAGTAGGTTGATTATTCAGTCGTAAAACCTTAGGAGATAGTTATGGGCTTTTATCTACTGAGTCTTAATTCCTGATCCTGAGGGAAAATAAGAGCTCAATTAAAATAGTTGAACTGATTAGGTGGATAGGCTATGAAAACAAATAGACCCAAAACATATGATGATTCCAACACAATAAAGATTTGTTCCTTGTCCAATAAACAGTCCACCACACAGTGATTTGGGGTACAGCTTCCATCTCATCTTCCTCTCATCATTCCTAAGTCAGGCCTTTATCCTACAAACTGAAAAGGGAAACGGAATGTGGATGAGTCACATCCTTCTTAAAGGCTTAGAAATGGTACCCACACATCTGCTTATAATCCATTGATGAGAACTCATCAACTGGTCACACCTAACTATAAGTGATGCTGGGAAATGCTGTGTACCTAGAAAGAAGAAATGAATTTTGTTGAATAGCTTGGAGTCTTTGCCACAGTTTACCTCGAGGGCACCAAATATTCATTTGTACCCTTCTTCCCATGTACAGAACTCACAGCCCCTTCACAGACCCAATATCTCCTCCAGTTACTGCTTCTATCTCAAAACCCAAGATCTTTTGATGATGTTCTGTTCTCTCTGTAAGGTCAGGATGTAGTCCCTTGAATTCTGACAAGTCTGTGAGCACAAAAAAGCAAGTTATCTGCCCTCCACATACTTTATATCATTTGTACAATAATAAGACTGGGCTGGGATCTTCCATAAAAATTGTCATTTAAAAAGGGACAAATACACATTTATTCCTGAGCTCTAAGTGCTATTTTTACATTCCGAGATGCTGATATATATATAATATAACCTGGTATTTCCCTGGAGCTTTGGGTATCTGTGCCACACCTAAAACTCAGAGCTGGAGTTTTGCAGCTCTGATAGTCAGCATTGCTACATACAGCAACTGTTAAACCAAAAAAGAGATTAGGCTTCAGTTAGATCTAAGAATGAAACCAGTTTGGTTGGGACTAAGGTAAATCAGAATACAGGGTAATGGGTAACAGATTCTGTATTTTAAAGCTTTACCTACTGTATGAGACCAAAGGAAGAGGTATTATTTTGTCCAAAACCTAAATTTTCTGTACCACACAATCTAACTTAACCTGTCTGGATAGTTCATTTAAACAACCCAAACACATGGAGCCCAGAATGAGAATGGGGGCTTGTAATTCTGTGTAGGTTAATGTAATACCTGTACACATCCCAGAGTATGTTGGGCAGATAATTTAAAAGTATTGACAAAGTCCCTTGCGGGACAGGAGGAAAAATGGAACTATTAAACTTTCCCATCTGGGAAACCCCTGATACTCTCTCAAATACAAGGAATCCCCAAGTTCGAGGCTTGCTCTTACATAACTTATTTCTGTAGCAGAAAAGCTAAGCCTAAAATTATGCCTAAGAGTTAATTCCAGAGAACCTGTTTCATTGATCAGATGTGGCCTCTCTGTCTCTAAGCCTAACTCTACAAGGTAAAATCATTACCCTCCCCCCACCCCTACATGGGACATGGCGTTCAGAGGTACGAGTCTCCCTGGCAACGTGGGACATGACTTCCGGGGATGAGCGTGGCTCTGGCACTGTGGGTTGAAAATGCCTTCCTGACCAAAAGGGGGAAATAAATGTGACAAAATAAGCTATCACTGGCTAAGAGAGTTCAAACAGAGTCAAGAGGCTATTCTGGAGACTACTCTTATACAAGCTTCAGCTAGATACTACTAATGGCCAGGGTTTGCCAAAACCCAAACAATATCATTCCTGTTAACCCTTTTTTTTAAAGAATACCTAAGGATCTATCCTATAAAAGTTGTATGCAATAAGTTTACTTTTTAGAACCTAAAAGCTTCAAATGGTTTCTCGGCTAGATAAGCCCTGAAACCCAGTGGGGCCAGTCTCTCCAAGAACATAGACCAGTTCCATCCTCCTTTCCCACATTGTCGATACCGCTTTTCAGCATGAAGAAGTTACAATAGGTATTTCCCAAATATCCCTAAAGATTGGGAGAAGGATCAAAGGAGAAGGAAGAGTCCTAATAGAGAAGTTAGGATTTAACAAATGAGTATGACTACTTAATCATTATATTGATGTTTCTTTTTAGTCTCCAGTATCTTAGAGTAGCTAGAAGAAAAAACCTGAAATTGTGGAATTGTAACCCATACCAAACTTTGAAATCTGTTCTATAGTTACTTATTAAAATGTACTTGAAATTTGCTTTTTTATATATATGTTATATTTTACAATAAAAGGACAAAATGGAAACATATAGGATTCACTGGTCCCTTGCAATAATGAATTCATGCTGGGAAGGTGTTTTGCAGTAGTTCCTCACTTAGATACTGGTTCCCTATTCTGGGAGGAACCAGAATGTCCATTTTTCTTTTGAGAAGTTCTTCTTGGTCTGTTATTCTCTGATGGCATCTAACATGGCCCCACTGGGGAAGATTACCTTCCTTGGGGGGTTATACAGTATTCATAGCCTGCTTCCTGTTCATATAAGTTTGGGGTCCTGAATATTATTTTAAGGTAGACATTCAAAAGCTTTTAAAATTGGGCTTAGGATTTCTTTGGCATTATTTCAGTTTCACATGCCAGAATTCTATCTTGTTCCCTCACCGTATGCCTAGAACCTAGGACCTAGTATTTACCTGATACAAAGTAGGAACATTTTTTGAATACATAAAGTGCTTGAAATAGTGCCTTCAAAATAAGCGATGTTCAACAAACAGTAGCTATTAACACGAAATGAGAAACTCACTGGAATAGGAGCCGGCACTCTGGGATTTTAATTCTAGCTCTACCACTGTATAACTGGTGACATGCCTAAGTTATTTCCCTTATACTCTAGATGGTCCTTTTTTTTTTTTTTTTAACATTTTGATTTACGCCCCCCCATCCTTTCTCTCTTTTGTACTTTTATGATTCATTCCCATTCCTTGAAGAAAAAGACTAATCTTGAGATCAAAATTCCAAAAGCCCACAGGCAGATCTTACAAAAATCTTTGAACTACATCAGTTGTTATAATGGTAATGGGATTTGACAGGAAGCAGTTGGCCTCCAACCCAGTGTGATCCATTAAACACAGGCTCCATCTAACGCCGTTAGATTTTGAATAGGGCCTACTGTAAGTGATTGTGTTTAAGAATCCCATAATGGTTAATGTACCTTTGGAAGTGAATCAGTGAACACACAATTCTTAAAATTTTGGGTGTTTGAAATGATTCCTCCAATATGTCCAATATCACAATTTATCCAAGGAGAAGCTGGAGCTGTGCACAGCGCACAGCCTAGAATAGTAATATAAACTTTTCTTTAAAATTTGGTAAATGACTCCAAGGCAGTGATCACAACTCTGGCTACACATTAGAATCCCTTGGTTAAGGTTTTAAAAGTACTAGCGCCTGGGCCGTACTCCAGGCATTCTGATAAAAATGTTGTGATTTCTAAACCTCTCCAATGATTCGAATTGAGAATCACTGTTTTAAAGGGGAAAATGTTATTGTAAAAGACACCTTCCTTTAGCTTCTGTTACTAAAGATAGGTATCTATATAACAACTTTCATACCATTTTCTTAATTGGAATACTCATGAACTTTGTTGGCCATATTTCTGAACAAGAATCATTTGCTTTGTGTGAAGGGATGATATGGGCAGTTGGAGTCTGACTGTAGCAAGGCTCCATGACAGCGAACCATTAATGCTCACACGTTCTTCTGCAGCACATCATCCTTGTGCAGCGTCAGATGTCTGTGATAGAAGAGGACTTGGAGGAATTCCAACTTGCCCTGAAACACTATGTGGAGAGTGCTTCCTCCCAAAGTGGATGCTTACGGTAAGTTCTGTGTACACTCCTTGGCTGGCCCAGAGTGGGGGACAGGGTGTTTCTTACCATCTCAGATATGTGTGTGGTGTGGAGTGGGTGGGTGGGTGGGGATGTCTAGAAGACTGACATTTGAGAATCCTTGTGTTTTTATATTGATTATCCCAGTCCTCTGTATTATGCAATTTGCAGAGTATAACAGGATGTTTTCTTGTTTATGCTCAGACCCTTTGTCAGTCTTGTCATTAGAGGCACCAAGGGAAATAAAATGTAAAAAACAATTTAAATGAGGAGTTTCCAAGAGTTGAAATTCATCTTTTACAGTCAGGCAAGTCTATAGTCTGATTTAAAATCATCTCTGGTAGATGAGGACCCAGTGCCAGCACATTTAGCTTTGATTGTTCCCTTGGCAGCATGCCCAATGTCATAATAACCATTTAAACTATTATGAAAGCACACAGATTTCTGCAGTCTTAACTTTAGAACTTGGACATAAAAGAAAAAAAATCAAAAACTCGTTTCCTCTTTCCATGTGCATCCCTATCTCAGGCTAACAAAATACATGAACTCTTCCACTCTTCCTCATCTTAATTTCCACCACTCTAACCTGTCCAATAAACAGCTGCTAGACATTTTCAGAAACCATTATGATAGAATTCCCTTCATCAGGAACCTGTGGTAACTCTAATAAGTATCTTATCAAATGCGAGATGTTATGCTGACTCTGCATGTATCCTACCGACAATCCCAAGGAATATACATCACTATCGTTTGTTTTCCCTCACCTGCTACAATGCATAGCTGCTGTTAGACTTTCCAGCATCATCTGTTAACTCCTACTACTGTCCCTTAAATCTGATCATTCTCCCTCCCAGAGGTATGCTTTAGGGTCTCTGCTATGTCCAAAGCCTACCCCCAAATTAATCTGCTTGTCGAAACCTTCCACAATTAATTCTATACTTTAGCTGTACTTCATAATCCTCAGCAGTTGTGTATATCTATGTATACATACACTTTTTAAAATCTTTGATTGCTTTGGTGTTCCTCCCAGTAATTATATTTCATTCATATTCCAGCAGAATAACCACTTACTGAAAAGTTTGGCTCTGAAATTAGACATGGGACCTTAATACCCTTGTGGCTTTGAGAAAGACCCTTACCAGCTCTAAGCCAGTTTCCTGAGATTAACTAAGGTAGTCCATGTGATGTACTTAGCATAGCACCTCAAATCCCATGAGGACCCATTGAATGTGAGCCAGAGTCACTATTGCACTTGGGCACCTCCCTCATTGTCCAGCTGGCTGACCTCTCTAGAGTGTAAAGTACTTGCTCAGTGCTATTACTATGGAACTGGTGATCTCTTTAGTAGTGCCTTTGTAGCAGAAACAGAGGAATTGCTGTTTCCATTTTTTTTTTTTGGTCTGTTTTTCTACTTTACACCAGACTCAGAAGGGCACAAATCAAAGTCCCATTTTATTTCAGTGATTCAAGAGAGAATGGGAAATATCACTTAGAAATTAAACTAAATTTTTGGAATATGCACACACACACACACATTTATATACATATGCTTTCCCCATGGTATAGACTGCAGAAAGTTCAGTAAACTTTACTGAGTTCAGTAAAATATATTTTGGCTAGCGAGAATATAAAAAATATAGTCTGTGTAGATATATCTCAATCTCCTGGGATGTATTAGATTTTTTTATATTATAGAAAAGGCAACAAGTATTTTTTGTGTTTATTTTTTAAGATTCAGAAATACTGGGTGGGCCACAGTGGCTCAGCAGGCAAGAATGCTTGCCTGCCATGCCAGAGGACCCAGGTTCAATTCCCGGTGCCTGCCCATGTAAAAAAAAAGATTCAGAAATACTGCTTTAGTATGAATTGGGAAAGTGACCTGAAACTGCTAAAACATCCCAAGGGAGAAAGAAACAGCTTGTAGGATAGTAAAGAGAGTACATAGATGTGTGCTACCTATAGCAAACTGTGTTATCAATAATCACGAACGCCCCCTGACCTCTTGCTGTGAAGTACAGGGAAGGAGAGTGTACTTTCTCTGTAAAATAGACACTCATCTCCTTTTCCTTTGCAAGACTGGTCTGTTAATGCCTCTTCACCTACTTCTTGACTTTTCAGCTCATTTCTTTCCTATACTGGAAATACCAAAAAGCAAACTTTATGAACATCAGAGAATCATCAAACATGGATAAAATATATGGAATACATGTTATGCTGGGAGGCACTGATCTAACTTCATTTTCCAGTTGTATCAGTTAAGTCAAATTTTCTACCCATACCGATTGATGAATAATCAAATGGGCATTCATATCCTCAGGCATGCTCCAATACATCAACATGAATGCTTTGTGCTTGACTGATAAATAAGGCTCTGGGAATTATTCCAGCCTTGCATTCTTCTCCTTCACCCACTATGTTCAGCTCAGCCATGCCATGGTTAGACAAGAAGTGCTACCTTAAAATAACTGTCAAGAACTTATTGGATTAGGCATTTTATATCTATTTTCTTAATTTTCACAGCAATTACCTCAGACATGAACTATATCCATTTTAGGAGGAAACTGGGGCTCAGATAGGTTAAATAATTGCCCAAGTTTGTCAGACTCCAAAGCCCACATTTAATCCTTGCCAACATTCAGGCATCCTTGAATTAGTTTTCTGGACTTTCTGTGGTTAACCAGTAGTAGAATGGGCAAGATCCTTCCAGCTCCAATTATAGGATGGTCCTACTTAAAGTCAGGCCACTGAATTAGAGCAGATTTTCCCTCTTGGTATTTGACTAGGAGACTCAGAGGCTTGGGGACTGATACAGTCTTGGTCATAGTGGTCAGTTGAGTTTTAAAACTGAGTTAGTGAAGATTTCAGACAGATGAATTGTTTAGAACCAAGTAAAAGCACACACATACATGCATTGTTTGATGCTATTTTTCACTTTAGTTTTCATGAAGGTTCATTAATTCCTGCATCTGTAGGGGCAATCAACTGAATATATGTGATATATACAGTGTGTTCTCAAAACTATGCTGGATATCAGGAGGAGAGAATAATTTTGTCTTCAAAGAACTTAGACTTTAGTTGGATAAACAGAAAATAGTTGGGATAATACTTTGTGAAGTTAGAAAACTGTGAAAGCCGTATTCTTAGCCTAAGATGTCACGTGTGAAATCTTAACGTGAATAAAATAATTTGAGGTAAATCTCAGCTATGAAATGCTAGAATTTCAATGTGTTAAACTCCATGTCAAGAACTGAGGGAACCTGAACATAAGATTGTATTTATAAGAATCAACTCTGAGACTAGAGAAACATCCTTGAGAACTAATGATTTGTGACACACTGAGCGAGTAATCATTTATCCGTATTTTTATACAGATTAAATCAATTGGTGGATGGATCTTCCTATGGTGGAATGTGGGGACTGTTCCTCCTGGTGCACATTTTTTCTAGTGGTCAGATTCTTGAGTTAAGGTGGGGGGTGGATAAAGGAGGAAACTGGGAGGAAGGGAGAATCCTGTCTATTATGGTCCTGTTGCCTCAGGTAAGGTCTTGAACCCCAACTGTTCTGGAGCCACAACATTTGCCCCTGGAGCCATTTCATTGACTCATTTTCCAACTGCTAGGAATATTCAAGGTCTCACAAAGCCTAGGGCTGAAGCTCTTAGTATTAACTACATAAAGGGACAGCTTAGACAATGACTCGTTTCATCAAGTAAGTGTCAATTGTCACAGGAAATAAAAACAGGCCAAGGAAGAAGACAGTGTTCTAGGTTAGTAGAGTCACATGGGCAGTGGCTCAGAGGCGTGCCACTTAATTTTAAGTTGCAAATAACTGAAAACTAAACATTTAAGCCATAAGCCATTTTAACAGTTACTGTTCAAAATGTTTCTAAAAACATTTCACAGTTAACCTTTTTTTTGTTCTCTCAATGTTATCATTGCATACCTTAATATCACACAGTCTCAAATAGTATTGTCCCTAAATATCAGATATCATGACCATGTAGTGGTCTATTTGGCCCTTTACTGAAAGCACCTAGTCTATAAAGCAATTTTGGTTTGCATTTTCACCCATATCCATGCATACAAAATGGAGGACCATTATCGTAGAGAAAATAACTTTATTGTGCAAAAAGAAAAATGAAGAGAATGAAGTCATACTTCAATAAATTTTATTTAAAACACAAACAGTCTTAAACTAGTAGTGAAGAACTTTGTGTTCTAGCCTCAGTTCTGCCATTAATTTATTACATGACTTTGGTATAATGGGTCTCAGCCTAGACTTTTCTGCCTATGAAAGAGATTGCATTACTATCTAAGCAAGTAATTCTTAAACATTTGTGGTTCACACACCCTTTTGAAACTATGACAAAAGCTATGCATCCTCTTCCCAGAAAAAATACATTTGCACATTAATTTGCAGATAATTTCTGGAGCTTCAGGGAACTCCCCAAAACCCTCATCCATGAACTCCTTAGATTAGAAAATCTCCAATTTCACTTTCTACTCAATTCCTATGATCCTATACTAAAATTTTTCCCAGAAAATATGACCTTGAGTTTATGACAATATTTTCTGTTATGCCTTAATGAATCAAGCTAAATGAACAACCATATGAAAAACACTAAAACTATTTACAGGCAAAGAGCTATAAGATAAAATAAATTTAAAAAAAAATTTAAATTTGTGTATAGCTACTGCCACCTGCTGGTCATCCTCAGGTAAACCCTAAATCAACCTTAATCTTTTATTTTCTGGTACGTTTGTTCCCTCTTTATCTCAATATCCTTTTTTGTCTAGTTTCAGATTTTGCTTTATAATACAAATAAATATATTGCAAAACATACAGACTGGACTTGTGGTATTTCCTTTAAAGGCATCTTTGATTTTGCCTTGCCTTGTCCCTTAAATTGATGAAAATATTCCGTCTTTATTCCTTTGTTTCACTTTTGGCCTCATTACCTCTCACCTATTTCACTAGTGAATAACAAAGTTATTTCACTAATTTTGAGCTTTTCTTCCTTTTTATTACTGCCCTCCATACTGTACCCCACACTGCCATCAAAGGATCTTTTAAAACACAGTTCTAACCATGTCCTTTTCCTTGCTTTTAAAACCTTCAGTGGTTTCTCACTGCTATGGGATTAAAGCCACATTCTTCACCTTAACCTATCTTTTCAGCCACCCCCTCCTCACTCCTCCAAAATATATAGGCTTTTAGCTACCCCATGCTAGTCAAAGGGCTGGTAGAACAAATCTGTCTTCTCCAAATTGGAGAAGCAGTGAAAAATTGTAATTATGGAAGGAATGCAAACTCTCAAAACTTGATCTGGACTGAGACGAATTTGAAGGATGTGTGTGTGTGTGTGTGTGTGTGTGTGTGTGTGTGTGTGTTAAGAAATAAATAAGAACCAGTTGGCATTGATAAAACTAGGAGTCAGTTGTATAGCAACAAGGTGGTCCAGCTGATTCATAAATGGCATAGAGCAGGATCCCAAACAAAATAACAGAGAGATGGAGTAAGGCCAAGAATTTGGCAAGCAATGTGGAGGTGAACAGGCCCCAATCCAAACAGCTACACTCGAGGGCAAGGGCAGTAGCATACCTATATTTTTCTGAATGCTGGCATAACTGATGCTCAATAAATCTTTTTCAATTAATGGATATACCAAAGTATATTTGTGATGTCTCTAACATACTGAGAATCTCTTTGTAATGCTAAGCAGGAAAACTGAAAAATCATTTTGCCCAGCAGATATATTATACAAATCCATGACAAAAATGTTCAGTTCTCATGTAGACACCCTATGTCGTTTCCTATACAAATGAGTAAGATTGTTTTATACCACATAGAGTTGATTAGAAAAATTAGTTTGCTTCTTGTCTTTAAATTTCCTGTAACTAATTAATACTTTTTCTTTTCCATTCCAGGATCTCCATACAGAAACTTTCAAATGAATCTCGCTACATGATTTATGAGTTCTGGGAAAACAGTAGTGTGTGGAATAGGTATGTTAAAGTAGAACTTATTTCTTGTGAAGTCAGGTAGCAGTATACATGATATAATTTTAGGACTTGTAAGAAAAGCTCCAATTTCATTTACCTCTCCTTAAAACCTGTCCCATTTGCTCATCATCTGGAATACCACACTTTAAGGAATTTATTTTATAGTACTTTCATTGTGCTTTTCTCTTGAAGCACAAATACTTTTAGTTATGATTCCACTTTAAGTTTTAACAATTCAATTGATGCTTTAAGGTAAGAAGGTTTTGATAGAGCTCATGGGTGTTTAAGGTAGGCAGGCGAGACAAAGGTTGCAGAAAAGAGAGGATCAGAAAAATTCTTCACCTCCTAATTTGCCCTAAGGTAAGTTTAATGGTTATTGTTTTACAAGTAAACTATATATAATGGTTAGAATCATCACAGCCTAACAATTTTGCTAAAAGTCTTTAAACACTACAAATGAAGGGAAAATCTAGAACACTGGGAAAGGTAAAAACAGACTGCCCTGAAAGCAAAATAATTACTAACAGCAAAATAAATCATTAGAAAAATGGGACCAAGGAAATTCTTGCCATTCTGAGATTATACTGAAATTACAGAAAACAGTTCTAATTCGCTTTAAAATGTTGCTAAGACTATAGCTAGCTATCCAACAAGCCCATGTTTAGGATACTAAATATGGCAATGGAAGTAACAGAATGCCTCAAAATTCCATAGACACATATTTCATCTAAAAGTTTTCTTTTAGTGACTATTTTAAAGGTACTTTGTAGTATGATGAAGGCATAATGAGACCTATAGAATTTTAGGTACAGGAGGGAGACTTAAAGGGAACTTTTTCAACTCAGTGCTTCCAGGCCAACACTTTTAGACGACTTTTCTTTTTATTTTCTAGGTATGGAGACTCTACAGATCCTTTCTTAGCTATCCTGTTTTTTTTAAATACCCTAATAGTCAAGATACTCTTTCTTCTGTTTAAACTTCTTGCTGCAATTAAAGTCTACCTCCAACTGTTTTATTCTGTAGAGAATTAATGGCCTCTTTTTAAAATCTTTATCTTTTCATGACAATTATTAAATTATCCCCTGAGTCTTTTTTAAGGCTAAATAACCATAAAAAGATGACTATATTCAGGCACTTAATCTAAATCATCCAAAACCTTGTCATCTTAATTTAATTTGATCTCTGCTGTACTCTATTTAAAAAGATTGTAAATAAAAATGCAGTCTTAACCTATAATTATTTATACAGCCATCTTCAGACAAATTACAGCAAGACATTCCAAAGAAGTAACGTGGATTTCTTGGAAACTCCAGAGCTCACATCTACTATGCTAGTTCCTGGTAATTATCCCGTGTTCAAAATGCTTCTAAATGTGCTTTGGTACTGCCTTTTTCTTTTTAAAAGAGATGTTCTTTTCACACACACACATTTATTAATGATGCTCTCTTTATAATTTCTTTACATATCTTAAAATTGGAGGAGGCAGGGAAGAAACATAAAGTCTACGTATTTCTTCTGTTAGTCGTCCTGAGTTGACTCTGTTTGTATTCCTGGCTATATTAAACATCAGTCATTTGCTATTCATTGTCAAAATTTTAATATACTTTGAAGTATAGTTTAGATCATGATACTTCTAAAAATTGCCAAATCATTTATGATATTGGACTTTAGTGTACTGAATTTCAAATAAGTGGCCCATAGATTGGAGACTGGAGATTGGAGATTGGAATTATGTTAAAATATTTTTATTACAATAGTTGCTATAATTGGGGGAAGAGAATGGAAAGAGCTTTGAAATGAAATGTCTAAGCCATCTAGCCTAGACAAATCATATTTAAGGAAACTGAGAGCCAAAATTCATTTGTTCATCTACCCATCCATCTATTCAATTACCCATTAAACAAATATTCACTGAGTATTAATATGTTCTAGGCACTGGGGTCACTAGGGTGCTCAGTCTATTTACTGGGTACTGAATGAGCTTCAATTATGAACAAGCGTTGTGTTAGAAGCTAGAGAGGGTACAAAAACACAATCTACCTATAAAATGCTTTCTGTCTAAAAGGCAAGACAAATATCTGCAGACCTGAACCCACCTCAAGGTATAACATAGTAGCTACTGTTAGAATCATAATGTGCTATATGGAATTAAAGAAGGTAGTGACTGTTTCTTTAACAGTTTTTAAGAAGGAAATGACTTTGGAATTGGACCTTAAGAGGTTCTGACAAGCAAAGATGGGAGGAAGGGCACCTCGGTAGAAGTAAGTACTAGACATGAAAAGCTTCAAGTGTGAGTGTGTTTTGCTTACTGGTGCAAAGCTGTAACTAAGGCATAAGGCTTATTATATATGATACATGTGGAAAGAAGCTAGACAGCAGGGAATGAGGTTGAAATGTTATGAAAAGTTTGAATTTTCTTCTTATAGTAACATGGAGCTATTAAGGTTTTTAAGAGGATAGTAACATCATCTAAACAATAAATTCTTACAGGAAGGGGAAAGGAAGATGCCTTGAAGAGGAGAAATTGGTCAAGCAGGGCAATATCTAGGCCAAAGACAAAATGCAGCTGACAGGAGCTAGCCAAAGAGTTTGGGACTCCACTTGCAGAAGCAATTTTCGTAGTTAATCACAGCAAGATGATGGCTGAAGCCTAGGATTAGTGAGAAAATGTGTAGATAAGAAGAACATAACAGAAACCTAGGAAATGCTTTATTTACAGGTTGGTAAAGAATGAAAAGCCTCCTTTATTTAAAATATGAGAGCCAATCACAGACAAGAATCTGAGTAGTAGAATATCAAGGAAACAAAAGGAGTCAAATACAAGGATGCATTACTCCTCGGAGGCATGAATTGTAGAGAACACCAAAGAGAATGAAGACTGAAAACTGGATTTGAAAAGAGATCACTGTTCAAAGGAACAATTTTAATAGAGTGGTGAGAATTTGAAAAAGGTAGATTTTGGTAGATTTGGCAACAAATGGAAGATGAAAAGTAAACTCTGGAATTGAAGTTAGGTGAGGAGATGGGGAAGATAAGGTTTGAATGCTTTAGAGTAGAGTTGAATGATTCTCATAGTCAGCCTGAGCTCTAGGTATGTATTTACTCTAGATCTTAAAGACAGGTTTATCTAAAGATGGCAGATTATTATAATTTTTCACTGCGTATTTCAAATTTAATCCTCAAATACAAAAGCCATGAATATGGTTGAAACATCTGTTAATTCACAATTTGACTCACAATTTAAATAGGATGCACAATAGCTTAAGGAAAGAAAGGTACAGGTTAAGAATGTGGGAGTACAGGTTATTAAGGAACAGATCTCAGTAACTACCTTGAATTTATCAAAAGAAAATTAGCTTATATATTATACCAGGCTTGAACAGCCTGGTATAAATGGGGGAAAACTTGGTAGGAGACAAGTAACTTCTGTAAATATGGCTGCTGCAGCTTTTGTGCACAGAATGCAGGAAAGTGAGATCCGGATCTTAATTATCCTCACAGCTCACTCCCTACCCTAATGCAATACTAACACAATGTATAGTACAAAGAAATTATTTCCTAAATTAAGGAAGGAATAAGTACTTTGACATCATTATAATGCTTTGGTCTTCAGTCACGTATATTTTCAAAAACTGAAGCTTGTCTTTTTTTGGGTCTGATATAAAACTTTGTCAATCCTGGAACCACTAGCTGAACAATGTAGAAGGTAACAGAAGAAACTTATTCTTACATGGTATATTGAGTTTTTCCAGGACAAATATTTAAAATCTTAGCAAGAATAGAGTAGAAAAATGTACAGAAAAGGAGGCTGAGTTGTAATCAGGAAAAAAAATAGCACAGTAATGACAGGAAATTTAAAATATTCAGGTAGATTTTAGGGGGCCCAATTTTAGTTTACTATTGTGGACTTTCTATGTACTATTAATGTCATTGATGCATACATTAAACTTTTCTTAGAGCATTTTCTAATTTAGAAAAAAATAAAATTGGATTAATTTTTGGCCACTGAGACATCAGAGAAAATAAGATTAGATTAGTTTTTGTTTGCTGACCCTGAATTAAATACAATTTAGTGTCTCTTAATTGTCGCCATATATTGTGTATTAAATAATTTTAAAATCACATCTAATTTCAACAACTACTGGAATTTGATAGAATAAAAAGTAAAGTTAGTTTTGATTTCTGGCACAATTTTAAACCCTCCACAAATAAGACTGTAACACCTCCTGTGGCATCCTACCTTATTTTAGAGTGAAAGTTTTATCTTTCCAACAGCATGCCCATATCTTAACAAAATGCTGGAATTCACATATATATTATTTGTTTTTATTGGCCATATTTCTTTTTAAGGACTTCTCTTATTTGTATAATCAGTTTTGTGCATTTTATGTTACATGGTCTTTAAAGTTAAAAATAAAAACAATTAAAAATGCATTTTAGCTGCATACATTTAGACCTAAAATAAAAATCCGAAAGGAAAAAAAGCACACATATAGAAACACAGGATGTATAGGTTTGCATTTCTAATTTAATTCACAAATTATTTCTAAAAGATTTCTTTACTTACAATTTCTAACTCAGCTAACTATGATAAATAAAATAAACTAAACCAGAATGCACCTAGATATAAAAATACAAACTGAGATATATTCCTATGACCTCTCAAATATAAAATCATCTAAATGAGGCATACTCAAATATGGCAATCCAGGTCTATTAGCTGTCATAAGTCACCCAAATAAAAAGAATATGAGATCTGCTGGTGGGATGAAATATTCCTTGTCATAGGAGAAAGACCTTATGATTATGGGAAAAGATACACAGGAAGTAAAATCCTATTGCCAGCAAATTACTTAAAACATTTTTGAAAACAAACTTTAATCCTTTCCATTTTTCTGTTTCTGACAACATTTCACAAATCTTATTTCTGTTACAGGTTTCTCTTTTTTAAGATATTTATATTCATTGGGAAAAACATTTCCAATTTTACAATGTAGATAACTTAAAAAATATTCATAACGCAACCTCTTGCTTATACCTAATCTTATTTTCAGGGCATTTGTAATCTCATTGCTAAGACAAGCTCTATTCACATATAACAATTTTAGTTGGACTATAACCAAGTGCCAAAAGAAATGGTATAAATAACAATTGAATAAGTAGAGTTTGGTGTTAGCTTAAATAGTCAGAAAATGGTAACTAGAAAGGTAAGCAGTTACAGTAGGATCTTGTTTTATACTACCAAGAGATTCCAAGACCATTTGTCTAAGTTGAAACTTACACAAAATGGTGACATAGCCATTATTTAATAAGTATTTCTTATACAAATATACCTATCGCATTTGTTATAACTAATGCAGATAAATACTCCAGTAATAAGTAAACAAAATTAATTATGGGAATAATTTTTTTTTTAAGTGCCACTCTTCCTGCCTTTTTTTTCTACTGTCAATCATGTATTAGAAATTGCTGAGTTTGTGTAAAACAAAGTCCTACTGTATATACACTAAAGGTGGGGGAAATATTCTCTTTAAGAATGGCATATACCTTGAACTTATTTAGCCCGGAATCTCTATGTCAAAAAAAAAAAAGGAATGTCAACAGAGAAAATAAAAATTGGAATCAGCATGTAGAATGCAGTTATTTTCATTATTTAAGAAAATGTTTTTCTCTTTCCAGCTTCATGGTGGATCCTGAACAACAACTAGATATTTGTAGGTATTTTCTTTGTGGTACCAAGTGCAAAACAAATGTTCTTATTTAAAACGTGAGTTAGAAAAACTCTCTATGGTTGTTAATCTGTATGCTTTTGTTTACTATATTTCTTCTAAGATGTGCAGTCTTGAAAATATAGTCTAAACCTTTATCATTCATGTGAATTTAGGCTCATTTTTCAAAGTTTAATATCTCAGTATTGATGCGAACCATCTTTGCTACATGTTAACCTAAAACCCTAGTTAGTGGTAAAATCCTACTATGTGAAGAAATGTGGAGATGAAAAAAATAGTTAAAATGGGAACTTTTAGAGAATTACTTCCTAGGACAGATTTTGTACACTATCATATGCCATGTAAAGGGTTAAATCGATGCTTTGTGATGTTTTTCTGTAAGTGGTTTATTCTTCAATAATGCCTGCCCCATTCCCAATTCATGATCCCTTGAGTATTTGCTTTATATTACTTAACAAATTAATATGTAGCCTGTAAACCTATAGAAAATCTATTTGTTAGCTTACAAACAATTTTCACAGTAAGTGAACAAACTTGTGATGTTAGGGTACCATTTAGTAATGTAGTACCCATTATATAATTTATTAATATCATAATTTGCTATATTAAGTTGAATGAGTTAAGAGGAAAGTTTTACTTTGGGAGAATCTGGCTCAAATTGTATGGCATACAAGTTTTTGGTATGTGATCCAGAGTTAAAGATTTTAAAATACTTTCAGAATTTTTTTAACTGAATAAAGACAAAATATAAAACACTATTTTATATTCATAAAATAGTACATAAAGTAATAGGCAGACAATCTGCTTTCTAGCTTTAACACTAAAACAACTATATATATTTAGAACTATATATAGTTCTAAAACTATATACTTTATATATACTCTGGCCTAAAAGCTCATACATGAAATATTTTGAATAATAAAATCTCCTGTTCTGATCTAATTATAAATCTTTCTGATTAAAATACAATGCATATTGAAATGTATAACCATGTTATTCTGTGTTTCAAATTCCTAGACTACAGGTCTTCTGGGAAAACTAACTTCTCACTATTGGAAAACTCAGAAAAAAAGAACAGTTGAACTAAAATTTGCCCTAAATTATTACCTGAAACTTTTACTGACCTAAATAAAATTAAAGACTTTATTTCATAGTTTTGACTAGACATAGGTAGTAAATTTTGACAATATACATACATCTATATATATACACACACATGTAAGTACATGTGTGTATATCTAGCTATATGGCTCTGGTCAATTCTAAAGATGACAAACACTATGAAAGGAACATTTGGCTCAACTCTTTTAATTCATATATAAAGCAAAGAACAACAATAAGAGAGATGTACAATGATTATTTAAACAAGCTACACATATGTACAAAGGCAAATAGATAATAAACAGTCTTTGCAGTCTCACTTTGATTATATACAGTAAGAAAGGATTACCTGAATTTGAATCCTAGAGGACTTGGTAAAAACACAAGGGACCTAAACGTTGGTTAAAAATGGCTCCAATAAAGACACACAAATCATAGCCAATCAAAATATTGCTCTGGCTGGTCCATTTCAATATCAGATTTAGAAAGCACCTTATGTTTTTTGGTTGGTAGGCAGTTTTCAAAGGAGCACAGTAGGTGTAACTGCAAAAGGGTTCTGCCCTCAGTCACAGTAATAAATAGAACTGCTCTTTAGATTCCAAATTGGAATAAGTTCTATCATATTTTTTAAACTAGAATCAAAAGCACTTGAGAACAAATTAAGCACACTAAATTATGACCCACGTTCTCATACAAAGTATATATATATATTCCCTGCATGTATATATATTTACATTTTCATATTTATAAAAGGAAAATAGACAAAAAAGCTAAATGAAAAAAAACTGGATCCTTTTTATAAATATCTCATTTTCAATTGACCAATAAATTTTGGGGGTTAATGATTTTTATTCTATTTAAAATGATCCATTTTTCTGAGAAATAAAGTAATGAAAAATGGAGACCTGAAAGATGGAACCCTACCACGGACTAAAAAGCTTGAATCTGGTGAATAGAAAGGTATTGGTTTTAGGAATTCAGAAAAAGACAACTCCTCACCATTAGATCCAGGAATACAAGAGAATAAAAGGAGGGAGAGTTTACACTTACCTTTATTATAGCTTTCTTTTTTTTTTTTACACTGGGCTAGAAGAAACTTTTTTTGTTGTTTTTTTACAAGGGTATTCAAAGTGGCAAACTGCAGGAGATTTATTGTATAAAAAATTTAAATTCCAAATTCTAAAATTCTTCATTCATACATGTTGTTGATATAAGAAAGTACAGAATTGAAACTTAATATACCTGAATCGTTTGTAAATGCCTAGATTTCGCTTTTTGGAATGAAAGTATCAGTTCTATTTTTGCAATTACTCAACTTCTACTCTTCATATGGTCTGATTAGTGACTTTTCAATTTCCGTTCCACAAATTATTACTGTTTCCAAATGGTCAATCTCTGATAGTAACTATGAATCTAAGATAATGTTAATTTATTGTTGAAAACTTAGAAACCAATATTATATTTGATCATAAATGGCTACTTAAAAATCTCTTTCCTGTCACTGAAAACTATATATTGAATATCATAAATCATCTAAGTTTCTAGAGAGATTGTAAAAAATCCTTTCAAATGCTGGTATGAAATTAGTGGGAAACAGAACAAAAGCAACCTTAAAAGCACCAAAAAGTATATACCGTATATACATGGTAGCAAATACTTTATATTTGAGAATCTTTACAGCTTGCATTTCCATTCCATTATTACAAGTGACAAAAAACAAAAAAAATTGCAATGCAAATTATAAATACAATCTTCCCACTTCACTAAGCAAATTCCTACTTTCTTAGTGTTACTTTCAAATTGATGCAGGTAACTGCCTGCAAAGCTGAAATTGATTAGAAAATTCTTTAAGTGTAAAATATCTCTTTCTCATTTTAGGAAAAACCAAATAGCCAACCATGAAAATTAAAAATAAATCCAATTGTCACAGTCCATTGCAATTATTGTTACTAAGGTCCACTTCATTTGTAGGTGTCCAAAATATAAAACAAATAATTATTTATCTTCAAATTCATCTGTTCGTAAAATGCTACTTAAAACTTTGGTTGTTTTCCTGTAAATAGAGAAAAGAAAGCATCATCAACTGAATACAGTTTTATTAATTAGTTTATCAAACCAAATACTATAAACCTATAAAGTGTTTACTGATCTAAATGCATGTTACTATAGAAACTATTAAAATAACTGGAATTTGTCAAATAGCAAAAGAGTTCTTCTGTGTTTAATCAAAGCATACCTAATTCATCTTCAAAATATATTAAACTCTATTCCAAACCTGTTGTTATATTTCTGTGGTATCTAGTTTTTTCAAAATGTTATTAAATGTATAAATGAAAAATCTTCTAATGTACAAGGTTTGTTCAAAACAATTTACAAAAGTTTATTACAAAATAAAATGTCATTTAAGATGGAAAAATCTGCAAATGAAAAAGTGACCATACTTTATTGGAGTTTATATGTCCCTATAAACTTTGAACAGCTGGGAAAAGTCAAGCATCATTAAATGCTTCTAAGTGTTTCACTGATTTTAAAAAGAATTGGTCCACAAAAGATAGGGAGTTTAAAGACACAGTGCTACATATCATGAACAAGATAAATTTAAAAAAACTGAAAGGGGGCAAAAGGGTATAGACTTCAAAAGAATTAGAATATCCAAAATGGAAAAAAATACAGGATGTGTTCAGACTACACACATTCTGACTTCTGTCTCAGTACAAACCTTAATTGCCTTTCCCTATATAACAGTGTTTTTGAAAGCTTTAAAGTAAAATTCCATTCAAAAGGGTAATAGAGACCATAAAGGATAGAAAACAGTATGTCTAATAAGAGACAGGTACCCTATATTAAGAACTTTCATACATTATTTCATTTAATCTTAACAATCTATGATACAGAGTGCAATGACATAGACTGGCCTCAATTTATGCCATTGCAGATAAGGATGACAAAGGAGGGTACATAACTTGTTCACCAGTACAGTTTGAACCCATATCCATTCTAATCAATATCTTAAAAGATGTATGATTTTGATGAGCAGACACAGAAACAGAAAGGGCTAAGAATAGTAAAGATGCTTTGAAGAATAAGTGGGATGACTTGTTTTATTGTATTAAAAGACTAAAGAACAGAATAAAGAGCCCAGGAACAGACCATACACATGTAGTCACTTGATTTCTGAAAAAGCTACAAAGAACTATCTTTGAATAAACACTGTGAGGATAACTGGATATCCATGTAGAAAAAATAAAACCTGACCTTACACCTAATACCATATAGAAAAATCAACTCCAGGTAGATTATAAACTTTAATTTGAAAAACAAAATACTAGTGCTTCTAGAAGATAATGTAGGAAGACAGATATTTCCATGACTTTACAATAAAAAATATTTCTTGATTAGAGTAGTAATTACTTATGGCATATTGTACATTTAGATTTTTATGTACTTTACCGAGTTTACAATGAAAAGGGTAAAAATCTAGAGGCAGAAAAATGAAAATGCTAAAGACAATTTTGGAATTAAAATACATAATTCAAATACTTACTGGTTTTTGAAGCACAATGGGATGATCAGGCAGAAAGTCTGGTTTTTTTCCTGCAGATGGAAACACTTGAGAGCTTCAACAGGAAATCTCTGCTGTATTTAATTCTTTCTGTAGAGATATTAAACAATTGTAATGTTATAAAACATAACTCTCCCAGGCCATTTTTGGTTGTACCTTGTGCCAGTCTGAAACTATTATGTACCCCAGAAAAGCCATGTCCTTTAATCCACATTCAATATGGCTGGGTGGGATCTTTTCTAGTTTCCATGGAAATGTGACCCACCCAATTGTGTATGCTAACTTTTGATTAAAGTGTTTCCTTGGTGCTGTGTCTCCATCCATTCAAGGTGGGGTTGCTTACTGGAGCTCTTTAAGAGGGAACCATTTTAGAAAAAGCTTTAGAGACACCAGAATAAGCAGAACCCACACAGCCAGAGACCTTTAGAGCTGCAAAAAGAAAATGACGCCAGGGAAGCAGATAAATAAGCCTAAATGCCTACATTAAAAATGAAGAAAGAGCTAAAATCAAAGAACTGCACATCTGGAGGAACTAGATAAAGAAAAGCAAACTAAACCAAAGCAACATGAAGGAAGGAAATAATGATTAGAGCAGAAATAAAGGAAATCAAAAACAAAGAAATAAAAGAACGAATAAAATTAAATTTGGTTCTTTGAGAAAATCAATAAAACTGACAACCCCTAAGCTATACTAACAAAGAACAAGAGAGAAGATGCAAATAAATCAGAAATGAAAGAAGGAAATTATTACTGACCCACAGAAATAAAAAAAAAATGGTAAAAGGATACTATGAATGTCTTCATGCCAACAAATTTGACAATTTAGATGAAATGGACAACTTCCTAGAAATACATGAACAACATATGCTGTCTATAGAATAAACAGAAGACTTCAATAAGCAAGTACAGGTAAACAGATTTAATCAGTCATCAAAAACTTCCCAATCAGGAAACTGTTGAGCTGTGTTCTAGCAGCCTTGGTTCTTGATGATGACTGTATAACAATAGGGCTTTTACAATGTGACTGTGTGATTGTGAAAACCTTGTGTCTGATGCTCCTTTAATCTGGAGTTTGGACAGATGAGTAAAAAATATGGATAAAAAAATAATATGGGGGATAAGGGTTAAAATAAATCGGGTAGATGGGAATACTAGTGGTCAATGAGAGGGAGGGGTAAGGGGGATGGTATGTATAGTTTTTATTTTTTTTCTGGAGTGATGCAAATGTTTTAAAAATGGATCATGGTGATGAATACACAACTATGTGATGATACGGTGAGCCATTGATTGTACACCTGGTATGGAATGTTTGTGTGTTAAGACTTATCAATAAAAATGTATAAAAAAGAAACAACACATGCATGCACACATACGTGCACATACACACACAAAACTCTCCCAATAAAGAAAATCCCAGGATCATCAGATGGCTTCACAGGTGAATTCTACCAAACGCTCCAAGAAGAACTGCTCAATCACTTCCAAAATACTGAAGAGGGAACACGACCTAACTCGTTCCATGAAGCTAACATCACCTACTACCAAAGCCAGATAAAGATACTACAAGGAAAGAAATTTTCAGACCAATTTCTCCAATGAATATAGATGCAAAAATACTGAACAAAATACTTAGAATCCAACAGTACAATGTAAGAATAATATACCATGATGAAGTGGGTTTTATTCCAGGTATGCAAGGGTGCTTCAACACAAGAAAACTTTATTCAACATTGTGCTAGAAGTCTCAGTTATAGTAATTAGGTAAAAAAAAAAAAGATCTAAAACGCATCTAAATAGGAAAGTAAGAAGTAAAACTTTCACTATTTGCAAATGGCATGATCCTAAATATACAAAGTCCCAAAAAATCAATAACAAAGCTACTGGAGCTAATAAAAAATTCAACAAAGGGGCTGGATACAAGATCAACACACACAAACTCTATACACTAACAATAAGCAATCTCAGCAGAAAATCAAGAAAATATTTCCATTTACAATAGCAATTAAATGAACCAAATATCTAGGAATAAATTCCACTGAGGATGTAAAAGACTTCTACATATAAAACTACAAAAAAAAAAAAAAATACTAAAAGAAAGGAAAGAAGACCTAAATGGAAGAATATACTATGTCCATAGATTTATAAAACTTGATATCATCAGGATGTCAATTCTACCCAAATTGATTTATAAATTCAACACAATCCCAATAAAAAGTCCAACAGCCTATTTTCAGAAATGAAAAAGCCAGTTGTCAAATTTATTTGGTAGGGCAAGGGGCCTCAAACAGCCAAAGATATCTTGAAAAAGGATAATGAAGTTGGAGTACTCACACTGCCTGTCATCACAGTATATTACAAAACTCCAGGGGTCAAAACAACAAAATACTGGCATAAAGAAAGACATAATGATCAATGGAACTGAACTGAGAGTTCAGAAATAGACTCACAGATTTACGGTCAATTGCTTTTCAATAAAGCAGCCTAGTCCATTCAATGGGACAGAACAGTCTCTTCAACAATGGTGCTCACAGAACTGAATATCTTTATCCATAATAATGGAGGAGGACCCCATTTTAGACCTTCTGCAAAAATTAACTCAAAATGGATAAAAAGCCCTAAGTATAAGAGACAGAACCATAAAAATCCTAGAAGAAAATATATGGAAGCATATTCAATATCTTGTGATAGATGGAGGTTTCTTAAGACTTGACACTGAAAACGCAAGCAATGAAAGAAAAAATACAAAAATGTAAATTGCCTCAAAACTGGATACTTTTGTGCATCAAAAGGGTTAAAAAATACCAACTCAGACACATCGTGGTGGCGGGCCAAGATGGCAGCTTTGTAAGGTACGTGCGTCTTAGTTCCTCCTCCAGAGCAACTACTAGGTGACCAGAAACAGTGCAGAACAGTTCCCGGGGCCACGGCAGGGACCGGACACACAGCGTACCCCAGTCTGGACTGGCTGGACCGACTGCGAGACTCCGCTGCGGTGAGCTCCCCAAGCAGCGCGCGCTTCCCTGGGCCACGGCGGCTGGCGGCCGGCACCCCTCCCTCCCTCCTTCCCGGACCGGCTGAGAGTCTCGGAGAGGCAAGTTCCCCAAGCCGCGGCGGCCAGCGGCTGGCACCCCTCTCTCGCGGGCGGCTTCCTGGACCGGCTACGAGACTCGGATCAACGAGTTCCCCAAGCCGCGGCGACCGGCGCCCCTCCCCCACAGGCGGCTTCCTTGTCCAGTGGCGAGTCTGGATCAGCGAGTTCCCCAAGCCGCGGCAACTGGCGGCTGGTGCCCCTCCCTTATAGGTGGCTGCCCGGAGGGAGAGGAGGGAGTCTCCGACCGTGGCAGGGACTGAGTCCAACCAAACACCAATAGTGGCATTAATAAAAGAGCCACAACATCTTTTGCTGGTGGGACCCGCAGACAGACAAACGCGACATAATGGGCAGGATAAAAAAAAACAGAGCCCAGAGACTTCACAGGAAAGTCTTTCAACCTGCTGGGTCTCACACTCAGGGAAATCTGATTAAATGTCCAGATGCCAGCAAAAAATAACAAATCATACCAGGAAAATTGAAGATATGGCCCAGTCAAAGGAACAAACCAATAGTTCAAAAGAGATACAGGAGCTGAGACAACTAATTCTGAATATACAAACAGAAATGGAAAACCTCTTCAAAAATCAAATTAATAAATTGAGGGAGGACATGAAGAAGGCAAGAGATGAACAAAAAGAAGAAATGGAAAGTCTGAAAAAACAAATCAAAGAACTTATGGGAATGAAAGATACAGTAGAAGAGATGAAAAAAACAATGGAAACCTACAATGGTAGATTTCAAGAGACAGAGGTTAGAATTAGTGAACTGGAGGATGGAACATCTGAAATCCAAAAAGAAACAGAAACTATAGGGAAAAGAATGGAAAAATTTGAGCAGGGGCTCAGGGAACTGAATGATAATATGAAGCGCACAAATATACGTGTTGTGGGTGTCCCAGAAGGAGAAGAGAAGGGAAAAGGAGGAGAAAAACTAATGGAAGAAATTATCACTGAAAATTTCCCAACTCTTATGAAAGACCTAAAATTACAGATCCAAGAAGTGCAGCGCACCCTGAAAAGATTAGATCCAAATAGGTATTCTCCAAGACACTTACTAGTTAGAATGTCAGAGGTCAAAGAGAAAGAGAAGATCTGGAAAGCAGCAAGAGAAAAACAATCCATCACATACAAGGGAAACCCAATAAGACTATGTGTAGATTTCTCAGCAGAAACCATGGAGGCAAGAAGACAGTGGGATGATATATTTAAATTACTAAAAGAGAAAAAATGCCAACCAAGAATTCTATATCCAGAAAAATTGTCCTTCAAAAATGAGGGAGAAATTAAAACATTTTCAGACAAAAAGTCACTGAGAGAATTTGTGACCAAGAGACCAGCTCTGCAAGAAATACTAAAGGGAGCACTAGAGTCAGATATGAAAAGACAGAAGAGAGAGGTGTGGAGAAGAGTGTAGAAAGAAGGAAAATTAGATGTGATATATATAATACAAAAGGCAAAATGGTAGAGGAAAGTATTACCCAAACAGTAATAACATTAAATGTTAATGGACTGAATTCCCCAATCAAAAAACATAGACTGGCAGAATGGATTAAAAAACAGGATCCTTCTATATGCTGTCTAGGAAACACATCTTAGACCCAAAGATAAACATAGGTTGAAAGTGAAAGGTTGGAAAAAGATATTTCATGCAAATAACAACCAGAACAGAGCAGCAGTAGCTATACTAATATCCAACAAATTAGACTTCAAATGTAAAACAGTTAAAAGAGACAAAGAAGGATACTATCTACTAATAAAAGGAACAATTCAACAAGATGACATAACAATCATAAATATTTACGCACTGAACCAGAATGCCCCAAAATACATGAGGCAAACACTGAAAAGGGAAATAGACACAACTACCATAATAGTTGGAGACTTTAATTCCCCACTCTCATCAATGGCCAGAACATCTAGACAGAGGATCAATAAAGAAACAGAGAATTTGAATATTACAATAAATGAACTAGACTTAACAGACATTTATAGGACATTACACCCCACAACAGCAGGATACACCTTTTATTCAAGTGCTCATGGATCATTCTCAAAGACAGACCATATGCTGGGTCACAAAGCAAGTCTCAATAAATTTAAAAAAGATTGAAATCATACACAACACTTTCTCAGATCATAAAGGAATGAAGTTGGAAATCAATAATAGGCAGAGTGTCAGAAAATTCACAAATACGTGGAGGCTCAACAACACACTCTTAAACAACCAGTGGGTCAAGGAAGAAATTACAAGAGAAATTAGTAAATATCTCGAGGCGAATGAAAATGAAAACACAGCATATCAAAACCTATGGGATGCAGCAAAGGCAGTGCTAAGAGGGAAATTTATTGCCCTAAATGCCTATATCAAAAAAGAAGAAAGGGCAAAAATTCAGGAATTAACTGTCCACTTGGAAGAACTGGAGAAAGAACAGCAAACTAATCCCAAAGCAAGCAAAAGGAAAGAAATAACAAAGATTAGAGCAGAAATAAATGAAATTGAGAACATGAAAACAATAGGGAAAATCAGTAAGACCAGAAGTTGGTTCTATGAGAAAATCAACAAGATTGATGGGCCCTTAGCAAGATTGACAAAAAGAAGAAGAGAGAGGATGCAAATTAATAAGATCAGAAATGGAAAAGGAGACATAACCACTGACCTCACAGAAATAAAGGAGGTAATAACAGGATACTATGAACAACTTTATGCTAATAAATACAACAATGTAGAGGAAATGGACGGGTTCCTGGAAAGGCATGAACAACCAACTTTGACTCAAGAAGAAATAGATGACCTCAACAAACCAATCACAAGTAAAGAAATTGAATCAGTCATTCAAAAGCTTACCAAAAGAAAAGTCCAGGACCAGACGGCTTCACATGTGAATTCTACCAAACATTCCAGAAAGAATTAGTACCAACCCTGCTCAAACTTTTCAAAAAAATTGAAGTGGAGGGAAAGCTACCTAATTCATTCTATGAAGCCAACATCACCCTCATACCAAAACCAGGCAAAGATATTACAAAAAAAGAAAACTACAGACCAATCTCTCTAATGAATATAGATGCAAAAATCCTCAACAAAATTCTAGCAAATCAAATCCAGCAACACATTAAAAGAATTATACATCATGACCAAGTAGGATTCATCCCAGGTATGCAAGGATGGTTCAACATAAGAAAATCAATTAATGTAATACACCATATCAACAAATCAAAGCAGAAAAATCACATGATCATCTCAATTGATGCAGAGAAGGCATTTGACAAGATTCAACATCCTTTCCTGTTGAAAACACTTCAAAGGATAGGAATACAAGGGAACTTCCTTAAAATGATAGAGGGAATATATGAAAAACCCACAGCTAATATCATCCTCAATGGGGAAAAATTGAAAACTTTCCCTCTAAGATCAGGAACAAGACAAGGATGTCCATTATCACCACTGTTATTCAACATCATGTTGGAGGTTCTAGCCAGAGCAATTAGACAAGAAAAAGAAATACAAGGCATCAAAATTGGAAAGGAAGAAGTAAAACTATCACTGTTTGCAGATGATATGATACTATACGTCGAAAACCCTGAAAAATCCACAGCAAAACTACTAGAGCTAATAAATGAGTACAGCAAAGTAGCAGGTTACAAGATCAACATTCAAAAATCTGTAGTGTTTCTATACACTAGCAATGAACAAGCTGAGGGGGAAATCAAGAAACGGGTTCCATTTACAATTGCAACTAAAAGAATAAAATACTTAGGAATAAATTTAACTAAAGAGACAAAAGACCTATACAAAGAAAACTACAAAAAACTGCTAAAAGAAATCACAGAAGACCTAAATAGATGGAAGGGCATACCGTGTTCATGGATTGGAAGACTAAATATAATTAAGATGTCAATCCTACTTAAACTGATCTACAGATTCAATGCAATACCAATCAAAATCCCAACAACTTATTTTTCAGAATTAGAAAAACCAATAAGCAAATTTATCTGGAAGGGCAGGTTGCCCCGAATTGCTAAAAACATCTTGAGGAAAAAAAACGAAGCTGGAGGTCTAGCGATGCCGGACTTTAAGGCATATTATGAAGCCACAGTGGTCAAAACAGCATGGTATTGGCATAAAGATAGATATATCGACCAATGGAATTGAATAGAGTGCTCAGATATAGACCCTCTCATCTATGGACATTTGATCTTTGATAAGGCAGTCAAGCCAACTCACCTGGGACAGAACAGTCTCTTCAATAAATGGTGCCTAGAGAACTGGATATCCATATGCAAAAGAATGAAAGAAGACCCATATCTCACACCCTACACAAAAGTTAACTCAAAATGGATCAAAGATCTAAACATTAGGTCTAAGACCATAAAACAGTTAGAGGAAAAGGTAGGGAGATATCTTATGAATCTTACAATTGGAGGCGGTTTTATGGACCTTAAACCTAAAGCAAGAGCACTGAAGTAAGAAATACATAAATGGGAGCTCCTCAAAATTAAACACCTTTGTGCATCAAAGAACTTCATCAAGAAAGTAGAAAAACAGCCTACACAATGGGATACAATATTTGGAAATGACATATCAGATAAAGGTCTAGTATCCAGAATTTATAAAGAGATTGTTCAACTCAACAATAAAAGGACAGCCAACCCAATTACAAAATGGGAAAACGACTTGAACAGACACCTCTCAGAAGAGGAAATACAAATGGCCAAAAGGTACATGAAGGGATGCTCAATGTCCCTGGCCATTAGAGAAATGCAAATCAAAACCACAATGAGATATCATCTCACACCCACCAGAATGGCCATTATCAACAAAACAGAAAATGACAAGTGCTGGAGAGGATGTGGAGAAAGAGGCACACTTATCCACTGTTGGTGGGAATGTCAAATGGTGCAACCACTGTGGAAGGCAGTTTGGCGGTTCCTCAAAAAGCTGAATATAGAATTGCCATATGACCCAGGAATACCATTGCTAGGTATCTACTCAGAGGACTTAAGGGCAAAGACACAAATGGACATTTGCACACCAATGTTTATAGCAGCATTATTTACAATTGCAAAGAGATGGAAACAGCCAAAATGTCCATCAACAGACGAGTGGCTAAACAAACTGTGGTATATACATACAAGATGGAATATTATGCAGCTTTAAGACAGAATAAACTTATGAAGCATGTAATAACATGGATGGACCTAGAGAACATTATGCTGAGTGAGACTAGCCAAAAACTAAAGGACAAATACTGTATGGTCCCACTGATGTGAACCGACATTAAAGAATAAACTTGGAATATGTCATTGGTAACAGAGACCATCAGGAGATAGAAATAGGGTAAGATAATGGGTAATTGGAGCTGAAGGGATACAGACTGTGCAACAAGACTGGATACAAAACTCAGAAATGGACAGCACAATACTACCTAATTGTAATGTAATTATGTTAAAACACTGAATGAAGCTGCATCTGAGGTATAGTTTTTCTTTTTTTTTAATTTTTTCTCTCTATTATCGTTTTATTTCTTTTTCTGTTGTCTTTCTATTTGTTTTTCTAAATCGATGCAAATGTACTAAGAAATGATGAAGATGCATCTATGTGATGATATTAAGAATTACTGATTGTATATGTAGAATGGAATGATTTTTAAATGCTGTGTTAGTTAATTTTTTTAATTAATAAAAAAAAATACCAACTCAATGGGAAAAGATATTTGGAAATTACATATTAAATCCAGTATTGGTTTAATATCCAGAATATATAAAGAAATCTATAACTCAACAATTAAAAGACAAACAACACAATTTAAAAAATAGCCAAAAGACTTAAATAGACATTTTTCCAAAGAAGAAATACAAATGGCTAAAAAGCATGCAAAAAGATGCTCAACATCACTACCTATTAGGGAAATGCAAATAAAAAACACAATGAAATATCATTTCACACCTACCAAAATAGCCACTATATAAAAAAAAAAAAAACTAACAGCAAATGACAAGGGTTGGAGAGGATGTAGAGAACTAGAAGCACTTATTCACTGCTGGTGGGAATGTTTCATGGTACAGCTAGCATGGAAGACAATTTGGTAGTTCCTCAGGAAACTAAATAGAGAACTGCCCTATGATCCAGCAATATTCATTAAGTCTATACTCAGAAGAACTGACAGCAGGGATGCAGACATTTGCACTTCAACGTGCATAGCAGCACTATTCACAATTGCCGAAAGATGGAAGCAACCCAAATGTCCGTCAACCGGTGAGTGGATAAACAAAATGTGAAATATGTATAGACAAATTAGAATATTATTCAGCGGTAAGAAGGAATGAAGTCCTGAACATGTGAAAACATGGATGAACCTTGAAGATATTATGTTGAGTGAGTTAAGTCAGACACAAAAGGACAAATATTGTATGATCAGGCTAATATATGAGCTAATTATAAGTTAACTCACAGAGTTAAAATCTAGAATATAGGTGATCAGGAAACAGAATGAGGATAGAGAATGGGGAGAAGATGTTTAATGTGCAGAATTCTTAACTAGATTGAATTTAAATATTTGGAAACAGACAGAGGTGAAAGAAGCACAACATAATGAATATAATTAACAGCATTGAATTATGTGTGTGAAAATGGTTGAAAGGGCAAGTTTAGAGTCAAGAACGCCACTAGAAGGAAAGCTAGAAGATAAAATAGGACTGTGTTGTGTAACAGTGAATTTTGTTATGAATATGACTTTGCATAACAGAACAAATATAAAAATGGTCATTCACGAACTAGAACAAATATACCTCACAACTACAAGGAGCTAGTAATAAGTGTCGTACATGGGAAAAATGGACCTACTGCAAACTATGAACTGTAGTTAAAAGTAATATTTTAATATTCTTTCATCAATGGTAGCAATGTACCATACCAATGCTAAGGACCAATAATAGTGGGGAATAAAGTGTATGGGATTTTTTTTTTTTTTTTTAAGAAATAAAAATGTTCTAAAATTGACTATGGCGATGAATGCCCAAGTATGTGATGATACTGTGAACCACTGATTATAGACTTTGAATAGATTGGATATGTGAATATATCACAATAAAACTGCTTAAAAATAATGAATAAAAAAGAAACCACCAGAAACTATCACCAAGATACACCATACGGTGGGCTAGAAGACTGGAAAAATATCCTTCAAGTACCAAAAGGAAAGAACTGGCAACCCAGAATTCCACACTAGTTAAAATATCCTTCAGAGATGAATGTAAAGTAATTTTCAAATAAAGAGGTAAAACAATTAGTCACTGTTACTGCTGTATGGGAAATGCTACAGGGTATCTTCAAGATAAAGGGAAATGATACTAGATGGCAACTTTAATTATTAAGAATAAAGAAAGAGCAGCAGTTGGGCAAATATACCAGACTACCTTTTTTTCCTCTAAGATTTATAAAAATATATGACTGTTTAAATAAAAAATTCTAACATTATCTATTGGAGTTTTCAGGCTAGTAAGATACAATGCATATAACCACTACAGCCAAAAGGTCAGTTCAGGGAAAGGAGGACTTAAATATGGTTACAAGGTTTTTAACATCCCCATTTTGCATGAAATAGGATGATACTAACTATAAGTCAATTAAGAAAGGTTAGCCTTAGATGATATATCCCTAGAACTACTTAAAAATAAGAGAAATTATATAGATAAAATATTTCTAAAATTAAAATAATATAAAGGAATGGAGGAAGAGAAAAGAGAAACAACACAACAAAAAAACAAAAGACAAAAAGAAAAATAGCAAAGATAAATCTGAATCTGATCATATCAATAATTATATTAAATGTTATTGATCTAAAATAGGAGTCAGAGACTTTATTCTGTAAAGGGCTAGACAGTACATGTTTAAGGCCATACAATCTTCTCATAACTATTCAACTGTCTATGTATTGTCTATGGCTGCTTTTGTGCTACAAAATGAGTAAGTGTGACTATGTTTCAATTAATTTTTATTTACATAAACAAGCATATGGCCCACGGGCCATAATTTGCTGACTCTTACTTAGTTTAAACATTGCAATTAAAAATCAGAAATTGGCAGCGTGCTAGACAAAAGGCCTCACTATGTGCTACCTGCAAGAGACACAAACATAGACACACATAAGTTGAGAATAAATGGATGTAAAAAATATACCACACAAAAACTAAGCATAAGAAGGCTGAAGTGGCTATTTTAACATCAGATAAAGACATGGCAATTATCAATATATTTGATAATACAAATGCCTGGTAATTGGCAAAACTGGCAAGAACAAAGGGAGGAGTAGAAAATTCTACTATACAGTTGAAAATATGAAAAACCCTCAATAATGATTTAGAACTAGGAGAAATAAAGACAGTAAAAATAGATATCTGAACAACACTATCAACCACCTTGATTTAACTAGCATTTATATAACACTACATCAACAACTGCAGAATACAATTTTTTTTTCAAGTACACATGTTACAGTCACCAAGACAGACCATATCCTGGGCAAGTCTCAATAAACCTAAGAAAATGATAATATAAATTTAAATTAGAAATCCATAATAAGATATCCAGAAAAAAAACTAATTATTTTGAAAATTAACACACTTGAAAAATAATCACAAGTCAAAGACAAAATAACAAGGAAACAAAATATTTTGAACTGAATGATTAAAACATCAGAGTTTTTGGAATGCAGCTAATGCAGTGCTGAAGGGGAAACATTATTATATAAGAAAATGAAGATTTACAACCAATAATCTAAGAATCCCCTTTGAAATGCTAGAGAAACCCAAGCAAACTAAATCTAAAGTAAAAAAAGTAATAATAATAAAATAAAATCAACAAAGCTAAAATCTGTTCTTAAAAACGATTTTTTTCAAAATCAACAAATCCCTAGCTAAACTGTGATAAAGGAAACAAAGAGAACTCACTAAAAAAAAAAGGTTACGACCAGAGGTCCTGTAAATATTAAAGATAAAATAAGAATACTATGAATAGCTTTATACCAAAAATATGCGGCAACTGTGATGAAATGTACACCATCAGTTTTTTATGGACTTTGTTTTTATTTATCTTATGTAGATAATTAGGAGTGGAACTGCTGGGCCTTACGGTAACTCAGCAAACAGATCTATTAGAATGTAAAAATGATACTAATAACCTTTCGATATCAAGTGCTCACAAGAATCAGAGCAAGAGGAATTCTTAGATATTTCTCGTGATAGTCACTTTGAAAAGAACTTGGCAGGGTAGAGCAGGGGTACTACTTCAGTGGTTAGAATGCCCGCCTTCCATGCGGGAGACCCAAGTTGGATTCCCAGACCATGCACGCCCCCCCCCCCCCAAAAAGAATTTGGCAGTAACTTCTGAAGCTATATAAAAATTTATCATATGACCCCGTAAACCCCCTTCCCCCCAAAAAAGAATGAAAACTTATGTCCACACTAAGAATTATGAAGTGTATTCATAGCAGCTTTATTCATTATAGCCCTAAACTGGAACAACACAAATGTCCATTAACTGGTGAATGGATAAAAAAAAAAATGTGGTAAATCCATATAATGGAATACTTATACAACAATAAAAAGGAACTACTGATGCATGCTACAATATGGATGATCCTGAGAACATTAATTTGAAAAAATTAAAAGGCCACAGACTGTATGGTCCCTGTGATGGTTTGAAAGGATGTATGTCCCCTAGAAAAGCCATGTTTTAATCTAAATCCCATTTCATAAAGGCAGAATAATCCCTATTAAACACTGTATGTTTGAAACTGTAATCAGATCATCTCCCTGGAGACGTGATTTAATCAAGAGCGGTTGTTAAACTGGATTAGGTGACGACACATCTCCACCCATTTAGGTGGGTCTTGGTAAGTTTCTGGAACCCTATAAAAAAGGAAATATTTTGGAGAATGAAAGAGATTCAGAGAGAGCAGAGCAGAATGACATAGCCACAAGAAGCAGAGTCCACCAGCCAGCAACCTTTGGAGATGAAGAAGGAAAATGTCTCCCAGGCAGCTTCATGAAACAGCGCCAGCAGAAGAAGCTAACAGATGACGCTGTGTTCACCATGTGCCCTTCCAGATGAGAGAGGAACCCTGACCATGTTCATCATATGCCTTTCCAGATGAGAGAGAAACTCTGACTATGTTTACCATGTGCCCTTCCAGTTGAGAGAGAAACCCTGAGCTTCATCAGCCTTCTTGAACCAAGGTATCTTTCCCTGGATCCCTTTAATTTCTATAGACTTGTTTTAATTGGGACATTTTCTCAGCCTTAAAACTGTAAACTAGCAACTTATTAAATTCCCTTTTAAAAGCCAGTCTGTTTCTGGTATATTGCATTCTGGCAGCTAGCAAACTAGAACAGTTTCATTTCTGTGAAATGTCTAAAAAGGCAAATCAGTTGAGACAGATAGTGATTAGTAGTTGCCCAGAGTTTAGGGAAGGAATGGGGACAGATTGCAAATAGTTACAAGAGTTCTTTGGGGGGGGCAATGGAAATGTTCTAAAATTGGATTATAGTGAGTGATGACTGCACAACTCTGAAAATTTAATAAAAGGCATTTAGTAACAAATGGTAAGATTCACTTAAAATGGTGAATTTTACTGTATGAGATTATACCTCAAAGTGTAAACCAAACACTATCATTAATATTAACAAATGTATCACACTAATGCAAGGTGTTATTAAATAATAGGGATGTATATGGGGACTCTGCATCTTCTGCAAGATTTTTTTTATAAATCTAAAACATCTCTAATAAAAAATAAATTAAAAAAAATTCACCTCAGTCAGCCAAATCTACAATGTGAGAAATTCTACAAGGCAAATGATAGAAGGTTTCACCAAAATTGTTATTAAAAAATAAACTAAGCCACCCTGATACCAAAGCCAGATAAAGACACCACAAGAAAATTATAGACCAATATCCCCTATGAATTTGGATACAACAACTATCCTCAACACATACTTGCAAAAAGAATCCAGCAGCATATTAAAAGGATTGTATGCTATTTTAATCCTTTTAATATACGGCATTTATCCCAGGAATATAATCAAAATAATATGCCACAATAATAGCATGAGGGGAAAAAAACACACGGTCTACTCAATTGATGCAGAAAAAACATTTTATAAATTCCAATACCTTTTATGATAAAAAAAACAACAAAACTCAGAATAAAAGTTAATTTCTTCAAACTGATAAAGAATATGTACAAGAAATCCACACCTAATTCATACTTAATGGTGAAAGACTAAAAGCTTTTTGAAGAATGGCAATTGAGGAGAGAGGAATCTGAATTTGAGAATGAGAGAGTGACAAGAGGAGGGTGAGTCTGGGCAGATGTTAGTGTTGTCATGCCCCACAAAAGAACAGCAGTGACAATTTTACAGTGATGGGAATGACTAATGTTTCCTAAAAGAATTCTAGTATTCAGTTTCTGTGCTGCCAGAAAAAAATCGATGAATGCTATTAGGAAATAAAATTAAAAGATGAGAAGATGGAAAGTAATAAAGAAATACAAAGAAAAACAGAATCTTGAAAGACGCGAGAGAAGCAATTCCTCACATAAAAGGAATCCTCGATAAAATTAAGAGCCACTCTTCTTCAGAACTCATGGATGCCACAAGGCAGTGGGATGACATGTTTAAAGTGCTAAAAGCAACAATAAAACAACCATGACTTCTATGTCCAGCAAAACTATTCTTCAAAAATAAAGGAGAGAACTACCAGATATGATGGCAGAGAAGGGAGCCCCAGGACTCACTCCTTCCTGCAAAAACAGCTAGTAAAAAGTTAAAAACTTTCTGCAACAACTGTTTTGAGGCTCTGGAGGCCAGTGGAACACTGTACAGCATCCAGGGAAGAGCAAGAGGAACAGGTGGATAAACTGCAGTAAATAACTGTGAGTAGCACTCTCCACACAGGAGCTGCTGGCACCCATCCACAACTCTCAGGGAAGGCCACCTTAAGATTCAGTGCCTGGCTAGCTATCTCTGTCAGAAAGGCATGTAAAAATCCTCTTCCTCAAGAACCGTGGGGCAGGCCAAGCACTGTTAATGGCTTTTGACTAGTGAATTTCAATGGCTGGGTCCTGATACTGAGATACTGATTCAGTTCATCCCAGACAAAAGCAGGAGCAGCAACTGTTTCAACTCAGCCTCTGACAGGGGTGGAGGCCATGGACATTTATAAATACAATGCTTCCTTAGGGTTGCAGGGAATAGTTTGATGGAGAATACCATGTGCTGGGCAGTTCAGGAAAGGGCGGCTTCAGGGAGCCACCAAAAAGGCTTTTTGTCCTCTTTCCTGAAAAAAAAGGGGGGAGGGGGGACTTTGGAAGCAAGTCTGTTCCCCATCGTGGGCCCCTGATCATGACTGGCTTGGAAATGCTCTCTTGGGATAGTCCTCTCCTGGGGGACCATCTTCCCAGAATCTGCCCTCTAGGCATAAGCAGCTAGGGACAACAAAAGAACCATAAAACAAATAACCAAACAAACAAACTATAGAGGCAAAACAAAAACAAAACAAGATCAAGATTCTCACAGAAGGAATAGAGGAAAGGAAGATACTTTCTCCTGGGGCAAAACAATTTCACAAACAGTACAATATTTAAGATTGTACTGCATATCCAGGGCAAAAATCAGACAAAGCAGAACTGAAAAAAATCTGATCAATTCAATAGGAGCTATTCTAAAGGTTTAGAATAAGTTGATCCAATTGTAAAGAGCCTTATACAAAGCTAATTAACAATAAACTCCTAGGCTAGAGAAACTGACCTTCAGAGTAAACTCATCATGATAATCAAATACCTAGATAATAGCAAAAAATTGCAAACCATACTAAAAAACAGGAAGATATGACTCAGTCAAAGGAACAGATTAAAACTTTGGAAAAGAAAGAATTTGGAACAATGAATCAAAGATGTTGAACCAAATGTACTAAGTCAATTTAAGTAGATGAAGGGAAATATGGCTAAAGTGAAAAAGGATATAAGGAGACATTGTATGAGCATGAAAAAGAACGTGGAAGTATAAGAATGGTAATAAAAATTATGAGAACGAAAGGCACAATAGGAGAAATAATAAAAATAAACTAGAGGCACACAAAGCACATCTGAAAAGTCAGAAGAAAGTATTGGTGAGCTAGATGACAAATCAATCAAAATCTTACAGACAGAAGAACACATAGAGAAAAGAATGGAAAAAAATTGAGCAGAATCTCAGGGAATTGAAAAATAATGCAAAGTACATAAACATGCATCATGGGTGTCACATAAGGAAAACGAGTCAAAAAATATTTAAGGAAATAATGGCAAAAATTTCCCAACTCTTACCAAAGAAATAAATATACGTATCCAAGAAGCATAATGTACTCCCAACAATAAATCCTAATTGACTACTCTGAATCACATACTAATCAAAATATCAAATACTAAAGATAAAGAGAATCCTGAAAGCAGCAAGAAAATTGACTCATCACATATAAGCGAACAGCAATAAGAATAAGTGCCAATTTCTAATCAGAAACCAGAGGTGAGAAGGCAGTGGTATGATATATTTAATCTACTGAATGAAAAAAACTGCCAGCAAAGAATTCTTTATCAGACAGAACAGAAACTGAGAGAATCTGTCAATAAACTCCTGGCCCTACAAGAAATATTAAATGGAGTTCTGAGGGAGTTCCAGGAAGATGGCAGAATAGGACAGGTTGAGTTCACCCCTGCTCCAAGAAGCAGCTAAAGAAAGGACAAAAGGGTGACTGAGACAGTGATTCCAGGATGTAAGTGAGCTGGGAGGGTCTTCTGCACCACACAGGAAGGCCCTAGTTGCAAAAGCTAAGGAACTGAGAAGCAGAGAACCAGAGACCATCTAACTGGAGCAAACAGCCTTTCATGCAAGCCCAGAGCCCTCGGGAGTGAGGAGATGGGGAAATGGGGACTAGGAAGTAAGCCAAGCCGCATTCCTTGAACACACTACCCTCACCAGTGCAGCCCTGTGACCCATGACTCATCCCACACCCCATGCACATTAACCCCGTCACCCACCAACCCCCTCATGCTCCAAGCACTCCCACCCACCCCTCCCACATATAACCACCCCACACCAACCCATGTGCATGCACACCTGCCCCAGCCCAACCAACCTCTCTTCTATAAAAATGCAGTTTCACTCCACCCCTCCTGAGCCCTACCCTACCTCCTCCTCTCTGCCTCCTGCAGGTGGTTGCCAGAACGTAAAGGCTGCAGATGCTTACCTCCATATGCAGGCTACTCCCACCCACAGCCCAGACACTTGTGCAACCCCACCCTGCCCCCTCGAGCTCTGCACATGTGTACATGAGCTTACGGCCCAGATTTGCAGATGCACACTGCCCCCAGTCACGCCCCCCCCCCACCTCTGGACAAGTGCTGATCTGTGCAACCAGGTCACATCTGCTCCCAGCCCACACAGGTACAATGCCAACCTACTGCCTTGAGCTCTGCGCATGTGCACAAAGGGACCTGCATCCTAGACCAGCACACAACAGGGCCCTGCCCCCCAGATACCTGCACCCGCACAGCAACATCCTCCCTACCACTAGGCACCCACACTCACAGGTACCAGCATGGCATCCCCAACCTATGCTTGTGTCCACACTGCAACACATCACTGCATTGTTCTGCCCCACACCACATCTTGCATCCTGCTCCACCCCATCCCACAAATACAAAGCTTTAGACTACTGAAAGAAATGAACTTCCAAAGTAAACCAATCAAGTATTTACATGCCATGAAGACAACAGAAGATCACTAAGCATATCATGATAAAACAGATATAGCCCAACCAACCTAATGAACAAATTAAAATACCAGAGAAGACACAGATGTTTGAGACAACTAATCAAAGATGTTCATATAACTCTACTAAATAAAATAAATGGGATGGCTAATGACAAAGAGATCAAGACACTAGATGAGCATAAGGAAAAACTTGAAAGAATAAACAGAAAAATAGCAGATATCACAGAGATTAAAGATGCTGTAGACAAATGAAAAATATACTAGAGACACACAACAGCAGATCTGAAGAGGCAGAAGAAATAAGCAAACTAGATGACAGGGCAACTGATTTCAAACACTCAAAATTGCAAATAGCAAAAAAGATGGAAAAATTTGAATTGGATCTCAGGGAAATGAAGGACAAAACAAAGTGCACAAATATAAGAATCATTGGTGTCCCAGTAAAAGAAAAGAAGAGTAAAGGGCTAGGAAGATTAGTTGAGGATATAATAGGGGAAAAACTTCCCAATCTAACCCTTATAAAGGACACAAATATGTAAGTCAAAGAAGCTCAACGAACTTCAATAGAGTAAATTCAAATAGGCTTTCCCCAAGACACATACTAATCAGTCTGTCAATGGTTGAAGAGAAGCAGAAAATTCTGAAAGTGGTAAGAGAAAAACAATCTACTACATACAAAGGTAACCAGATAAGACTAAGTTCAGACTACTCAACTGGCACTATGGAGGCAAGAAAGCAGTGGCATGATATATTTAAGATCCTGAAAGAGAAAATCTTCCAGCCAAGAATTCTGTACCCAGCTAAAATGTCTTTCAAAATTGAGGGAGAGATTAAAATTTTCACAGACAAACAAATCCTGAAAGAATCTGTCAACAAGAGACCAGCCCTACAAGAAATACTAAAGGGAGTTATGCCAGTTGAAAAAAAAAAGACAGGAAAGGGAGGTCTGGAGGAGGCGCACAGAATTGAAAAGTACCAGTAAGGGTATATTAAAGACTAGAAAGAGAAAGAGGGAAAAGACTATATAGATATGACAAATAAAATCCAAAAATAAGATGGTGGATTCAAGAAACACTTTTTTGGTAACTAGATGAGCATAAGGAAAAACTTGAAAAAATAAACAGAAAAATAGCAGATATCACAGAGATTAAAGATGCTATAGACAAATGAAAAATGTACTAGAGACACACACCAGCAGATCTGAAGAGGCAGAAGAAATAAGCAAACTAGACGACAGGGCAACTGATTTCAAACACTCAAAATTGCAAATAGCAAAAAAGATGGAATGCTATTTGAATGTTAACTGACTAAACTTACCAAAATACAGTTTAAAAAAAAAAAGATACACATTGGCAGAATGGATTAAGAAATATAATCCAGCTACATACTGCTTACAAGAGACTCATCTTAGACACAAGGATACAAATAGATTGAAAGTGAAAGGATGGAAAAAGATGTTCCATGCAAGCTGTAACTAAAAGAAAGCAGGAGTAGCTATACTAATATCGGACAAAATACACTTTAAATATAAAGACATCATAAGAGACAAAGAAGGGCACTGTATACTAATAAAGGGACAATTCACCAAGAAGAAATAACAATCAAAATGTATATGCTCCCTATCAAGGAGCTCCAAAGTACATGAGACAGACATTGGCAAAACTGAAGGGAGCAATAGATATTTCAACAATAATAGTAGGCGATTTCAATACACCACTCTCCTCTACAGATAGAACAACCAGACAGAAGATCAACAAGGAAATAGAGAAGTTAAACAACTTGATAAATGAATTAGATTTAACAGACATACATAGGTCATTACACCCCAAAGGGAGTTCTGCAGGCTGCAAGGAAAATACAGGAGAGAGATACTTGGAGGAGAGTGTAGAAGTGAAGATCATCAGTAAGGGTAACTAAAAGGGTAAAAACGGAGAAAAAATGATATAAAAACAAAGGAATAAAATGGTTGAAGCAGTGATTTTTACAGTAATAAATAACACTGAATATTAATGGACTAAGTGCCCAATCAAAAGACAGACTATGAGAATAAATTTTAAGAAGTATGATCTAACTATATTCTGTCTACAAGAGATTCATCTTAGGCCCAACAACATTAACAGGTTGAAAGTGAAAGCTAGAAAAAGATATTACATGGAAACAGTCACCAAAAAAGAGATGGGGAAGCTATAAAAAAACTCTAATAAAGAATTATCTGACAAACTGTCCTTCAAAAATGAAGGAGAGTCTAAAATATTCACAGATAAACAGAAATTGAGAGACTCTATCAACAAGCTCCTGGCCCTACAAGAAATATTACAGGGAGAAAGAAGATATTAATATTCATATCAATATTTAATATTTTGCATTAAATAGACCAGTGCTCTGAGGACAAATTATTGAACACAGCCATCTGCTAGGTAGAACACAATGTGTAAGAGAAATGAAGGGCTTTTTCAGAGACTACCTAGAAAATCATTTTAGGCTGACTGGACTGGGTCTGACGCTCTGCATGGGAACACAACCCTATTTTGGCTGAGAAACATGGATGACATAACTGTTAAAGCAGTTTAACAGCTGGGACTTGTAGGGCAGTGAAAAATAGAGTACAACTGGGGCACAACAGACTTGTTTTATCCACAAACAGACACTGCTGTGGTGTCCAGTGCCTACTCCAATCCCTGAGACCACTGTAGGGTACTGGGTTTGGGAGGAAACTGGGGGTCAGAACAAATCTGAGAGACAAACAGAGAATAAATCCAACCAACAGGAAAACCTTAGGTAAAAGAGATGAAACTACCTCTAGAATACACTAAGCAAGAAAATCAGATGCTTCAACACAAGCTGAAAATCATGACTCATACCAGGAAGAACTAAGATATGACCCAACCAATAGAACAAACTAACACCTCAACTGAGATACAGGAATTGGAACAACTAATTAATGATGTTAAAATAGATCTTCTAAATCAATTCAATGAATTGAAGGAATATTTGTAAAAATACGTGAAGGATATAAAGAATACACAGGCTATCCAAACAAAAGAAATCAAAAGCTTGAGAAAGCAAATGGCAGAATTTATGGGAATGAAAGGTATACTAGAAGTGATGAAAAACACAATGGAGGCTTACAACAGAAGATCTGAAGAAGCAGAAGAAAGGATCAGTGAACTAGAAGACAGGTCATCCAAACATCTGCATGCAAAAAAAGCAGGGGAAACGTGGAAAAATTTGAGCAGGGTCTAAGGGAATTGAATAGCAAAATGAAGCATACAAATATATGTGTTATGGGTGTCCCAGAAGGGAAAAGGGTCAGAAAGAATAATGGAGGAAATAATCAATGAAAATTTCCCAACTCTTATGAAAGATATGAAATTACAGGTCCAAAGAAGCACAGCATATCCCAAACAGAACAGACACTAATCAAACTGCAAATGTCAAAGACAGAATTCTGAAAGAAACAAGAGAAAAGCAATCCATCACATACAAAGGAAACCTGATAAGACTAAGTGCAGATCTCTCAGCAGAAACCATGAGACAAGAAGGCAGTGGGATGATATATTTAAAATTCTGAAAGAACAAAACTGCCAACCAAGAATTCTTTATCTGGCAAAACTGTCCTTCAAAAATGAGGGAGAGTTCAAAATATTTACAGACAGAGAGTTTGTGAACAGGAGATCTACTTTACAAGAAATACTAAGGGAACACTACAGGCAGATAGGAGGAGAGTGTACAAATGAAGATTAGAAGGAAGGGTAAAAAATAGAGCTAAAAGAGAGAAAAAACAACAAATATAATCTGAAAGGAAAATGGTTGAAGAAAGTACAACCTTTATGGTAACAACATTAAATGTTAATGGATTAAACTCCCCAATCAGAAGATATAGACTGGTAGAATGGATTTTAAAAAAGCAAGATCCATCTAGATGCTATCTACAGAAACTCATTTAAGACTCAAACACAAAAACAGACTGAAAATGACTAGAAAAATACATTCCATGCAAACAACAACCAGAAAAAAGTGTGGGTAGCTATACTAATATCAGACAAATTAGACTTCAAATGGAAAACAAAAGAGACAAAGGACACTAAGTATTAATAAAAGGAAAATTCATCAGGAAGACATAAAAATCATAAATATTTATGCACCAAGCCAAAGTACCCCAAAATATATGAGGTAAACACTAACAACACTGAAGGAGAAAGTAGACACTTCTACAATACTAGGTGGAAACTTCAACACACCACTCTTAACAATAGATAGAACATCTAGAAAGAACATCAATAATGAAAGATCTTGAATAATTAAAAAAAAATGAACTAGACTTAACAGACATGTACAGAACATTGCACCCAATAACAGCAGTATACACATATTTTTCAAGTCCTCATGGATCATTCTCCAGGACAGACCACAGACTGAGGCACACAAGTCTAAATTAATTTAAGAATATCAAAATTATACAAATCATTTTCCTGGATCATAATGGAATGAAGATGAAATTCAAATAACACATAGAAGCCTAGAAAATTCACAAGTTTATGGAGGCTAAACAACACTCTTAAACAACAAGTGGGTCAAAGAAAAAGTTACAAAAGAAATCATAAATATCTCGAGGCAAATGAAAATGTAAACACAACATATCAAAACTTAAGGGAGCAGCAAAGGCAGTGCTGAGAGGGAAACTTATTGCTCTCAACACCTATATTAAAAAAGAAGAAAGAGCAAAAATCAAGGAATTAACTGCTCACCTGGAAGAACTAAAGAACAGCACTACAATCCCAAAGCAAAGGAAAGAAATAACAAAGGACAGAGCAGAAACAAATGAAATTGAGAAAACAAAAACATTAGAAAGAATCAATAAAACTAGAAGTTGGTTTTTGAGCAAATCAATCAAATAAATGGACCATAAGCTAGACTGACAAAGAAACAGAGAGAGGATGCAAATAAATACAATCAGAAATGGGATGGAGGATACAACTATTGACTTCTCAGAAACGAAGGAGATAATAAGAGGGTACTGTGAACAACCATATGCTAACAAACTAGACAACTTAGACAAAACCAACAGCTTCCCAGAAAAGCAATAACAACCAATACTGACTCAAAAAGAGAGAGAAGATCTCAACAACCCAATCATGAGATTGAATCACTCATCAAAAAATTACCAAAAAAGAAAAGACCAGGACCAAATGGCTTCATATGGGAATTCTACCAAAAATTCAATCAAGAATAGTACAAATCCCATACAAAACATTAAGAACATTGAAGAGGAGAAAAAGCTAACTCATTCAATGAAGCTAACATCACCCCTAATACCAAAGCAAGGCAAAGATACTACAAGAAAAGAAAATTATAAACCAATCTTTTTAATGAATATAGATACAAAAATCCTCAACAAAATACTTGCAAATCAAATCTAGTAGCACATTAAAGGAAATTTATGCCATGACCAAGTGGGTATACAAGGCTGGTTCAACACAAGGAAATTAATTATTGGAATATACCACATCAATAAATTAAAGAGAAAACAACACATGAACATCTCAATTGATGCAGAAAAGACATCTGACAAAATTAATCACACCCCTGTACCTACCCACCTCCCCCTGCTTGAGCCATGAGCATTGACTAGGACCTGAGGGGAGTTACAGCTGTTGGCTTGAAACCTCTTTCTCCCCCTACCTGGGGAGATGGGGACCAGCAGATAATCCCACCTTTCCCTGAGTTGTTGCTGTACCCTGAATCTCTCAGCCAGCTCAGATTTTATAAAAACGAATTAAAAACTTCAAAAAAAAAAAAAAAATCCCAGTGCCTGGGTTTCTCCAGCAGGAAGGCTAAGCTGGCAAGGCCTGCATCTCCCAGGACAGGCTGCACCCCAACTGTGACCACACCCTTGACCACTGAGCTCTTTGGCCTGCGCAAGCAGCCCCTCACGTGTATAGCCACATGGGCCTACCCACCAGCCTCCTCCACTACACTCTGGCTACCTGAGAAAGCAGAAGCCTAGTTCCCAGAAGGAAAGGGCAAAGGTGAAAAATCCTTCTTGCCTGGAGGGCTCTGAAAACCAAAACCCACCTTCCGTGATTCTCTACACCCAATACTGCCCCTTCTGGCCTTCCAGCCCTGTCCTGAGCATCCGCCAGAACATTCTGGTTAATAAGCAGAGGTGTTACTCAGCTCTCAGCTCAGGAGCCACCGTTAGTTTTCAGCTTGTTAAGTATATTCATACTTAAGACTGTTTCTCTTTGTGTTTTAAAGGTCTGTTTCTGTAGCAAACTTAAATGCTAACAGAAAAACAACTGGGACTCTGGTAGTGAGGTGCGGTCCACGGGGTGGGCAGCGGCCTGGACCAGGAGCAGTGGTCCAGGTGTGGATTCAGCTTGTTTTTTTTTTTTTTTTTTTTAAGCTTTCAAAGTTTATTAGTAGCAAATCTATACTTACATTATTTTCTTTGTCTCTGTCAAGTAAGTGGAAGGAAAGTTAGCAACAGGTCTGTTCTTTTTTCCTCTTTTCATCTAAAGCTTGGGTGGCTATGCATCTATGCAGCCATCATCTATACCCAGAGAATGTTTGCCTGCCTATCCCTTCAAATGTCTGCTCAGATCTGTTGAGCAGTCTGCCAGAATGGCCCGAGGAGTTCAAATGTTATTTCTGTTTTAAAGAGAAAGGGAATAAAAGCAAATATTCTGGGTCTTTCTCTTAGATTCTCCCAGTAACCGAAGTACACATTACTTCAGAATCTAATAGCCATCCTTTGGAAGAGCGCAGGTGTTCATGTGGCTATGTACCATTCAAGTATTAGGAAGTCAGGAAGAATTATCTTTAAACAGATAAAAATGAATTTTTTTAATTAATCATTCTTTCTTGATAATTCAAAGAATAGGAACAAAAGGAAATTTCCTCAACATGATAAAGGGAATATATGAAAAACACACCACTAACATCATACTCAGTGGGAAAAGACCGAAAGCGTCTCCTCTAAAATTAGGAACAAGACAAAGATACACTGTCACCACTGTTATTCAACACTGTGCTGGAAGTTCTAACTAGAGCAATTAGGCAAGAAAAAAAAAAGAAAGACATTCAAGTCAGAAAGGAAGAAATATAGCTTCCACTGTTTACAGATGACATGATCCTATATGTAGAAAATCCTGAAAAATCTACAGTAAAGCTACTAGAGCTAATAAACAAGTATAGCAAAGTGGCAGGGTACAAGATCAACATGTAAAAATCAGAAGTATTTCTAAGCAACAGTAATGATCAATCTGAGGAGGAAGTCAAGAAAAAACTTCCATTTACAACAGCAACCAAAAGACTCAAATATTTAGGAACAAATTTAAGCAAAATTATAAAAGACATACACAGAAAACTATAAAATTTTGCTATTAAGAATTCAAGGAACACCTAAATAAATGGAAGGTCATACCATATTCATGGATTGGGTGATTAAATATAGTTAACATGTCAATTCTACCAAAACTGATTTAGATTCAATGCAATACCAATTAAAATCCAATAAGTTAATTACAGAAATAGAAAAAAAGCAATAATCAAATTAATTTGGAAGACTAGGGTACTCTGAAAAGCTAAGAATATCTGAAGAAAGAAAAATGAGGTAGGAGGTCTCACACTACTTGACTTTAAAGCATATTACAAAGTTACGGTAGTCAAAAGACCATAGTACTGGCCTAAAGACAAGTGCACTGATCAGGACAATCTGAGTATTCAATCTATGATCAACTGATCTCTGATAAGGTGGTCAAATCGATTCAACTGGGACAGAGTAGTCCCTTCAACAAATGGTGCTTGGAGAACTGGCTATCCATATTCAAAAGAATGAAAGAGGACTCCTATCTCATACCTTATATAAAAATTAACACAAAATGAATCAAAGACCTAAACATTAGAGCTAAGACCATAAAACATTTAGAAGAAAAGATAGGAAAATATCTTAAGGATCTTATGATAGACAGTAGTTTCCTAGACCTTATACACAAGGTGTGAATAATGAAAGAAGAACTAGAAAAATGGGATCCTTTCAAAATTAAATATTTTAGTGCATCAAAGAACTTCCTCAAGGACATTAAAAGGCAGCCTATGCAATGGGAGACAATATTTGGAAACTACGTATCAGGTAAGGTGTTTAATATCAAGAATCTATAAAGAGATCCTACAACTCAAAAACAAAAAGACAACTCATTTAAAGAATGGGCAAAAGACACGGACAGACACTTTTCTGAAGAGGAAATACAAATAGCTTTAAAAGCATACGTAAAGATGCTCAACATCACTGGCTAATAGGGAAATGTAAATCAAAAACACATGAGATATCATCTCATACCTAATAGAATGGCATTAAAAAAAACAATAAGTGCTGGAGAGGAGGTGGAGGAAAAGGCACACTTATTCACTATTGGTTGGACTGTAGAATGGTGCAACTGCTTTAGAAGGCAGTGTTGCAGTTCCTCAGGAAGCTAATATAGAATTGCCATATGATCCAGCAATCCCATTACTAAGTATATATTCAGAGGAACTGAATGCAACTGAACAAATATACATTTGCACACCAATGTTTTTAGCAGATTATTCACAATTGCCAAGAAATAGAAACAACCCAAATGTTTATCAACAGACTAATGGCTAAAAAGCTGTGGTATAAACATATGATGGAATATCATACAGGTGTGAGACAGAATAAAGTCATGAGGCATTTAATAATATGCATGAACTTTGAGGAACATTATGCTGAGTGAAATTAGCCAGAAATAAAAGAACAAATACTGTATGGTCTCACGGATATGAATTAATGTGAATGAGTAAACTTTGAGAGTTAAAAGTTGAAAACACAGGTCATCAAGAGAGAGAAAGAGGTTTAGAGATTGGGCATTTGATGCTAAAGAAGTACAGAATATTCAACAGCAGACTGTAAAGACCCAGAAATGGATAGCACAATAGTATATGATGGTAGCACAATATTATAAGTACACTGAACAAAGCTGAGTGTGAGTATGGTTAGAGAGGAGGACTGGAGACATATGTATGACACCAGAGGGGAAGAAAGAAGCTAAATCTGTGAAGGTATTATCTTAAAGATCCCTCGAGTGAACAATCTTGGTAATTAATTGCCTCATATAGATTGTGGTGGTGAAGGCATGGCTATGTGATTATACTGGGAACCATTGATTTTTTAAATTTATTTTATTATGTGAATAAAATTGTTTATAAATGAACAGAGAGATACAAGTGCTGGAGAAAATGTGGAGAGAGAGAGAGAGAGATGCATCGATTCACTGTAGATAGGGAAGTAGAATGGTGCAGCCCTTCTTGAGAGAAGTGTTGGCTACACAGGAGGCTAGGGTTGGGGTTGCTGTATGATGCTGCAACCCTGTAGTTAGGTGTATACTTGGGGGAACTGAGAGGAGGGACATGAATGGACAATTGCACCCTGGTGTATATTGTGGCAGTTTGCAAATTGCAATGGATGGAGGCAACCTGAGGGTTGCCTTAGGTTCCACTATTCAGTGGAAATGGGAACTGTGCTTTATACATACAGTGCACTATTGAGCGGCTGCAAGAAGTGATGGAGTCATGAGGCCTGCAAGTACATGAATGAAACTTGAAGACACCATGTTCAATTAAATAAGCCAGAAATGAAAAGATAAATATAATGTCTCACTAATAAGGCACACTACAATGTTTAAACTCTGAGAACTGAATTTTTTTTTTACTTTTTTTATTAATTAAAAAAAAAATTAACTAACACAACATTTAGAAATCATTACATTCTATATATGTAATCAGTAATTCTTAATATCATCACATAGATGTATGATCATCATTTCTTAGTACATTTGCATCAATTTAGAAAAAGAAATAGCAAGACAACAGAAAAATAAAATGATAATATAGGAAGAAAAATAAAAATAAAAATTACAAAAAATAAAAAAAAATAAAAAACTACAGCTCAGATGCAGCTTCATTCAGTGTTTTAACATAATTACATTACAATTAAGTAGTATTGTGCTGTCCATTTTTGAGTTTTTGTATCCAGTCCTGTTGCACAGTCTGTATCCCTTCAGCTCCAATTACCCTATCTTACCCTATTTCTAACTCCTGATGGTCTCTGCTACCAATGACATATTCCAACTTTATTCTCTAATGTTGGTTCACATCAGTGGGACCATACAGTATTTGTCCTTTAGTTTTTGGCTAGTCTCACTCAGCATAATGTTCTCTAGGTCCATCCATGTTATTACATGCTTCATAAGTTTATCCTGCCTTAAAGCTGCATAATATTCCATCGTATGTATATACCACAGTTTGTTTAGCCACTCGTCTGTTGATGGACATTTTGGCTGTTTCCATCTCTTTGCAATTGTAAATAATGCTGCTATAAACATTGGTGTGCAAATGTCCATTTGTGTCTTTGCCCTTAAGTCCTCTGAGTAGATACCTAGCAATGGTATTCCTGGGTCATATGGCAATTCTATATTCAGCTTTTTGAGGAACCGCCAAACTGCCTTCCACAGTGGTTGCACCATTTGACATTCCCACCAACAGTGGATAAGTGTGCCTCTTTCTCCACATCCCCTCCAGCACTTGTCATTTTTTGTTTTGTTGATAATGGCCATTCTGGTGGGTGTGAGATGATATCTCATTGTGGTTTTGATTTGCATTTCTCTAATGGCCAGGGACATTGAGCATCTCTTCATGAACCTTTTGGCCATTTGTATTTCCTCTTCTGAGAGGTGTCTGTTCAAGTCTTTTTCCCACTTTGTAATTGGGTTGGCTGTCTTTTTGTTGTTGAGTTGAACAATCTCTTTACAAATTCTGGATACTAGACCTTTATCTGATATGTCGTTTCCAAATATTGATTCCCATTGTGTAGGCTGTCTTTCTACTTTCTTGATGAAGTTCTTTGATGCACAAAAGTGTTTAATTTTGAGGAGCTCCCATTTATTTATTTCTTTCTTCAGTGCTCTTGCTTTAGGTTTAAGGTCCATAAAACTGCCTCCAATTGTAAGATTCATAAGATATCTCCCTACCTTTTCCTCTAACTGTTTTATGGTCTTAGACCTAATGTTTAGATCTTTGATCCATTTTGAGTTAACTTTTGTATAGGGTGTGAGATACGGGTCCTCTTTCATTCTTTTGCATATGGATATCCAGTTCTCTAGGCACCATTTATTGAAGAGAGTGTTCTGTCCCAGGTGAGTTGGCTTGACTGCCTTATCGAAGATCAAATATCCATAGATGAGAGGGTCTATATCTGAGCACTCTATTCGATTCCATTGGTCGATATATCTATCTTTATGCCAGTACCATGCTGTTTTGACCACTGTGGCTTCATAATATGCCTTAAAGTCCGGCAGCGTGAGACCTCCAGCTTCGTTTTTTTCCTCAAGATACTTTTAGCAATTCGGGGCACCCTGCCCTTCCAGATAAATTTGCTTATTGGTTTTTCTAATTCTGAAAAATAAGTTGTTGGGATTTTGATTGGTATTGCATTGAATCTGTAGATCAGTTTAAGTAGGATTGACATCTTAATTATATTTAGTCTTCCAATCCATGAACACGGTATGCCCTTCCATCTATTTAGGTCTTCTGTGATTTCTTTTAGCAGTTTTTTGTAGTTTTCTTTGTATAGGTCTTTTGTCTCTTTAGTTAAATTTATTCCTAAGTATTTTATTCTTTTAGTTGCAATTGTAAATGGAACCCGTTTCTTGATTTCCCCCTCAGCTTGTTCATTGCTAGTGTATAGAAACACTACAGATTTTTGAATGTTGATCTTGTAACCTGCTACTTTGCTGTACTCATTTATTAGCTCTAGTAGTTTTGCTGTGGATTTTTCAGGGTTTTCGACGTATAGTATCATATCATCTGCAAACAGTGATAGTTTTACTTCTTCCTTTCCAATTTTGATGCCTTGTATTTCTTTTTCTTGTCTAATTGCTCTGGCTAGAACCTCCAACATGATGTTGAATAACAGTGGTGATAATGGACATCCTTGTCTTGTTCCTGATCTTAGAGGGAAAGTTTTCAACTTTTCTCCATTGAGGATGATATTAGCTGTGGGTTTTTCATATATTCCCTCTATCATTTTAAGGAAGTTCCCTTGTATTCCTATCCTTTGAAGTGTTTTCAACAGGAAAGGATGTTGAATCTTGTCAAATGCCTTCTCTGCATCAATTGAGATGATCATGTGATTTTTCTGCTTTGATTTGTTGATATGGTGTATTACATTAATTGATTTTCTTATGTTGAACCATCCTTGCATACCTGGGATGAATCCTACTTGGTCATGATGTATAATTCTTTTAATGTGTTGCTGGATTCGATTTGCTAGAATTTTGTTGAGGATTTTTGCATCTATATTCATTAGAGAGATTGGTCTGTAGTTTTCTTTTTTTGTAATATCTTTGCCTGGTTTTGGTATGAGGGTGATGTTGGCTTCATAGAATGAATTAGATAGCTTTCCCTCCACTTCAATTTTTTTTGAAGAGCTTGAGCAGAGTTGGTACTAATTCTTTCTGGAATGTTTGGTAGAATTCATATGTGAAGCCGTCTGGTCCTGGACTTTTCTTTTTGGGAAGCTTTTGAATGACTGATTCAATTTCTTTACTTGTGATTGGTTTGTTGAGGTCATCTATTTCTTCTTGAGTCAAAGTTCGCTGTTCATGCCTTTCTAGGAACTTGTCCATTTCCTCTACATTGTTGTATTTATTAGCATAAAGTTGTTCATAGTGAGAACTGAATTTGAGAGCACAGGTTATCAAGGGAAGGCCTACTGTAAAAGTTCCTAGATTATAAGTTCTTATAGCAGTCATACCTATTCCTGGGTTGTAACTGTTATTTCTAAATTCTGAGATACTGAGCTCTTAGTATATAACCTGGTTGTTTCCTGGAGCTTCAAGTATTGTGACATCTGAGACTGAGAGCTAGCGTTCCGCAGCTATGTAATTCAGTATTACCTCATACAGCAACTTCTAAAAACACTGAAAGTGATCAGACTTCAATTAGAGAAATGAATGAAGCTGATCTGGGTAGGACTAATGTAAATCAGACTAAAGGGTAAAGGATGATACTGACTGTATTTAAAACTTCAACTTCTGTGTGAGACCAAAGGAAGGGATTTTTATTTGGTGCAAAATTTATATTTTCAGTCGCACACTGTCAAATTTAACTTGTACGATCAGCATATTCGAACATGATAATTACATGGAACCTTGAATAGTGAGTGAGATCTTGTTGGTTTGTACTGGTTAGTGTGATACCCCAATACATCCCATTGTAAGCTGTGCAGAAGATTAAAAAGTATTTGCAAAGTCCCCTTGAGGGATTGGGGAAAAAAGTGAAACATTAAACTTCCCACCTGGGGAAGACTGGCTAGCCTTGCAAGTATTGGGGACTGCCAATTTGATGGGACAGGCAATGTTGGGGCTTGTCTGTATGAAACTTAAACCTGCCAAAAGAGAAGCTAAACCTACTTATATTTATGTTTAAGTGTCATCCCCAGAGAATATCTTTTGTGGTTCAGATGTGGCTTCTCTAAGTTGACTGCAGTTAAACTCACAGCCCTTCCCCTTACATGGTACATGACTCATAAAGGTATAAATCTTCCTGGCAATGTCTAACATGACTCCTGGGGAGGAGCCTGACCCTGGCATTATGGGACTGAGAAAGCCTTCTTGACCAAAACAGGGAAGAAAATGAAACAAAAAGTTCCAGTGGGTAAGAGATTTCAAACTGAGTTGAGAGGTCATTCTGAATGGGTGTTCTTATGTAGTATGTAGATATACCTTTTCAGTTTTTGGTGTATTGGAGTAACTAGAGGGAAATACCTGAAACTGGTGAGCTGCAATTCAATACCCTTGCTTCTTGAAGATGACTGAATAACTACAGAGCTTTTAAGGTATGAACGTGTGAGTGTGAAAACCTTGTGATTGACACTCCATTTATCCAGTGTATGGACAGAGAGTAAAAAAAAAAAAAGGCAAAAATAAATGAATAATAGCAGGGACCGTGGAGTATGGGAAGTTTGCATGTTCTTTTTACTTTTATTTTATTATTTTTATTGTTTTTGAATTATGAAATACTCAAACTCTGATTGTAATGATGAATGCACAGCTTTGTGATGACACCATGAACCACTGATTGTACACTTTAGATGATTATATCTCAATTAAAAAAAACTTTTTTCAAAAAAGCCAATAAAAAAGAATATGACTTTTCTGGGGTACACAACAATTTCAAACCAGCACACTTCACAATAGGCCTTCCCATAATAACCTATCTTGAATTCAATTCTCAGAGTTTATACATTATAATTAATCCATAATAGCTAGGCATTATTTGTCTTTTCATTTCTGATTTATTTCACTCAACATACTGTCCTCAAGATTCATTCACCTAGTTGCATGCCTCACAACCTCATTTCTTCTTGCAGTTACTCAATATTCCATTGCATAGTGCATTTCTGTTCATCAGTCGATGTACCCTTACGCCACCTCTATTCATTGCAAATCAGGAATACTGTCACCATTGTGTTAGTTAGATTCGGTTGTCAACTTGGCGAGGTGAGCATACCTAGTTCTGTTGCTGCGGACATAATCCAATGGTACATGAACCTCATCTGCGGCTAATTACATCTGCAGTCAGCTAGGAGGCGTGTCTGCTGCAATGAGTGACATTTGACTTAATTGGCTGGTGCTTAAATGAGAGATTGCAACGTAGCATTGCTAAGCAGCTTGGCATTCCTCATCTCAGCACCTGCAGCTCAGCCCAGGCCTCTGGAGATGCAGAAAGAAGTCACCCCGGGAAAAGTTGTTGGAACCCAGGGGCCTGGAAAGAAGACCAGCAGAGACCATCTTGTGCCTTCCACATAAGAAAGAACCTCAGTGGAAAGTTAGCTGCCTTTCCTCTGAAGAACCAACAAAATAAATCCCCTTTTATTAAAAGCCAATCTGTCTCTGGTGTGTTGCATTCCAGCAGCTAGCAAACTAGAACAACCATAAACACCATTGGGCAAATGTCCATTCATTTCCCTGCTTTCACTACTTCTAAATATATACCTAGTAACAGGTGTGCAGGATCATATGGCAACCCTATAGTTACCCTCCTGTGGAACCTGCTCTTCAAAGGAGCCACACCATTCCATTTCCCTACAAACAGTGACTAGGTACGTCTCTCTCTCTCTCTCTCCCCACATTTTCCCCAGCATATGTATCTTTTTGTTTATTTTTAAAACTGTTTTATTCACACATCACACAATCCATCCTAAGTAAACAATCAATGGCTCCTGGTATAATCAGATAGTTATGCACTCACTACCACAATCTATATGAGGACATTTCCATTTCTTCTGCAAAGAAAGAAGAGAAAAATAAATGAAGAAAAAATAAAATAAAAAGGAGAAACAAGAACAGCACCACCAAGAATACCATACGCCTCCCTTATATCCCCCTCTTACTGACATTCAGCTTTGGTATATTTTCCTTGTTACATTTACTGGAAGCATATTACAATGTTACTGTTAACTATAGATCCTAGTTTGCATGGATTGTATTTTTAACATGTACCATCCCATTTTCAAAACCTTGCAATGCTGACATTATTTTTTTCTCCCTTATGTAAAAACATTCTTATATTTGTACATTTAATTACTATCATTGTCCACTCTAGGTTTCGCTAAATTATACAGTCCCAGTCTTTATCGTCTATCTTTTCTCCTGGTGTCATATATGCCCCTAGCCTTTTTTTTCCTGGTGTCATATATGCCCCTAGCCTTCCTCTTTCAACCATACTCACACTCAGATTTGGTCAGTGTACTTATAATATTGTGCTACAATTAGATAATATTGTGCTATCCATTTCTGGATCTTTTTTATCTTTCCTGTTGAGGATTCTGTACTCCTTCAGCATCAAATGCCCAATCTCTACTGTCTTTGTATCAACTGATAACCTGTGTTCTCAACTCTAAGTCTATCCATTAATGTTAGCTCATACTAGTGAAAACATACAGTACTTGTCCTTTTGTTTTTGGATAATTTCATTCCACATAATGTCCTCAACATTGATCCACGCTGTTACATGCATTATGATGTCATTCTGTACCCTTATTGATACTTTTCATTTTTACACTCGTCTCCAAACCTCCCTTCTGCCTTTTCCTATCTTCCTATAGTGTTCCCTTTATTATCTCTTATAAAGCAGGTCTCTTGTTCAAAAAGTCTCTCAGTGACTGTATGTCTGAAAATTATTTTAAACTCTCCCTCATTTTTGAAGGACAGTTTTGCTGAATATAGAATTCTTGTTTGGCAGTTTTGCTCTTTAAGTGTCTTAAATATATCACACCACTGCCTTCTTGTCTCCATGGTTTTTGCTGGGAAATCTACAGTCTTATCAAGCTTCCCCTGTATTTTATGTGATGGATTGCTTTTCTCTTGTGGCTTTCAGAATACTCTGTCTTTGACATGTGACAAATTGATTAGTAAGTGTCTTGGAGTAGGTCTTTTTGGATCTATTCTGTTTGGGCACTTGGATCTGTAATTTCATTAGAGATGGAAAATTTTCAGTGATTATTTTCTGCATTATTATTTCTGTCCCTTTTCCCTTCTCTTCTCCTTCTGGGACAACTACAACACATATATTCATGCACTTCATGTTGTCATTCAGTTCCCTAAGTCTGTGCACATATTTTTCCATTCTTTTCACCCATCTGTTCTTTTGTGTGTAGGATTTCAGATGTCCTGCTTTCTAGTTCATAATCCTTTCTTCTGCCTCTTCAAAGCTGTTTTTAAGGCTCCAATGTGTTTTTCATGTCTTCTGTTGTGTTTTTCATTCCCTTAAGTTCTGCTACTTGTTTTCTCAAGTTTTCAAGTTCTTTATGGAAGCCCATTATTTTATTTATGTACTTCACCTCATTCACCATATCTTCTCTCAACTCAATTTGATTTTTTGATCTAGCATGTTAGTTTGAACATCTTTAATTAATTTTTTCAACTCTTGCATCTCATTAAGTGTTAATTTATTCCTTTGACTGGGCTATATCATTGTTTTCCCTAGTATGACTCAAAATTTTTGCTGGTGTCTAGGCATCTGATTTCCTTCATTAATTTATTCTTGAGACTGTTTTCACTCTTCTACCTAGGGCTTTCTCATTGGCTGGCTTTGTTTTCTATATGTTCTTTGGCATTCAGTTCAACATATTCTAGATCTCTAGGATAGCTTCTGTTTAACTGCTCAGATTTTTTCAGCTCTTGTTTTTCTTGTTCTTGCCCTGCCTAAATGGAACCTTTTCTTTGAGGAGGGTCTCCCCAGATACGATGGGCCCTAATCAGATTTTCTTAGACCAGACCCAAGTCTTAGGAGGTGGGTATAATCAGTATCAAGTTTGCCTGAGGATGAGAACCAGCAGATTGTTAGTTTCCTGTGAAGCCTCTAGACTCTGTGCTTTTCCTATCCTGCCCAGCAGGTAGTGCTTATCAGCCCACATCTCCCCACCAGCATAAAGAGGTGCAGTAGCTTTAATTCACAGCACCCCCTGTCCCTGCCAGGGAGCTGAGACTTAACCTGTTTCTGTTTTCTAACCACTGGGATCTGAATTCTCTGAATGAAGGCCACCACTTGAGCTGTGCCTGACCCACCATGCTGGCCCTCTGTTTCTTGGAGAAGATATGCCCTTTAGGGAATTATCTCCTTTACCTGACTAGTTACTTTGTCTCTCAGACCTATCTTAAATCTGCCCTTCCCTGGGTCAGTGCTGACAACTGAAAACACCTGAGGCTTTCTCTAATGAGCTACTTCAAATAGGTAAAAAAAAAAAAAAAAAAAAAAAGTAATAATAATAAGAAATCCCTTTTTAGAATCCCCAGCCCCCAAGGTCCACCAGTCAAGATTGGTACCCAGCCACTTTTCTTGGGGCATAGCCCCAGTATTCTGAGCTCGGCCATCTTCAAAAACCTCCAGGTTTTTTGTTTGTTTTTCCATCAGCCCTGGCTCCTCTCTGCCAGAAGAGGCTTCAGGGTTCCTTTCCTGCATGCTCTGGGTTTATCTGTGCTTGGACCGTGTATTCAGCAGTCCAAATTTGTTGATTAAAACCAAGATTGGAGTTTGGTTGAGTTACCATCCCTAGTTCCTTGTAGAAACTGCTTCTCTTTCCCCAGAGAAGTGTCTCCAACCCAACCTCCCGTGCCAGTGGGGCAGGGGCACCAGCTTCCACAGTTTAGGGACTTTATTCAAAGTTCTGCACTGTGATCTTGGCCCTTCCACCTGTTCCAGACTGATATATGATATGTGTTTGATCACAGAGGTCCCCTAAACTGTGGTTCCAGACAGTTCCTGGCCATTTACTAACTGCTCTAGAAAACTAACTAAATTCCACACCTCCCTATGCAGCCATCTTGCCCTGCCTCTCTCTTAGAACACTGCATATTAATAAAAGGGGCAAACCACCAAGGAACTACCATAAACATTTATGCACCCGACCATCACAGTGCCCCAAAATACATGAAGCAAAAAATAAAAAAGATAAGTAAAAAAAAATTTTTTTAAGAATAAAAAATATATGAGGCAATCATTCTGGCAAAACTGAATACAAAAATAGAGGTCTCTACAATAATAGTACAATAATATTTGAAGACTTCAATACACCACTGTCATCAACAGACAAACATCTAGACAGAGGATCAATAAGAAAACCGAGAACTTGAATAATATGATAAGTGAACGAGACCTAACAGAATACTTCACCCAAAAACAGTAGGATGTACATTTTTCTCAAGTAATCATGGGTCATTCTCCAGAGTGACCCACATATTGGGTCACAAAACAAGTCTCAATAAATTGAAAAAGACTGAAAATATACATAGCGCCTTCTCTGACCATGATGGAATGAAGCTGGAAATCATTAACAGGCAGAGAACAGGAAAACTGGCAAATTTATGGAAGTTTAACAACACACTATTGAACCATCAGTGGATCAAAGAAGGAATTGCAACAGAAATCAGGAAATACTTCAAGACAAATGAAAATCTGAACTTATCAGTTTTAGTTTGCTAAAGCTGCCAGAATGCAATATACCACAAATGGAATGGCCTTTACAAAGGGAGTTTATTACATTGTCAGTTTACAGTTCTAAGGCCATGAAAATGTCCAAACTAAGGCATCCTCTGGCAGTTGGGAAGGCACATGGCTGGCATCTGCTGGTGTCTGTGGCTTCTTGTTTCAAACCGCTTCCCCTGGGGTTTTCTTTCTTTATCTCCAATGAAATAAGTGAAGATATATCTCCATGGAAACCACCTAATAAAAAGGTACCCACCACAATTGGGTGGGTCACATCTCCGTGGAAACAATCAAAAAGGTCCCATGCAGCAATACAGAAATAGGATTAAAGAATATGGCTTTTCTGGGGTACACAACAGTTACAAACCAGCACAACAACCTATCAAAACTTATGGGATGCAGTGAAGGAAGTGCTGAGAGGGAAATGTATGGCCCTAAGTGCCTACATTAAAAAGGAAGAAAGAACCAAAATCAAAGAACTAACTGTACACCTGGAGGAACTAGAAAAAGAAAAGCAAACTCAACCAAAGCAATATGAAGGAAGGATATCACAACTACTGGAGCAGAAATAAATGAAACTGAGAACAAATAAATGACAGAACCAACAAAACCAAAAGTTGATATTTTGAGAAGATAAACACCATTAACAAACACTTAGCTATACTGACAAAGAACAAAAAAGAGAAGATGCAAATAAATAAAATCAGAAATGAAAGAAGGAACATTACTACTGACCCACAGAAATAAAAAGGATCATAAGAAAATACTATGAAAGTCTTCCTGCCAACAAATTTGGCAACTTAGATGAAATGGACAAATTCCTAGAAACACATGAACACCGCACACTGTCTTCAGAATAAACAATAAGCTCCATAAGCTAATCATAAATAAAGAGATTGAATCGGTCACCCAAAACCTCCCAATAAAGAAAACACTAGGACCAGATGGCTTCACAGGTGAATTCTACCAATCACTTCAAGAAGAATTAATAGGTCCTTCTTTAATTCACATCCAAAAACTGAATAAGAGGGAACACTATCTAACTCATCCTGTAAAGCAAAATCATCCTAATACAAAGCCACATAAAGATACTACAAAGAGAGCAATGTATGGACCAATTTCTTTAATAAATATAGATGTAAAAATCCTGAGCAAAATGCTTGAAAATTAAATCCAACATCACATTAAAAGAATCATATAGCATGAGTAAGTGGGTTTTATTCCAGGTATGCAAGGGTGGTTCAATACAAGAAAATCAATTAGTGTAATATACCACATTAACGAATCGAAGGGGAAAAAATACATGATTATCTAGATTGACATAGAAAATGCATTTGACAAAATCCAGCATCCTTTCTTGATAAAAACCACTGAAAAACAAAGACAGGAACAGAAGGAAACTTTCTCAACATGATAAAGGACATATACGAAAACCCATAGCTAACAAAGTACTCAACTGTGAAAGACTGAAAGCTTTCCCTCTAATATTTGGAACAAGACAAGGATGCCAAATGCCAAAAATCAGAAAACTACCAAGTATTGAACAGGATGTAGAGAAATGGAAACACTCGTTCACTCCTTGTGGGAATGTAAAATTGTGCAGCCACTCAGGAATACAGCTTGGTGGGCCCTCAGATGCTAAGTATACAACTGCCATATAATCCAACAATTCTGCTACTAGATATACACCCAGAAGAACTGAATGTAGAGATGCAAACAGACATTTGCACATAGATGTTCACAGAGGCATTACTGGCAACTGCCAAAAGATGGAAACAACCCAAGTTTCCATCAACCAATGAATGGGTAACAAAATGTGGTATATACATATGATGGAATATTATTAAACTGCAAGAAGGAATGAAGTCCTGATGCTGAAAAAGCATGGATGAACCTTGAGGGCAATATGCTGAGTAAAATAAGCCACACACAAAAGGACGAAATGTCTGAATTCAATGATATGAAATAATTATAATAAGGAAACACACAGAGTTAGAATCTAGAGTACAGATTACCAAGGGATAAATGGGGAGCAGAGAATGGGAAGCTTTTGCTTAATTTGTACAGAATTTCTATTTAGGTTGATTGTAGATGTTTGGAAATGGATGGTGGTAATGGTTGCATGTTGTGAATGTAAGTAATAGTGCTGAATTATGTATGTGAATGTGGCTGAAAGGGACGTTTTGGGTCATGGATGATACTAGACAAAGTCAGAAGATAAAACAGGGACCTGTGTAACACATTGAACCCTGTAGTAGACAATGAACTGGGGCTAATAATATAAATACTAAGAATTTTCTTTCATAAACTAAAACAAATATATGGCACTAGTACAAGGTGCTAATATTAGGGAGGAATATGGGGGAAAATAAACCTAATGTATTACGGACTATAATTAACAGTAATATTTTAATATTCTTTCATCAAATGCAACAAAGATACCACACTAATGCAAAGTATTTTAATATCAGAGGTGCATATGGGGAAATTGGTCTTTACATGACTTTTTGGCAAGCCTACAACTTCTCTAGTCAAAAAAAAGTAATAATTTTAAAAAACCATTATGCCAAGTGAAAGAAACCACAAGCAAAGTACTACATATTGTATAGTTCCATTTATATAAAATATAAATATAAATAAATCTACAGAGACAGAAACAAATAGATTAGGAGTTAAGTAAGGCTGGGGAAGGATAGGGGGATTGAAAGGTAACTGCTAAACAGTATGCAGTTTTTCTTTTGGAGTAATGAAAATGTTCCAAACTTGAGTGTGATGATGGTGAGTGCAAACTCTGAAAATACAATTTGCATGAATTATATGGTATATGAATATATCTCAATAAACTGCTTTAAAAAATTAAAGAGAAATTAAGACATAAACAAAAACAGAGAGAGTTCAACACTAGTAGACCTCCCCATAAAAGATGCTCAAGGGAGTTCTCCCAGATGAAATGAAAGGACACTAGCCAGTAACCTGAAGCCACACAAAGAAATAAGAACAATGGTAAAGTTAGCTTCATAGGCAAATATGTTAGTATTATTTATATGCATAAAATAACGAAAATAAATCTATGTGATTGAATGTAAAAAACATAAAGATATAATAACTCTAGAGTTAATAAATGAATTCAGCCAGGTGTTGCAGTACAAGGTCAACACACACACACACACACACACACACACACACACACACTAATTATGAACAATCTTAAAAAGAAATCAAGGAAACAATTCCATTTACAATAGCAACTGAAAAGAACAAAATACGGTAGGAATAAATTTCACCAAGGATATAAAGGACTTGTACATGGAAAACTACAAAACATTGCTGAAAGAAATTAAAGACAACCTAAATAAATGGAAGGACTTTTTGTATTCATGGACTGGAATACTAAATATTGTAATGATACCAATTCTACCCAAAGCAATTTACAGATTCAACACAATCCCAATAAAAATTCCAATAGACTTCTTTGCATAAGTGGAAAGCCAACCATCAAACTGATATCAACAAAACATTTGAATGCAATTAACACTATTGAACTGTATACATGAAAGTGGTTAAAATGCAAATTTTAGTGGAAATGAGGGGTAAAAAAGATAGAAGGTTTACAAAGGGTAAATATCAAAATGGCAGAAGAAGGCCCTTAATTATTAGTAGTGACTTTAAATGTAATGGATTAAACTCTGCAGTCAAAATGCAGGTATGGACAGAATGGATGAAAAAGCATGATCCAACTATATGCTGTCTTAAAGAAATGCACCTTAAAGTCAAAGATTCAATTATGCTGAAGGTGAAAAGGATGGAAAAAATAAACCATGCAAGCAGTAACCAAAAGAGAGATGGGGTAGCTATATAAGTCATAAATAGTTTTAGGGGACAAAAATGGTCATTATATACTGATAAAGGGGATAATTCAAAAGGAAGATGTAATGACAATAAACATATATGCATCTAACAAGGTACCAAAATATATAAAGCAAATACTGACATACTGAAGGGATAAATTGATGGTTCTTCATAAATAGTAGGAGACTTTAATATACCAATAATGGATAGAACATCCAGTCCCAAGATCAATAAATATAGGATTTGAATACACTAAACCAACCAGACTTAACAGACATATATAGAATACTGTACCAAACACAAAGAGAATACACATCCTTCTCAAGTATATATGGATGATTCTCCAGGATAGCCCAAATGTTGGGTCAGAAAACACATTTCAATAAATTAAAGAATACTGAAAAAATACAAAGTATATTTTCTGACCACAATAGAATGAAGGTAGAAATCAATAACAGAAGGAGAAACGGAAAACCCACAAATAGGTAGAAATTAAACAACACACTCTTAAACAACTGAGGGGTTAAAGAGGAAATCAGAAATGAAATTAGAAAATACCTTGAGGCAAATGAAAATTAAAGTACAAAATACCAAAATTTATGAGACACCAAAGGCAGGATAGAGAGGGAAATTCATAGCTCTAAATTCTTACATTAATAAAAGAAGACTTCAAATCAAAGACCTAACCTAAAAACTGGAAGAACTAAAAAAAGAAGCACAAACTAAATCCAAAATGAGAAGAATGAAGGAAATAAAGATTAGAGTGGAAGTAAATGAAATAGAAAACAAAACAAAACAGCAGAATCAGCAAAACTAGAAGTTTGGCTCTTTGAAAAGATCAATAAATTCAACAAGCCTTTAGCTAGAATGAAAAAGAGAAAAGAGAGAGGATACAAATAATGAAAATCAAAAATGAAAAAGGGGACATTATTACCGACTCCCTCCTGAAATAAAAAGGACTATAAAGAACACTATGAACAACTGTATGCCAATAAACCAGATAACCTAGATGAAATGGAAAAATCCTTAGAAACACACAAACCACCTAGGTAACCTACACTGACTCAAGAAGAAATAGAAAATCTCAGCAAACCAATTCCTAGTAAAAAGATTGAATCAGTCATCAAAAATATCCCAATAGAAAAATAAAAGGCCAAGACCAGATGTCTTCACAGAATTCTCCCAAATATTCCAAGAAAACTTAACTCCAATTCTGCTCAAACTCTTTCAAAAAAAACTGAAGAAGAGAGAATGCTACCTAACTTTTTGTATGAGGCCAACATCACTCTCCTACCAAAGCTAGGTAAAGATACCACAAGAAAAGAAAACTACAGATCAATAACTCTTATGAATATAGATGCAAAAATCTTCAAGAAAATACTAGTAAACTGAATCCACCAACAATAATAAACTTAAACACCATGATCAAGTGGGATTTATCCCTGGGCTGCAGCAAGGCTGAGTCATCCCCCAAGAGCAGTTCCTCCCTTCTACTTCAATAATAGAATGAGAAGTCTGCATAGCTAAATACTGTATTTCCCAGTCTACCTCATTGCTATGTATAGCTAACAGGATGTGCAACATGGAAGGGACTTCTGGGTCATAATCTTAAGGAGAACTTCCATTTCCCTTTCCTCCTTACTGATGGCTAGAACAGAGATAATAATGGCAGCAAAAGCCATTTTTGGCTATGAGATGGAAGCCATGAATTGAGGATGGCAAAACAGCAAGACAGTAGAACATTGGAGCCAGTGGCAATTTCACAGAACAGTGCCAGTACACCAGCTAAGGATTTTACATGAGCTAGAAACAAACTATCTTGTTTAAGCCACTGTTATTCTGGTCTCCTCTGTGGAGCAGTTAAGCCTGTAGGCTGACTAACATAGAGAGAAAACAAACTAAAAAGAATATAATTAGATTTTGTATAAGCATAAGGTTTTAAGCTAAACAACAAAGTAATATTAACCTTCACATGAATGATAAGACAATCTCCTGATTTAGGGAATTATGATAAACATTTACCTTTTTTATCTGGAGACTGACGTTGTTGTTGTTCATTAAGACTTTGAGGAAAGGCTTGCATTCCATTTGTCTTACACTGTTGAAGAAGAAAATATACTTTTTAACTCAAGTTTTAAAAATTTTCCTAATCCAAGAACAAAGGAATGTCATTATTGCAGGGTGCTGAAAATAGATGGTAATTAATATTTTAAAATGTCACCTTATGTGTGAGACTAAAGCAAAAAATGTTTTTGCTACAAAATTTATATTTTGACTAGAGCATTTCCTAATATAACTCATGTAGATAGTTTGATTGAATGTCATAAGTACTTGGAATCTTGGGTAGGACATGAGATTTTGTTGGTTTGTCCAGAGTGATGCCCCGATGAATCCCAGAGTGATTTGATCAGTGAGTGGAAAAGTATTTGCAAGCCCCCTTCAGGGAATGGTGAGAGCGGGGAGAAATTCAACTTCCCCAGGGTGAATTCTTGATATTCTCACAAGCAGTGTGGACAACCAAAGCTATAGGCTGAGCCCCAAGTCTTGGGGTTTGTTCATATGAAACTTAACCCCACAAAGGATAGGTCAAGTCTACTTAAAATTTAGGCCAAAGAGTCACCCCCAAGAGAGCCTCTTTTGTTGCTCAGATGTGGCCTCTCTCTCCAGCAAACACAATAAGCAGTCTCACCAGCCTCCCCCTCTCTGCGTGGGACATGACTCCCAAGGGTGTGGACCATCCTGGCAATGTGGGACAGAGATCCTGGAATGAGCTGAGACTCAGCATCAAGGGACTGAGAAAAACCCTAGAATGAGCTGAGAATTAACATCAAGGGATTGAGAGAACCTTCTCAACCAAAGGGGGAAGAGTGAAATAAGACTAAGTGTCAATGGCTGAGAGATTCCAAACAGAGTCGAGAGGTTATCCCGCATTAAGTAGATATCACCTTGTTGTTCAAGATGTAGTGGAGAGGCTGGAGGGAATTGCCTGAAAATGTAGTGCTGTGTTCCAGTAGCCATGTTTCTTGATGATGATTGAACAATGATATAGCTTTCACAATGAGACTGTGTGAATGTGAAAACCTTGTGTCTGATGCTCCTTTTATCTACTATATCAACAGAAGAGTAGAACATATGGAATAAAAATAAATAATAGGGGGGACAAATGTTAAAATAAATTTAGTTTGAAATGCTAGTGATAAATGAAAGCGAGGGGTAAGGGGTATGGTATGTATAATCTTTTCTTTCTCTGTTATCGTTTCATTTCTTTTTCTGTTGCCTTTTTATTTCTTTTTCTAAATTGATGCAAATGTTCTAAGAAATGATGAATATGCAACTATGTGATGATATTAAGAATTACTGATTGTATATGTAGAATGGAATGATATCTTAATGTTTTGTTTGTTAATTTTTTTAATTAATAAAAAAATTATCTTAAAAAAAATTAACCTAATCCTATTGTAACCACCCAAAAATACTTTCCTAAATAATCAAACCATTAGCCAAGACATATTTGAGCTAAAGGGTAAGCAATCATTATGTCTACTTATTAAACATTCAAAACAAAAGCTACTCTCAAACATGTTCACACATTATAACTGTTTTTTTGTCAAGATGATAATTATTTTTGAAAAAGAACATAAAACCAAAGATGAATCATATGGTCCTAAATAATGCCAGGGTCAATAAAAATAGATTTTAACTGATTTAAACAACATATCATCATTATATCAAAAATCTACAATAATAACAGTAGAGTATTTGCTTTTCTGATATCATATGAACTAGATCCTGACTAGTTTCTAAGGGTTCTGTACCAGTTCACCCAACATCTTGGAAATAAGGAAAAGCTGGTATATTCAATAAGGAAAAAAAAAAGCAGTAACATTGGCAGAGCTCAATGTCCTGAGGAAAGTGAAGCATAAGCCACAGTCTGAAAGCCTTCCAGTCCCAGTGGTATGACCATTTTTATTGTAAGGATGACTAAACTAGTCTGATGACATTTTAAAAATCAAATTTTAACTCCTTTTGTTCTGATTTCATGAACATAAATATCCTCACAAGAAGAGAACTTAAAAGTTGCACCAATAAGCAAATTACAGAGCATGTGACAGCAAGATTTCTAATTATAAAATAACTGGTTTTCTGATTTTATAAATCAGTTTCACAAATGTGCTTAATACAATCTACCTGCAGGAGAATATCTCTGGTTGTACTGAAAAAAAATCACTCTGCAAAGCTATAGGTCAGTTCCTGGGCCATGGCAATTCACTAAGGTAAGGTTTCTTAGAAATAGCTCAAATAAATAAATATCTCTGTTCCATCTACCACTGAATAGGCTGTAAGCCATTCCTTAATTTAAAAAAAAAATTGTAAGGAATTTCTTACTATTTCTGCAAATCCTACCAAAATGACAGCCTCTTCCCTTCTTGGTTGACTTTCAGCTTCTGGCTGTTCCCTCTCTGGTTTTCTCTCTGTCTTAATTTCAATCTGTTTATAATGGACCCCAGTAATAGGATTAAGACCCATCCTAATCTAGTTGGGCCAAAACTTAACTGAATTAATCTCATAAAAAGTTCCTACTTACAGTGGGTTCACACCCACAGGAACTGATTAAATTTAAGAACATGTTTTCCTGGGTACATTAGCTCCAAATCACCACAGCCTACCCTTAGGACCACAAAAAGACATGTTCTTTCTACATGCAAAATACATTCATTCCATCACAGCATCCCAAAAGTCTTAAGTCATTTCAATAACAATGCCAAGTACAAAGTCTCATCACACATCACAGACAGATACAATCCTGTCTGTGGACCTAGAGAATAAGTTTTCTGCTTCCAATATACAAGGGTGGGAAATGATAGACATTTCCATTCCAGAAGGGAGAAATTGGAAGGAAAGCAGAGGTCATGAGTCCCAAACAATTCCAAAATCCAGGACAAATTCCATTAGATTTCAAGGTCTGAAAGACATCAATGGATTGGCATTTTGTCCTCCAGGTCTAATGCAGCAGTTTGGCAGCCATGCTCTTCCTGAATACTGGGGTGTATACCCTACCCTTTCTCAGATGGCAGCCAGGCTCTCTGCTAACCCTGAGAGACAAACCCCACCACCCTCTCTGAGCTTTTTTTCCTGAAAAATGGGGTACAAGGCCTATACCCTCCAAGTGCCAAGGAGATGGCCTGCCCCCGTCAAGTCCAAGGGAAGATCTGCCCTTTCCATACACATCAGTGGGCCCATTCTCTTGGCCAAAGGAGATCCCTTCAGTCTAGATCTCAGCTTCCATGATTCTTCCCTTGAAGACATTTTTCTTTCAATTAATTCCTTCTGTCCCTTTTTGCCCAGGATACAGTGATTCTGCGTATACAAATTTCGCAAAGAAAAAAAAAGTTGGCTTTGCAGGCAGTTCACAGGGGTCCAAACCATTAGACAACAGAATTTTCCACAGATCTTTCCTGAATAACTTCAATTTCAATCCTTTCACTGAAATGGATGACAGGTTTCATGTTCAGTTAAACCCTCACATGGTGCCCTTTTCTCCAGGAACTCATTTCAGGAAGTTTCAAGAAGGTCCCCAATAGAACCACTTCTGGCCTAGTCTCAGAGCACACACTGTCCGGATAGGCTCTGAATTTTCCAAACAATTTCTGGTTCCTGTGAGTTTAAGAGTTCATATCTCAACTTAACCCTTTTCTCTAGATTTTCACTGTAAGCTAGAAGGATTTCCAAGGCTTAGGTTGGAAATCTCAACAAAATATCCAAGTTTACCATTTTCAATTCTGCCTTCCATCTGACACTAGAACTAAATTTCACCAAGTTCTCTGTCATTTTCAGACAATGATCACCTTTCCTCCAGTTTCCAATAACACATTCATCAGTTTATTCTAAGGCCTCATCTGAAGTAATTTTAGCATCTATATGTCTATCAACAGTCTCTTCAAAGTAACCTAGGCTTTTTCTATCAAGCACCTCACAATTCCTCCAACCTTGTGCTGGTTCGAAAGGATGTATGACCCCTAGAAAAGTCATGTTTTAATCTAAATCCCATTTCATAAAGGCAGAATAATCCCTCTTCAATACTGTATGTTTGAATCTGTAATTAGATCATCTCCCTGGAGATGTAACCCAATCAAGAGTGGTTGTTACGCTGGACTGGGGGAAATGTGTCTCTACCCATTTGAGTGGGTCTTGATTAGTTTCTGGAGTCCTATAAAAGAGGGAACATTTTTGGAGAATGAAAGAAATTTGGAGAGAGCAGAGAATGCTGCAGTACCATGAGGCAGAGAGTCCATGAGCCAGCAACCTTTGGAGATGAAGAAGGAAAACTCCTCCTGGGGAGCCTCCTGAAACCAGAAGCCAGGAGAGAAAGCCAGCAGATGATGCCATGTTCACCATGCACCATTCCAGCTGAGAGAGAAGCCCTGACTGTGTTCGCCATGTGCCTTCTCACTTGAGAGAGAAACCCTGAACTTCACTGGCCTTCTTGAACCAAGGTATCTTTCCCTGGATGGATGCCTTTGGACATATCTATACACTCATTTTAACTGGGACATTTTCTCAGCCTTAGAACTATAAACTAGCAACTTATTAAATTCCCCTTTTTAAAAGCCATTCTGTTTCTGGTATATTGCATTCTGGCAGCTAGCAAACCAGAACAAGCCTCTACCCATTAACCAATTCTAACACGTTTCCACATTTTTGATATTTGCAATTGCGGCATTCCACTCTCAGCACTAAAATGTTTTAGTTTTCTTGACTGATCAACACAATGACATGCAATGGGTTGATTTAAACACTGGTAGTTTATTGGTCACGGTTTTGAGGTTAGAAAAGGTCCAAATCAAGGCATCATCTATGTGATAGTTTCTTCCCAAAAAATAGGGTACTGGGGCTATCTGCCGGCAATCCTTGATCACTGGCTCCTTTGTCACATGGCAATGCATATATGGTGGTCTCTCCTGGCCTCTCCTATCTCATTGGGGTCTTTCAGTTTCCTCTGGCTGCTTCCTCTGTGTTTTTTCCTGTTATGAATTTCAGTCTTCTTATAAAAAGACTCTAGCAATAGGTTTAGGACCCATCCTGATTGTGCCAGTTTAAAATTATTATGTACTCAGAAAAGCCATGTTTTAATCCTGATTCAATCTTGTGGGGCCAGAGCTATTATTTAGGGTGGGAAACTCTGGATTGTTTCCATGGAGATGTGACACACCCCACTGTGGGTGTTGCCTTTCAACTGGATGGAGATGTGACTCCACATTCAGATTTGGTCTTGATCAGTTTACTAGAGCCCTTTAAAAGGGTGGACAGTTTGAAGAAAACTCAGATGCATATGCTTGGAGAACAGAGCCAACAGAGCCCAAATGACACCAGACATTTGGAGTTGCAGGGCCCAGCAGGCATCGCCGTAGCATTCTCATGAGATGCTAAGCAAGCCAGACCCTGGAGATAGCCAAGGGAAGCCAAGAGATGAAACCCAGCCCTGGAGAAGCCAAGTGAGGAACCCCTACAGGAAACAAGAGGCTGAAAGCAACAATGCCAAGAGACAAGGAAGCAGCAGATGCCAGTGCCTTCCCAGCTGACAGAGGTGTTTTGGTGTCATCAGCCTTTCTTGAGTGAAAGTAACATTTTGTTGGTGCCCTAATTTGAACATTTTCACAGCCTCAGAATTATAAACTATAAACAGCCTCAACTTAATAAATTCCCTTTTTAAAAGCCATTCCAGTTCAGGTATAGTGCATTCTAGCAGCTTTAGCAAACCAGAACACTGAATGAGCTGGGCTACAGCTTAACATGAAGTAACCTCATCAGAGGGCCTACTCACAATGGGTGAGGATAAAGGAATGAATTAAGTTTAAGAACATGTTTTTCTGGGGTACTTAACTCCAAACCACTTGCAAACTAAAGCAAAAATTCTGACAATGTATTGTGTTTATATCACAAGTAAAAGTAAAATTATCACAATTGTAGCAAAAGAATGGGAAGGAAGACTCTACAAAAAAACCACTAGATTTAATACATGAATTTAGCAAGAATAATATACAAAAAAATCACTGTATTCTTATATAATAATGACCAATATTGTTTAAGAACTGTATGCATGTTCATGGATCAAAAGACTCAATATTGTTAAGATGTCAATTCTTCCCAATTAATCTATAGAGTCAATAAAAATTCCAGCAGGCTTTTTCTATAGAAATTAACAAGCTCATTTAAAAGTTACATGGAATAGGGCCTAGAATAGCCCACCCAAATTAGGAAAAGAAAAAAGTCAGAAAGCTTCACTACATGATTTCAAGATTTATCATAAAGCTACAGGAATCTATAAAGTATGATGTTGATATAAAGACATATAAATCAACAGAACAGAGTTTAGAAGTAAGCTCATGCGTTTATGACCTACTGATTTTCAACAAACATAATTCAATAAGAAAACCCATAAACAGCAAATGACTACTTCACCAAAGAAAACATATAGATGGCTAAGAGCTCATTATAAGATGCTCAGTCTCATTAGTCATTAGGGAAATATAAACTTAAACTATAATGAGACACCATTACACACACAATAAAATGGCTAAAAATAAAATGACTGACCATACGAAGCGCTGGCAAGGATATGAAGCAACTGGATCTCTCATACACTACTGATGGGTAAGTGAAATGGTATAACCACTTTGGAGAACATTTTGGAAGTCTCTCATAAAGCTAAAGTAACTTATCATCTGACCCATTAATTACACTCCTGGGGTATGTATAGCTGTACAAAGACTTTGTCCATAACTGCAATATTCACAACAGCCAAAAACTGGAGACATCTCAATGTTCATAAACTTGTGAAAAGATAAACTGTCAAAAATTCATACAGTATACAAGCATACCACAGAGATGCTGCAGGTTTTGTTCCAGATGACCACAATAAAGCAAATATCACAATAAAGAAAGTCAAATGAATTTATTTGCTTCCAAGTGTATGACGAGTTATGTTTACATTATATTAAGTGTGAAAAAGCATTATGTCTAAAAAAAGTTTATAACAATTAAAAATATTTCATTGCTAAAAAGTGCTATCCAACATCTGAGCCTGCAGCAAGTTGCAATCTTTTTGTTGATGGAGGGTCTAATCTCAATGTTGATGGCTATGGACTGATCAGTATGGTGGTTGGTGAAGGGTAGGGGGACTCTGGTAATTTCTTAAAATAAGACAGCAATGAAGTTTGTCACATCGACTGACTCTTCCTTTCATGAAAGATTTCCCTAAAGCATGCAATACAAAGCCATTTGATAGAATTTTAACCACAGAACTTCTTTCAAAATTGGAGGCAATCCTCTCAAATCCTACCACTGCTTTCTCAACTAAGTTTTTGTAATATTATAAATCTTTTGTTGTCATTTCAACAATGTTCACAACAGCTTCACCAGGACTAGATTCCATCTCAAGCTACCACTTTTTTTATTCATCCAACTCCTCATCCATTCACATTTAGTCATGAAATTGCAGCAATTCAGTCACATCTTCAGGCTTCACTTATAATTCAAGTTCTCCTACAATTTCCACCACATCCGCAGTTACTTCCTCCACTGAAATCTTGAACCCTCCAAGTCATTCATGAGGGTCAGAATCAACTTCTTCCAAACTCCTGTTAATATTTTAATCTCTTCCCATGAATCACGAATGTTTTTAATGGTATCTAGAATGGTGCCTCCTTAACGTAAAGTTTTCAAATTACTTTGCCCATATCCATCAGAGGAATCATTATCTATGGCAGATATAGCCTTATGAAATGTATTCCTTAAATAATAAGACTTGGAAGTTGAAATGACTCCTTGATCATTGGCTACAGCATGGATGTTGCATTAATCTCGTGGTACATGTTCATCAGAGCTCTTAAGAAACCAGATGATTGTCAATGAGCAATAATATTTTGAAAGGAATATTTTTTTTTCTAAGCAGTAGGCCTCAACGTTGGTCTTCAAATATTCAGTAAACCATGCTGTAAATAGATGTGTTGTCATACAGGCTTTTTTGTTCCATTTATAGAGCATAGGTAAAGTATTTAGCATAATTCTTAAGGGCTCTAGGATTTTACAGAAAGGTCAAAAAAAGCATTGGCTTTTACATAAAGTCATCAGCTGCATTAGCCCCTAACAAGGGAGCCAACCTATTCCTTGAACTTTTTTTTTTATTAATTAAAAAAAATTAACTACACAACATTTAGAAATCATTCCATTCTACATATGCAATCAGTAATTCTTAATATCATCCCATAGATGTATGATCATCATTTCTTAGTACATATGCATCAATTTAGAAAAAGAAATAGCAAGACAACAGAAAAAGAAATAAAATGATAATATAGAGAAAAAATAAAAATAAAAATAAAAAATACAAAAAAATATAAGAAAAAAAACAAAAAACTATAGCTCAGATGCAGCTTCATTCAGTGTTTTAACATAATTACATTACAATTAGGTAGTATTGGTGCTGTCTTTTTTTTTTTTTTTTTTTAGAAATCATACCATTCTACATATGCAATCAGTAATTCTTAACATCATCACATAGATGCATGATCATCGTTTCTTAGTACATTTGCATCGGTTTAGAAGAACTAGCAATATAACCGAAAAAGATATAGAATGTTAATATAGAGAAAAAAAATAAAAGTAATAATAGTAAGAACAAAACAAAACAAAACAAAAACCTATACCTCGGATGCAGCTTCATTCAGTGTTTTAACATGATTACTTTACAATTAGGTATTATTGTGCTGTCCATTTTTGAGTTTTTGTATCTAGTCCTATTGCACAGTCTGTATCCCATCAGCTCCAATTACCCATTATCTTACCCTGTTTCTAACTCCTGCTGAACTCTGTTACCAATGACATATTCCAAGTTTATTCTCGAGTGTCGATTCACATCATTGGGACCATACAGTATTTGTCTTTTAGTTTTTGGCTAGACTCACTCAGCATAATGTTCTCTAGGTCCATCCATGTTATTACATGCTTCATAAGTTTATCCTGCCTTAAAGCTGCATAATATTCCATCGTATGTATATACCACAGTTTGTTTAGCCACTCGTCTGTTGATGGACATTTTGGCTGTTTCCATCTCTTTGCAATTGTAAATAACGCTGCTATAAACATTGGTGTGCAAATGTCCGTTTGAGTTTTTGCCCTTAATTCCTTTGAGTACATTCCCAGCAATGGTATTGCTGGGTCGTATGGCAATTCTATATTCAGCTTATTGAGGAACCGCCAAACTGCCTTCCACAGTGGTTGCACCATTTGACATTCCCACCAACAGTGGATAAGTGTGCCTCTTTCACCGCATCCTCTCCAGCACTTGTCATTTTCTGTTTTGTTGATAATGACCATTCTGGTGGGTGTGAGATGATATCTCATTGTGGTTTTGATTTGCATTTCTCTAATGGCCAGGGACATTGAGCATCTCTTCATGTGCCTTTTGGCCATTTGTATTTCCTCCTCTGAGAGGTGTCTATTCAAGTCTTTTTCCCATTTTGTAATTGGGTTGGCTGTCTTTTTGTTGTTGAGTTGAACAATCTCATTATAAATTCTGGATACTAGACCTTTATCTGATATGTCGTTTCCAAATATTGATTCCCATTGTGTAGGCTGTCTTTCTACTTTCTTGATGAAGTTCTTTGATGCACAAAAGTGTTTAATTTTGAGGAGTTCCCATTTATTTATTTCCTTCTTCAGTGCTCTTGCTTTAGGTTTAAGGTCCATAAAACCGCCTCCAATTGTAAGATTCATAAGATATCTCCCTACCTTTTCCTCTAACTGTTTTATGGTCTTAGACCTAATGTTTAGATCTTTGATCCATTTTGAGTTAACTTTTGTGTAGGGTGTGAGATATGGGTCTTCTTTCATTCTTTTGCATATGGATATCCAGTTCTCTAGGCACCATTTATTGAAGAGACTGTTCTGTCCCAGGTGAGTTGGCTTGACTGCCTTATCAAAGATCAAATGTCCATAGATGAGAGGGTCTATATCTGAGCACTCTATTCGATTCCATTGGTCGATATATCTATCTTTATGCCAATACCATGCTGTTTTGACCACTGTGGCTTCATAATATGCCTTAAAGTCAGGCAGTGCAAGACCTCCAGCTTCGTTTTTTTTTCCTCAAGATGTTTTTAGCAATTCGGGGCACCCTGCCCTTCCAGATAAATTTGCTTATTGGTTTTTCTATTTCTGCAAAATAAGTTGTTGGGATTTTGATTGGTATTGCATTGAATCTGTAGATCAATTTAGGTAGGATTGACATCTTAACTATATTTAGTCTTCCAATCCATGAACACGGTATGCCTTCCATCTATTTAGGTCTTCTGTGATTTCTTTTAGCAGTTTTTTGTAGTTTTCTTTATATAGGTTTTTTTGTCTCTTTAGTTAAATTTATTCCTAGGTATTTTATTCTTTTAGTTGCAATTGTAAATGGGATTCGTTTCTTGATTTCCCCCTCCGCTTGTTCACTGCTAGTGTATAGAAATGCTACAGATTTTTGAATGTTGATCTTGTAACCTGCTACTTTGCTGTACTCATTTATTAGCTCTAGTAGTTTTGCTGTGGATTTTTCAGGGTTTTCAACGTATAGTATCATATCATCTGCAAACAGTGATAGTTTTACTTCTTCCTTTCCAATTTTGATGCCTTGTATTTCTTTTTCTTGTCTAATTGCTCTGGCTAGAACCTCCAACACAATGTTGAATAATAGTGGTGATAGTGGACATCCTTGTCTTGTTCCTGATCTTAGGGGGAAAGTTTTCAATTTTTCCCCATTGAGGATGATATTAGCTGTGGGTTTTTCATATATTCCCTCTATCATTTTAAGGAAGTTCCCTTGTATTCCTATCCTTTGAAGTGTTTTCAACAGGAAAGGATGTTGAATCTTGTCAAATGCCTTCTCTGCATCAATTGAGATGATCATGTGATTTTTCTGCTTTGATTTGTTGATATGGTGTATTACATTAATTGATTTTCTTATGTTGAACCATCCTTGCATACCTGGGATGAATCCTACTTGGTCATGATGTATAATTCTTTTAATGTGTTATTGGATACAATTTGCTAGAATTTTATTGAGGATTTTTGCATCTATATTCCTTAGAGAGATTGGCCTGTAGTTTTCTTTTTTTGTAATATCTTTGCCTGGTTTTGGTATGAGGGTGATGTTGGCTTCATAGAATGAATTAGGTAGTTTTCCCTCCGCTTCGATTTTTTTGAAGAGTTTGAGGAGAGTTGGTACTAATTCTTTCTGGAATGTTTGATAGAATTCAGATGTGAAGCTGTCTGGTCCTGGACTTTTCTTTTTAGGAAGCTTTTGAATGACTGATTCAATTTCTTTACTTGTGATTCGTTTGTTGAGGTCATCTCTGTCTTCTTGAGTCAAAGTTGGTTGTTCATGTCTTTCCAGGAACCCGTCCATTTCCTCTAAATTGTTGTATTTATTAGTGTAAAGTTGTTCATAGTATCCTGTTATTACCTCCTTTATTTCTGTGAGGTCAGTAGTTATGTCTCCTCTTCCATTTCTGATCTTATTTATTTGCATCCTCTCTCTTCTTCTTTTTGTCAATCTTGCTAAGGGCCCATCAATCTTATTGATTTTCTCATAGAACCAACTTCTGGCCTTATTGATTTTCTCGATTGTTTTCATGTTTTCAATTTCATTTATTTCTGCTCTAATCTTTGTTATTTCTTTCCTTTTGCTTGCTTTGGGATTAGTTTGCTGTTCTTTCTCCAGTTCTTCCAAATGGATAGTTAATTCCGGAATTTTTGCCTTTTCTTCTTTTCTGATATAGGCATTTAGGGCAATAAATTTCCCTCTTAGCACTGCCTTTGCTGCGTCCCATAAGTTTTGATATGTTGTGTTTTCATTTTCATTCGCCTCGAGGTATTTGCTAATTTCTCTAGCAATTTCTTCTTTGACCCAGTCGTTGTTTAGGAGTGTGTTGTTGAGCCTCCACGTATTTGTGAATTTTCTGGCACTCCGCCTATTATTGATTTCCAACTTCATTCCTTTATGATCCGAGAAAGTGTTGTGTATGATTTCAATCTTTTTAAATTTGTTAAGACTTGCTTTGTGACCCAGCATATGGTCTGTCTTTGAGAATGATCCATGAGCACTTGAGAAAAAGGTGTATCCTGCTGTTGTGGGATGTAATGTCCTATAAATGTCTGTTAAGTCTAGCTCATTTATGGTAATATTCAGATTCTCTATTTCTTTATTGATCCTCTGTCTAGATGTTCTGTCCATTGATGAGAGTGGTGAATTGAAGTCTCCAACTGTTATGGTATATGAATCTATTTCCCTTTTCAGTGTTTGCAGTGTATTCCTCACGTATTTTGGGGCATTCTGGTTCGGTGCGTAAATATTTATGATTGTTATGTCTTCTTGTTTAATTGTTCCTTTTATTAGTATATAGTGTCCTTCTTTGTCTCTTTTAACTGCTTTACATTTGAAGTCTAATTTGTTGGATATTAGTGTAGCCACTCCTGCTCTTTTCTGGTTGTTATTTGCATGAAATATCTTTTCCCAACCTTTCACTTTCAACCTATGTTTATCTTTGGGTCTAAGATGTGTTTCCTGTAGACAGCATATAGAAGGATCCTGTTTTTTAATCCATTCTGCCAATCTATGACTTTTGATTGGGGAATTCAGTCCATTGACATTTAGTGTTATTACTGTTTGGATAATATTTTCCTCTAACATTTTGCCTTTTGTATTATATATATCATATCTGATTTTCCTTCTTTCTACACTCTTCTCCATATCTCTCTCTTCTGTCTTTTTGTATCTGACTCTAGTGCTCCCTTTAGTATTTCTTGCAGAGCTGGTCTCTTGGTCACAAATTCTCTCAGTGACTTTTTGTCTGAAAATGTTTTAATTTCTCCCTCATTTTTGAAGGATAATTTTGCTGGATATAGGAGTCTTGGTTGGCAGTTTTTCTCTTTTAGTAATTTAAATATATCATCCCACTGTCTTCTAGCTTCCATGGTTTCTGCTGAGAAATCTACACATAGTCTTATTGGGTTTCCCTTGTATGTGATGGATTGTTTTTCTCTTGCTGCTTTCAAGATCCTCTCTTTCTCTTTGACCTCTGACATTCTAACTAGTAAGTGTCTTGGAGAACGCCACATGGGTCTAATCTCTTTGGGGTGCGCTGCACTTCTTGGAGCTGTAATTTTAGGTCTCTCATAAGAGTTGGGAAATTTTCAGTGATAATTTCTTCCATTAGTTTTTCTCCTCCTTTTCCCTTCTCTTCTCCTTCTGGGACACCCACAACACGTATATTTGTGCGGTTCATATTGTCCTTGAGTTTCCTGATACCCTGTTCAAATTTTTCCATTCTTTTCCCGATAGTTTCTGTTTCTTTTTGGAATTCAGATGTTCCATCCTCCAAATCACTAATTCTATCTTCTGTCTCTTTAAATCTATCATTGTAGGTATCCATTGTTTTTTCCATCTTTTCTACTTTATCCTTCACTTCCATAAGTTCTGTGATTTGTTTTTTCAGTTTTTCTATTTCTTCTTTATGTTCAGCCCATGTCCTCTTCATGTCCTCCCTCAATTTATCGATTTCTTTTTGAAGAGGTTTTCCATTTCTGTTCGTATATTCAGCATTAGTTGTCTCAGCTCTTGTATCTCATTTGAACTATTGGTGTGTTCCTTTGACTGGGCCATATTCTCAATCTTCTGAGCGTGGACAGTTATCTTCTGCTGCTGGCGTCTGGGCAATAGTCAGATTTCCCTGGGTGTCGGACCCAACAAGGTTGTAAGATTTTTCTGTGAAATCTCTGGGTTCTGTTTTCCTTATCCTGCCCAGTAGGTGGCGCTCGTGGCACACGTTTGTCTGCGGGTCCCACCAGTAAAAGGTGCTGTGGGTCCTTTAACTTTGGAAAACTCTCGCCGTCCAGGAGGTTCGCTAGCCGAAGCAGCTTGGAAGAGTGCCAGCCGGCCCGGGGTCTGAACGCGGGGAGGGTCGCTGGCCGCCGCAGCCCGGGAAATCGCCCGTCCGAAATTCCTAGTCAGCCTGGGGCACCAAGCGTGGCGGGAGGGCGCCAGCCGCTGCGGCCCGCCTGGGAGAGTGCACGTTCCCGGGGAGTCACGGGTTTGGAAGGGCCCCCCCCGTCGCCGTTCTCCGCGGCCTGGGGATTTCCGATCCAATTCTCTCAGTTGGTCGGGGGGCCGCGCGTGGTGTGGGCGCCAGCCACTGCGGTTTGAGGGGACCGCCTGTCCAATTCTCCCAGCCGGCCCGGGAAGGCAGAAGGGAGTGAATCCGGCCGCTTGCCGCCCCGCCCGGTGAAGCCCGCGCCCCACGGCGATCTCACCAGAGCGGGTTCTCTCAGCCAGCCATCCGTTCCAGGATGGGGTACGCTGTCTTTTTTATCTCTGTCGTGGCTTGGGAGCTGTTCTGTATCGTTTCTACTCCCCTAGTAGCTGTCCTGGAGGAGAAACTAAGATCCGCGCGTCTTACTAAGCCGCCATCTTCTCCCTATCCCTTGAACTTTGAAGCCAGGCATTAACTTCTCCTCTCTAGTAATTAAAGTCCTAGATGAAATCTTCTCCCAGTAGAAGATTGCTTCATCTACATTGAAAATCTGTCGTTAGTATAGATACTTTCATCAATTATCTTAGCCAGATCTTCTGGATAACTTGCTGTAGCTTCTACATCGTCCCTTGCTGCTTCACCTTGAACTTCTATGCTTTGAAGATGGCTTCTTAAACCTCATGAACTATCCTCTGTTAGTTACATTTTTCTTCTGCAGATTCTTTACCTCTCTCAGCCTTCACAGAATTGAAGAAATTTAGGCCTTGCTCTTCATCAGGCTTTGGCTTAAGGGAATGTTGTGGCAGGTTTGATCCTCTATCTAGATCACTAAAATTTTCTCCATATCAGCAGTACAACTATTTTGCTTTCTTATCATTCATGTGTTTACTGGAGTAGCATTTTTAATTTCCTTCAAGAACTTTTCCTTTGCATTCATAACTTGGCTAACTGTTTAGCAAAAGAGGTCTAGCTTTAGGTCTATCTCAGCTTTTGACATGCCTTCCTCATGACTTAATCATTTTTAGATTTTGATTTTAAATGAAAGATGTGCAATCCTTCCTTTCACTTGATTACTTAGGGGCCATTGTAAGGCTATTATTACCTAGCTAAATTTAAATATTGTTGTGTCTCAGGGAATAGGCAGTCCTGAAAAGAGGGAAAGACGAAGGAATGGCCAGTTCAAATCTCCAGGAGCAATCAGAACACATACATTTATTTATTAAGTTCACCATCTTATATGGGCATAGCTTGTGGCACTCCAAAAAAATTACAATAGCAGCATCAAAGATCACTGATCACAGGACACCATAAAATAATGAAAAAATGTGAAATACTGTGAGAGTTACCAAAATGTGACACAGAAAAACAAAGTGAGCACACACTGTTGGAAAAAATGGCACCAACAGGTTTGCACAGCACAGGGTTACCACAAATTTTCCATTTATTAAAAAAAAAGAAAACCTAACATGTACTACCTGCAAAGTGGAATAAAACAAGGCCTGTGTTTCAATTCCACATAAAAAAGCAACTACTTTATATACAACATGGAAGACTCTCAAAAACATTATGCTCAGCAAAAGAACCCAACAATAAAGGACATATATTACACAACTTCATTTAAATAAAATCCTTGAACAGCTAAAGCTCATCTATACTTAAAGGATGCAGATCAGTGGTTGCCTGGAATGAGGATAGTGGGTGAGAGGCTGGTGAGTGTAGGGATTGTAAATAACTTCAAAGGGTCACAGGAGCATTCCTTGGGAAGATGGAATATTCTCTCTCTCTTGCTTGGGGGCTGGCTATAGGAATTTATATTTGTCAAAACTCAAAGAACAAATGGGTTCATTTCATTGCACGTAAATTATCATGCAATAAAATTACTTTAAAAAAAAGCAAAGCTAGAGTAAAAATTTTTCATTGTATGTGAGGTGCCATCACAATGTGCTAATTGTAATGCTAAAAAGGTAACTTTTATACATCAGAGGAACAGAATAAAGAACCCAGAAACAAACCCTGTTATATGAAAACTTATTATATAATAAGAATGGCATTATAAATCAGTTATCTTTGACAACCGTCTTCTACATTAAAAAAATCCAGTACACCATATAAAAAATTAATTTCAAGTAGTATATAGACCTAAACATAAAAGCAAAATTATAAAATTTTTGGAAACATATGTAGGAAAATATGCTTTTAATCCTAGGGAAGGGAAGAACTTTCAAACAAGGACAAAATGTGAAATCATAAAGAAAAACACTGACAGTATGACAACATTAAGATTTAAAGATTTTGGAAAATATACCACAAAAATGAGTCCCACTGAGAGAAAATATTTTCTGTAAATATAAAAACAATGACTAGAATCTAAAATATGTTTTTAAAGTCACACAAATTAAGAAGAAAATAATAACTAAGAAAAACAGACAAAGGATATGAACTTGCAATTCACAAAAGAGGAAATCCAAATGGCTAAACACAAGAAAAGATACTCTATCTCACAAGTAACAGAGATTTGAAAATCAAAAAACAATGAAAAGATATGATTTGTTACCCACTGGACAAGAAAAAATCTGACAATAACAAAGTAAATATGTGGAAAAATTAGACATCTTTTTGGAGAATAATTTGGCAATATCTAACAAAGCTGAAGATAACGAGTACCCTTTAACACAGCAATTCAACTTCAGATTTATACCCCAGAGAACCTCTCAAATACATATAAAAGGAACCATATATAAATAGATGGTCATTTCAGCATCTTTTTTTTTTTTTTTTTTAACGTGGGCAGGCACTGGAGATCGAACCTGGGTCCTCTGGCATGGCAGGCAAGCATCCTTGCCTGCTGAGCCACCGTGGCCCACCTATTTCAGCATCTTTTATAAAATAGAAACAAATATTCGCCAACAAAAAATGTAGTATTGTCCATATATATAAAGATTTTTCTGTATCAGTACGTATAAAACTGCTTTATTCATTTTAAGGTTGTGCTGTTTTCTATTTATGAATATATTTATGTTTGTTCATGCATAATCTAGTTTATCTAGATAAGAAACCAATACAATGGTTACTTCTGGTCGAGTAAATAGATGAGTACTGGAAAGAGATCAGAGGGGAACTTTTCAATATACTGTTTGTGTATTTTGAATTTTAAACTTTGTAACTATTCAAAAATTAAATTTAAATTATAAAATAAGCCTTAATGTGAAAAAATGGCAGAAATGTGGTTATATTATTTATGTAAAATTGTAAAACAGTTAAAACATTTCTATTTATTTTAGCAAAAGTGCTAATAAAGCTACAGAAACAATAAATTGAGGATAGTTATTCCTGGGAAGGATCGGAATGAAATGGGATGGTGAAGAGACAATATAAGGGATCAACTAAATCTATAGAGCTTTTATTTTAAACATTTTAAAACAAATATGGCAAAATGTTTAGATTTGAAAATGCTGGGTGACAGGTACATATTATATTCTCTGTAATATATGCTTGAGATAACTCATAATTTTTAAAAAGCACATAAATTACTTAGCACATACAGCCACTAACGAATGCTATTATCCATTCTGTAAATGAATGGATAATTTCTAAAACTTACTCTGCTAACTCCACTTTGTAAGCACTGAGTATTACATGGATATTCATTTTGAAAGTTGAAAGGAAAAACTGCTCCTAGAAGAAAAAAAAAAGAAAAACTATTTTAAATATCCAGGACGTCAATATATTTATAAAACATCACCGTAACTCTTAAGTATCTAGAATATTCCAGGCACTGTTTTTAAATATTTTATGATAGTTTATTTATTTAACAAACATTTATCTAACCCTATTAACTGTCAACTACTGCATTAGGGGAAGGGTATACAAGCATGAAAAGATAATTCAGATAAAGAGCTCATTGTCTGTTTTAAAAGGCAAGCTCATAAACAATGATTAAAATACAATTTGATAAATAGTAATTATATGAGAGGTAGTATAGAGGAGATACTAGGGGAAAAACAGCAGGTTTTGGGATATGAAGAAGGTTTCACAAGAAAAAGTAACTCAATCTGTCTTGAAGAAAATGCAGACCATTCCTTCAGGAACTTGAATTAGATTGGGGGAAGGGAAGAGTTCAATAAAGTCCAAAATCAATGTTGATTTACTAAACTTTTCTGCCTTATAAACCTCCATCTCTCGGTCTGGATCTTAAGAGGATTTATAAACGAGAAATCAGGGCTACCTGCCCATTCCATTCACACATTAGCCCTAAAGGAAAACCTGGATTTGCACAGATGAAGGTAGGGAGGGTATCATAAAAGGGCTGATCACAGAATGGAGCTGCTGCCAGATAGCTTTACATCCTTTCTATTAGGATAAAATCTAAGCCTTGATCCTATGCAACTGATCCTCCAGAGCACCAAAAGGATATGAGATCAGGGTTGCTAAACTATGGTCCAGAAGGAGCCATTAATTTCCCTAGTCTGTCCTAAGTCACATCCTTCTTCAGAAGAACTATGACTAAACCAGGGACAATCTTCCTTGTAAAAACAAAGGATGGGAGAACGGAGAACTGAGGAACTAGTGCTATTTCTATTTTTTCTGCTTATTTTTGCACCCAAAAAAAGATTTTTTCCTTTTTTTAAGCAGCCAGTATTACATTTATTAATTCAGATGAACACACAGGCTAAAAACGAATTTAAGAGTATGCATACATATCACCAAAGTTAGACCATAGAAGCCATCTGGCAACAAAAAACGGTTAGAATAAAAAGGTTAATATTTCAATTAAGGAGTAAGAACAAATTACTTAAAGAATATGTCCAAAAGAATAGCTTTTAGGGCTAAAGAAAAACATCTAACTTTAGAATTTAGTATTTCTGTTTATATTCCTGAAGATAGAATATATATTCCAGCTCCAGCACAGCGCTGCTACCAAAGTAAACATGTGATATCACAAACACAACAGAATCTGTTAAGTGTTCTTTTGTGCTAATCATTTTTTAAAATTGCATTAGGTATGTTTTTCAAAGGCTAAGTCTCTCTCTAGCATGGTTGTTCTGCAGAGACCAGGGCATGTATTTGTACTGGCCATCATTCTGACCAGAAGCCAGATAACCATCAAAGTGAGACATGAAAAAAATTATGCACATTCACTGTCAGTCAAGGGCTATTAATTCCTGTCAGTCTCTTAGACAATGGACTAGGAGACTATTAAGAAGGCGTTTCTTTGGTAATACTTTTAAATTCTTCAAATGGAGGAGATCATTAGTTTTCTTTTTTTTAAACATCACCACGAATAATTACTTTATGAATTATTTAGCCTTTTAAATACTAATTAGAACTAACAAATTAATATTTAATGATTTGCACCTAAACCACTCACCAGGGGGAGAAGTCAGATGACGAACAGGTCTTGCTGGTTGAAGCGGTTTACCAATCAATTTTTTGGTTTCCATTGTCATAAAGACCTTGAGGTTCCATACTTTAGGAGGGAAAAATTACATTTTTATCTTTTGGAAATGTTAATCAAGATGCTTTATATACCAATAAATAACTATAAGAGTCATTTGAGAATACCTATTTTATAAATTAATCTGGAAACACAAACATAAATGAAGCATTTAAATCTGTAATAATCTTAGACCTTTTTATAGCATTTGTCATAAATTGTCAGTTCCTTTTTAAAATATTTTTTCCCTTAATTTCTCTAAATCTATTCTTTTGGTTTGTTCTCCATTTCTTCAACTGCCTCTTCTTTTTTAGCTGAGTCATCTTCTTCCATTCTCCAATTAAATGTAGGGATTCTCCCAAATGTGGCTTTAACCTTATCTTTTCTCATGGCTGAAACTACCTATCTACATGATAAATATGCCCTAATTTATATTTCCAGCATCTACCACCCTTTTAAATCCCAGTTCTAATTGCCTAAAGATAGTTCCATTTATATATTATCACAGGCACCTCAAATTCAATGTGTAAAAAATCAAATTCATTACTTCTATTCCAAAGACATCCTTCTTCTTATATTCCTTAGTCATCATCAACTTCCTTAGATAGGCCTTGGTTAAAGGCACCTTCAATTTGACAGTCTAAATTAGACTAGGGGAAAAAAGTTAGGAATAGATTATTCTTAAAGTGAGGAGTGAGCAATATCTTTATTAACTTTTGTGTTCTTTGCTACTAACACAGTACCTAGACTGGATCCAGAATAGACACAAAACAAGCATTTTCTGAACAAATAAATGAGTATAGTCTCTTTTCTCTCCAAACCATGATCCTTTGATCAAATATTCACAAAGCTCATTTCATACTAACTGCTTTGGCTTAACCAAACTTTAGTCAGGATTCTCTGCTTTTTTTTTAAGGCCACTTTTCATCAGATATAATTTCAGAGCCACTGCTCACAAATAAATGAACTGGCCAAAGTAGTATATTTCAGTCTCTGACACCTTTTATTCCCCTTCAGATGGAGGGTTCCATAAACTTTTCTAGAGCCCTCTAACTTCCTTTATGCTCAGTTATTTTTTTATTTATATTATATATTAGGTTACATATTTTTTTGTTTAAAAAGAGGTGAGGGGATGGGGACTAAAATGGGAGCAAAATGTCCATTTCTACTTTTCAGTTTGAGTAATGGTCTTCAAGGGTTTTGATCTCTTTTTAAACATTAACTTGGTCACAATTTTACTTTTTTAATGTAAATACAGTATATTCTAGGACAGTGATTTTCAGTGTAGGATTTCCATGTCACTTATCTATGAAGTTTTATTTACAGATGGATGCTTAGGTCCGCTTCTTCATTGGCAATAAGACTTTACACAGCTCCCTAAATCTCAGGATTAAGAAAGTGCTTACTATCATATGCATAATCTCCTGCTGGCTTCAAATTTTTCCTGTAAAAGGGTCACTGCCACTACTATTGCTAAACTTTTATTATAATGACTATTCCTCATATAGGAAAATCCATTGGTTTTTTCACAGGTAAAGTCATCCAAGAACTCTAACTAGTTCTTCCATATCCTAAAAATTACATTGTTCTTTTAATCCCAGTCACTTGGAATGATAGAGCTAATGTACTATTAAAGTTAAAATTTGCTAAATTGACAAAGAAAAAATCTCCCCTGGCCTAAGGTTTTACCTCAGCCATAATTGCCCTCTGGTTCTCTCCTACTGAGTTACATCAACTGCCACCACGTAAAACTATCCAACTAGCTAATCAGGAAAATTGTCTATTCTTTCTGGGCTTTCAAAGATTCTCACCTAGTCAATTCAGACATTCCAAAATACTGCAGGGGATTTATTCCTTACATCCACAATTAATAACAGACTGAGGTTACTTTTCCCCCAGTATTAGATACTTAGTTCCCTGGAGGCAATATCACCAAAACACTAATTTTGAACCCCAAAGGGAAGTTTCTTACATCATCCGCCTTACCACTAACATTGCTGCTAAACTCCAGCAGGTCCAACCTTGGGTTCATGCCTCTCAACTGAACAGGCACAAAAGCTACTTTGAATGGAAGTCTACCTCAACTGGAAGCCTTAAACTGAAAAGCTCTGGAGCAACAAACCCCAGAAGCAAATGGGACCACTATGTAGACAATTTCTCCAAGAACTCTCGGCCAAACAGAGGACATTATGAAGTGTTAAGCTTCCATCTAAAATGTTCAAACAAGACACCTTGCCTACTTCTTATTCATATAATTTTTATTTTCCCTCTTTGATATATCCTTTTTCTCTATTCCCTCCAGAGCCACCTTTACTATCACAGAGCTCCCTCTATTACAACCACAGTCCTTCATATTGAGCCCTACTTTATTTTCTGCTCACCCTAATCAAATTTCCCCATCTCTGCAAGGAACCCAGAATCTAGTGAATACTTCATAAACTCACAGCACATTCTCATAACCCTACTTTGAATTTTTGGTTATGTACTTCTTTTCCTTTGAAAGTCTCTAGTTTCCCCCATATTCTTAAGACAGTCTCAGATTTGAGGGCATCCTTTATATTATCACTTGGGGACCCTTTTGATTTTTGCTCTAGACTTCAAAAGGAACTGCCTTCATTTCATAAAGGACTCATACAAACTATGAAATGCAAATCCGTGCTACTATTATTTCCATAAATCCTAGACAGTCCCTAATGAGAAATATTTTATTTATGGTAATCATGTCTACTGATAAATGCCTGCTCGTTGGACTGGATCCTGTTATTTACCTAATCTTACTATCCTTTATCAAATCTTTAGCCAGGGAGTTCCTGCTCCCACCTCAAAGAAGGCGGCAGCAGGAATGTTGGCCGCACCATTGTGATCCGGGCCCGTCGCTGGGGAAATGCAGCCACTTTTCAACTGCTACCTTTTCCTGGACAGTTGAGTATGTTTATAATGCTTTGAACTTAATAAGCTGGAATATCACAGGTAATGGCCATCTTAGTTTTTCACAACTTTTTTTGAGTTATAAAGCCTACTTTTTTCGACTTCTGGAGAAGATGGCGGCTTAGTAAGACGCGCAGATCTTAGTTTCTCCTCCAGGACAACTACTAGGGGAGTAGAAACGATACAGAACAGCTCCCAAGCCACGACAGAGATAAAAAAGACAGCGTACCCCATCCTGGAACGGATGGCTGGCTGAGAGAACCCGCTCTGGTGAGATCGCCGTGGGGCGCGGGCTTCACCGGGCGGGGCGGCAAGCGGCCGGATTCACTCCCTTCTGCCTTCCCGGGCCGGCTGGGAGAATTGGACAGGCGGTCCCCTCAAACCGCAGTGGCTGGCGCCCACACCACGCGCGGCCCCCCGACCAACTGAGAGAATTGGATCGGAAATCCCCAGGCCGCGGAGAACGGCGACGGGGGGGGCCCTTCCAAACCCGTGACTCCCCGGGAACGTGCACTCTCCCAGGCGGGCCGCAGCGGCTGGCGCCCTCCCGCCACGCTTGGTGCCCCAGGCTGACTAGGAATTTCGGACGGGCGATTTCCCGGGCTGCGGCGGCCAGCGACCCTCCCCGCGTTCAGACCCCGGGCCGGCTGGCACTCTTCCAAGCTGCTTCGGCTAGCGAACCTCCTGGACGGCGAGAGTTTTCCAAAGTTAAAGGACCCACAGCACCTTTTACTGGTGGGACCCGCAGACAAACGTGTGCCACGAGCGCCACCTACTGGGCAGGATAAGGAAAACAGAACCCAGAGATTTCACAGAAAAATCTTACAACCTTGTTGGGTCCGACACCCAGGGAAATCTGACTATTGCCCAGACGCCAGCAGCAGAAGATAACTGTCCACGCTCAGAAGATTGAGAATATGGCCCAGTCAAAGGAACACACCAATAGTTCAAATGAGATACAAGAGCTGAGACAACTAATGCTGAATATACGAACAGAAATGGAAAACCTCTTCAAAAAGAAATCGATAAATTGAGGGAGGACATGAAGAGGACATGGGCTGAACATAAAGAAGAAATAGAAAAACTGAAAAAACAAATCACAGAACTTATGGAAGTGAAGGATAAAGTAGAAAAGATGGAAAAAACAATGGATACCTACAATGATAGATTTAAAGAGACAGAAGATAGAATTAGTGATTTGGAGGATGGAACATCTGAATTCCAAAAAGAAACAGAAACTATCGGGAAAAGAATGGAAAAATTTGAACAGGGTATCAGGAAACTCAAGGACAATATGAACCGCACAAATATACGTGTTGTGGGTGTCCCAGAAGGAGAAGAGAAGGGAAAAGGAGGAGAAAAACTAATGGAAGAAATTATCACTGAAAATTTCCCAACTCTTATGAGAGACCTAAAATTACAGCTCCAAGAAGTGCAGCGCACCCCAAAGAGATTAGACCCATGTGGCGTTCTCCAAGACACTTACTAGTTAGAATGTCAGAGGTCAAAGAGAAAGAGAGGATCTTGAAAGCAGCAAGAGAAAAACAATCCATCACATACAAGGGAAACCCAATAAGACTATGTGTAGATTTCTCAGCAGAAACCATGGAAGCTAGAAGACAGTGGGATGATATATTTAAATTACTAAAAGAGAAAAACTGCCAACCAAGACTCCTATATCCAGCAAAATTATCCTTCAAAAATGAGGGAGAAATTAAAACATTTTCAGACAAAAAGTCACTGAGAGAATTTGTGACCAAGAGACCAGCTCTGCAAGAAATACTAAAGGGAGCACTAGAGTCAGATACAAAAAGACAGAAGAGAGAGATATGGAAAAGAGTGTAGAAAGAAGGAAAATCAGATATGATATATATAATACAAAAGGCAAAATGTTAGAGGAAAATATTATCCAAACAGTAATAACACTAAATGTCAATGGACTGAATTCCCCAATCAAAAGTCATAGATTGGCAGAATGGATTAAAAAACAGGATCCTTCTATATGCTGTCTACAGGAAACACATCTTAGACCCAAAGATAAACATAGGTTGAAAGTGAAAGGTTGGGAAAAGATATTTCATGCAAATAACAACCAGAAAAGAGCAGGAGTGGCTACACTAATATCCAACAAATTAGACTTCAAATGTAAAGCAGTTAAAAGAGACAAAGAAGGACACTATATACTAATAAAAGGAACAATTAAACAAGAAGACATAACAATCATAAATATTTACGCACCGAACCAGAATGCCCCAAAATACGTGAGGAATACACTGCAAACACTGAAAAGGGAAATAGATTCATATACCATAACAGTTGGAGACTTCAATTCACCACTCTCATCAATGGACAGAACATCTAGACAGAGGATCAATAAAGAAATAGAGAATCTGAATATTACCATAAATGAGCTAGACTTAACAGACATTTATAGGACATTACATCCCACAACAGCAGGATACACCTTTTTCTCAAGTGCTCATGGATCATTCTCAAAGACAGACCATATGCTGGGTCACAAAGCAAGTCTTAACAAATTTAAAAAGATTGAAATCATACACAACACTTTCTCGGATCATAAAGGAATGAAGTTGGAAATCAATAATAGGCGGAGTGCCAGAAAATTCACAAATACGTGGAGGCTCAACAACACACTCCTAAACAACGACTGGGTCAAAGAAGAAATTGCTAGAGAAATTAGCAAATACCTCGAGGCGAATGAAAATGAAAACACAACATATCAAAACTTATGGGACGCAGCAAAGGCAGTGCTAAGAGGGAAATTTATTGCCCTAAATGCCTATCTCAGAAAAGAAGAAAAGGCAAAAATTCCGGAATTAACTATCCATTTGGAAGAACTGGAGAAAGAACAGCAAACTAATCCCAAAGCAAGCAAAAGGAAAGAAATAACAAAGATTAGAGCAGAAATAAATGAAATTGAAAACATGAAAACAATCGAGAAAATCAATAAGGCCAGAAGTTGGTTCTATGAGAAAATCAATAAGATTGATGGGCCCTTAGCAAGATTGACAAAAAGAAGAAGAGAGAGGATGCAAATAAATAAGATCAGAAATGGAAGAGGAGACATAACTACTGACCTCACAGAAATAAAGGAGGTAATAACAGGATACTATGAACAACTTTACACTAATAAATACAACAATTTAGAGGAAATGGACGGGTTCCTGGAAAGACATGAACAACCAACTTTGACTCAAGAAGACAGAGATGACCTCAACAAACGAATCACAAGTAAAGAAATTGAATCAGTCATTCAAAAGCTTCCTAAAAAGAAAAGTCCAGGACCAGACAGCTTCACATCTGAATTCTATCAAACATTCCAGAAAGAATTAGTACCAACTCTCCTCAAACTCTTCAAAAAAATCGAAGCGGAGGGAAAACTACCTAATTCATTCTATGAAGCCAACATCACCCTCATACCAAAACCAGGCAAAGATATTACAAAAAAAGAAAACTACAGGCCAATCTCTCTAAGGAATATAGATGCAAAAATCCTCAATAAAATTCTAGCAAATTGTATCCAATAACACATTAAAAGAATTATACATCATGACCAAGTAGGATTCATCCCAGGTATGCAAGGATGGTTCAACATAAGAAAATCAATTAATGTAATACACCATATCAACAAATCAAAGCAGAAAAATCACATGATCATCTCAATTGATGCAGAGAAGGCATTTGACAAGATTCAACATCCTTTCCTGTTGAAAACACTTCAAAGGATAGGAATACAAGGGAACTTCCTTAAAATGATAGAGGGAATATATGAAAAACCCACAGCTAATATCATCCTCAATGGGGAAAAATTGAAAACTTTCCCCCTAAGATCAGGAACAAGACAAGGATGTCCACTATCACCACTATTATTCAACATTGTGTTGGAGGTTCTAGCCAGAGCAATTAGACAAGAAAAAGAAATACAAGGCATCAAAATTGGAAAGGAAGAAGTAAAACTATCACTGTTTGCAGATGATATGATACTATACGTTGAAAACCCTGAAAAATCCACAGCAAAACTACTAGAGCTAATAAATGAGTACAGCAAAGTAGCAGGTTACAAGATCAACATTCAAAAATCTGTAGCATTTCTATACACTAGCAGTGAACAAGCGGAGGGGGAAATCAAGAAACGAATCCCATTTACAATTGCAACTAAAAGAATAAAATACCTAGGAATAAATTTAACTAAAGAGACAAAAAAACCTATATAAAGAAAACTACAAAAAACTGCTAAAAGAAATCACAGAAGACCTAAATAGATGGAAGGCATACCGTGTTCATGGATTGGAAGACTAAATATAGTTAAGATGTCAATCCTACCTAAATTGATCTACAGATTCAATGCAATACCAATCAAAATCCCAACAACTTATTTTGCAGAAATAGAAAAACCAATAAGCAAATTTATCTGGAAGGGCAGGGTGCCCCGAATTGCTAAAAACATCTTGAGGAAAAAAAACGAAGCTGGAGGTCTTGCACTGCCTGACTTTAAGGCATATTATGAAGCCACAGTGGTCAAAACAGCATGGTATTGGCATAAAGATAGATATATCGACCAATGGAATCGAATAGAGTGCTCAGATATAGACCCTCTCATCTATGGACATTTGATCTTTGATAAGGCAGTCAAGCCAACTCACCTGGGACAGAACAGTCTCTTCAATAAATGGTGCCTAGAGAACTGGATATCCATATGCAAAAGAATGAAAGAAGACCCATATCTCACACCCTACACAAAAGTTAACTCAAAATGGATCAAAGATCTAAACATTAGGTCTAAGACCATAAAACAGTTAGAGGAAAAGGTAGGGAGATATCTTATGAATCTTACAATTGGAGGCGGTTTTATGGACCTTAAACCTAAAGCAAGAGCACTGAAGAAGGAAATAAATAAATGGGAACTCCTCAAAATTAAACACTTTTGTGCATCAAAGAACTTCATCAAGAAAGTAGAAAGACAGCCTACACAATGGGAATCAATATTTGGAAACGACATATCAGATAAAGGTCTAGTATCCAGAATTTATAATGAGATTGTTCAACTCAACAACAAAAAGACAGCCAACCCAATTACAAAATGGGAAAAAGACTTGAATAGACACCTCTCAGAGGAGGAAATACAAATGGCCAAAAGGCACATGAAGAGATGCTCAATGTCCCTGGCCATTAGAGAAATGCAAATCAAAACCACAATGAGATATCATCTCACACCCACCAGAATGGCCATTATCAACAAAACAGAAAATGACAAGTGCTGGAGAGGATGCGGTGAAAGAGGCACACTTATCCACTGTTGGTGGGAATGTCAAATGGTGCAACCACTGTGGAAGGCAGTTTGGCGGTTCCTCAATAAGCTGAATATAGAATTGCCATACGACCCAGCAATACCATTGCTGGGAATGTACTCAAAGGAATTAAGGGCAAAAACTCAAACGGACATTTGCACACCAATGTTTATAGCAGCGTTATTTACAATTGCAAAGAGATGGAAACAGCCAAAATGTCCATCAACAGACGAGTGGCTAAACAAACTGTGGTATATACATACGATGGAATATTATGCAGCTTTAAGGCAGGATAAACTTATGAAGCATGTAATAACATGGATGGACCTAGAGAACATTATGCTGAGTGAGTCTAGCCAAAAACTAAAAGACAAATACTGTATGGTCCCAATGATGTGAATCGACACTCGAGAATAAACTTGGAATATGTCATTGGTAACAGAGTTCAGCAGGAGTTAGAAACAGGGTAAGATAATGGGTAATTGGAGCTGATGGGATACAGACTGTGCAATAGGACTAGATACAAAAACTCAAAAATGGACAGCACAATAATACCTAATTGTAAAGTAATCATGTTAAAACACTGAATGAAGCTGCATCCGAGGTATAGGTTTTTGTTTTGTTTTGTTTTGTTCTTACTATTATTACTTTTATTTTTTTTCTCTATATTAACATTCTATATCTTTTTCGGTTATATTGCTAGTTCTTCTAAACCGATGCAAATGTACTAAGAAACGATGATCATGCATCTATGTGATGATGTTAAGAATTACTGATTGCATATGTAGAATGGTATGATTTCTAAAAAAAAAAAAAAAAAAAAATGGACAGCACAATACTACCTAATTGTATGGTAATTATGTTATAACACTGAATGAAGCTGCATCTGAGCTATAGTTTTTTGGGTTTTTTTCTTATATATTTTTGTATTTTTTATTTTTATTTTTATTTTTTCTCTATATTATCATTTTATTTCTTTTTCTGTTGTCTTGCTATTTCTTTTTCTAAATCGATGCATATGTACTAAGAAATGATGATCATACATCTATGGGATGATATTAAGAATTACTGATTGCATATGTAGAATGGAATGATTTCTAAATGTTGTGTTAGTTAATTTTTTTAATTAATAAAAAAAAGGTGATATCCATAAAAAAAAAGCCTACTTTTTTGGATTTTAATACAGCCTCCTCAGTTACCATTTGTTTGCTACTTACATGGTATATTATTTCCATCCTTTCCTTGTCACCTTGCTTGCATATTTACCTTTAAGGTGTGTCTCTTGCAGATGGCATATAGTTAGGTCTTGTTTTTTCAATCCATTTCTCCAATCTCTGCTTGTTCACTTGATTGTTTAATCCCTATATATTTAAAGTTACTACTGATATTATACGTCCTTCTTCTACATTTGGCTAATTATCCTTTTTAATTCTTATGCCTTTTTTGTCCCTTATCTTCATTAAAGCTACTTTTATATTTAAAAAAAAAAAAATCTTTAGCCAGACTGCCTTCTTTTCTCACCTTAACTTCTAATTTACCTCTGAAGTAAGTTTTCCAGGTACTAGACAATCCAAAAGGTCTACAAAAACATGTTACACTATAAAATTAAGCACAAAGTCCCATTGTCAGGAGGAGGCTACGATCTTTCTTTCTCACCAGCTCTCAAAACTCTTTAAAACAAGAGGCTAAGAGATTGGGAGGAAAGCTAACATATCAGATAGGAACACCCTTCGTGACTGGAGCTATTATTGCAGAGGCCACTCAGAAAATGGGATGTAACTCCTTGTTAATTATGTACCCCAGATAAAAAAACATGTTCTTAAACTTCATTCACTCCTGTGAGTGTGAACTCATTGTAAATAAGATCGTTTGAAAATGTCACATTTATTTAAGGTGTGACATATATGAATAAGGTGGGGTCTTAACCCTATTTCTGGGGGCTTAATCAAGAGAAAGCCACATGGAAGAGAAGGAGCTTGAAATCAACAGAACCTGGGAGAGAAGGGAGATAGATTTCCTATCTCAATGCCATGTGATAGGAAAGCCAAGGAATCTACTGACTCTGGAAAGAAGCAAGCTTTCTAACTCCTGAAACTGTAAGCCAATAAATTCATGTTGTTATGCCAATCCATTTTATGGTATTTGTCATAGCAGCCAGGAAACCAAAATACTCCTGCTGCATTTCCCGAAATAAAGAGGAATGTAGGCAATCTTACCAAAATCACCATCATCATCACAGGAAAGCTACAGGAACTCCAGTGAGCAGTCCTTTAAAATTGTCTGGCACTAAACAGGATTCTGCCTTCCTAAGGGGACTCTTGTGGAATGACTGGAAGAAACTTTTCTGCATCTGCTCCCCAAAACTTCTCTGTCTATGCCATCACCAAAAATATTCACACCACAAACTGGAAAATCAATCTGATTGCCATGGCCATCCTTACTGCACCATCTAAGGGTGCTTTGGGCCCAATATCCTAAAATCTTGACTGGCTCCCTCCAAATTTCAAATCTTGATTTTATTCCCTTAATCAACCTTTAATATTTTTTCTTTTTGTTATATTCCTAGGCATCGTTCTTGTTATGTGCCTGATCTCCAATATCTGCCAACAACTGTCAATCTGAAAACATGTTCAACATAAGATACAGCTAGTACTTCAAGGCCAATAAGAATATGATGGTTCAATGCACTCTGAAAACTATTTGGACCATCCTTCACCGCACAATGACTCGCATTCCATCCTTTATGGAGTTTAAGGAAAGATTTTGTCATTCTTAAACCACAAGGTAGACTGACTAAATACATACAAATGTTCATTTCTTACCCTCTGCTTTGGAATAAGTGAACTTTAGTCAGGCTTCTCTCCTCCTCCTCCTCCCCACAGGTCTCTAAACTTTGGCTTGCCTGGAAGTTTAAACAAGCACTAAAGCACTGAGGTATAGAACACCTCCTCAGCTTCTGAGAAATCAGCCAACCACAGAAAGAAACATTTCTTGTTGAAGTACCTTGGTTTTGCCACCTGCTTTAACCCTACCTCATACCCTACCCTCTTATGTCATGCCCTGTGTCTCCAACAAAGCTCCTACTAGCCCTTCTTACCTCTCCCCATAAAGCAAAAGCCCTTTATGTTTGATTTTGAGACGTCTGCAGATTTCTTAGATCAGTGTTCCCTCTATTGCAAGTCTTTTTGAATAAAGTCTTTTCTTATCTAAGTCAGAATTTGGTTTTGCCATCCTCTACACACACTCCTGCTTTAAAAATTTCAGTTTTGCATCATCTATAGGGTTATTTTAACAGAAATAAATAGAAGACAACATCCATGCGCTGTGCATTGCAAACCATTTATCATTGTTATATTATTCAATTTTCAAAACGACTCTATAAACGCAGTACTATTAAAGCTCAGATCAGCCAGGACTGACATCATGGCTTCACTACCTAGCTATATAACTGTATAGATAACAATAGAATCTATTCATGGGTTTGATATGAAAACTAAATCAAATAATCTGTATTAAGCACTTAGCACAAAGCCTAGTACGTAATGAGTTTTCAATCAATGTTAAGTTATTATTGTTATTATCCCTGTGTTACAAATGAGGTTTAGAGAATTTAGGTAACTTGCCTAAGGTCATGAGTCTAGGAAGTGATGGATATATCAATGCCCATGCCTCTGGCCTACATTCTACTATCTAAATAACCCAAATCCTTCTATTTTTTATCACACACACAGGCAGTGCTGTCAAAGTTCTGGTTAAGTACCCCTCTCTGTGTTTACAGAGCATCCTATCCTCCTCCAGCACGGTACTTATCACACTACATGCAATTAGCTATTACCTGTCTATTCTATTAACCAGTCTATCAAATTACAGCTCTATCACACAACTATATATCTAGGGTCTGGAACAGTATGTAGTACACAGCAATTATTCAATACGAATTAAGAAATGTCATTTTGTTTCATCATATATCTGGTACATTCAGGTACTTTGGAGAATCCTCATTCTCCCTGCTTCTCCTCTCCCAAACTGCTATTGATCCTTCAATACTAAGAACCAGCCTCTGCTATTTCCTTGGGAAAATTTCCAAATGTCTCAACAAATAAAGTTACATGAAATAGTTAACACAAAGTTCTCTAGCTCCTAACAAACAGTTGCTAGTAAGAAAAAAAATTTCTCTTTTCTCGCCTTCCTCCTCCACTGGCACCTACTTTATTTTGTCTATTCATTTTTCTAAAATGTATCATAGTAAATATATTATATGCATATTTTATTAGACTATGAGTTAAAGCCCCCCCCAAATAGATCTTATTTATCTTTGTACCCTCATGCCTACAATACAATTAGCTTTATCAAATATACTCTAAAATTTTAAATACTAAAGGACATAGCTAAAATCTTCTGAAACTTGCATAGGGGGTATAAACTTTCCAAATTTTGATGTCTATAAAGACAAAATAAAATATAAAACCATGCAACTTTCCACCTACTCATCCCGAAACAACTGTAAACATATGGTCTTAAATTCTAAATCTAAGTGATTGTTTATCCAACTATAAAATAGGGTTATCATCTCCCTTGAAGGCC